>NC_056733.1:18423759-18713759 GCF_019279795.1 Protopterus annectens
GTAGCAAACTGGTCATGCAGGCTGCCTAGTAACATGCCACAACACTGAGGGGGTTGCAGGAATGTCTAGCAAGTACTGGCTGTGCAGTACCTATATCAGCAATTGCCTGGACTCTGTAAATGTGTGGCCTATGTGTTAGGGTAATCAGATGTGACAGTTGTACCACAGGAAACATCAGCCAGGCCTCTCTACAGGTAGTGTATGCATAACAGAAGAGGTCCCCAAAACTCATACGTTGCAAAGTGTACTGGTGTACCATAACCACGTTGGAATCCTACAGACAGTATCTCATAAGATACATGTGTTGCACAACCAATGCCTCATCCCACCTCAGGCCCACCATCCCCATCTGTACCATACCAGTGCCAGTGTACACCTGTATGTTTGCCATTCATTAGCTGGGACTAGGCTGTTACACATCATGTTCAGTGTTGGGGACACTACAAACTGACATGTGCGTAGGCCATAGTTGTCAAGCATCTGCAAAAAGGCTGGAAGTGGGGAGGGGGTGTCATCATGACACACCAGTGCACTGCAGCAGGGATCCAAAGGATGCTATGAATGGCTGTATCTGCACACAGTCAGGGTCAGGAACTGTGGCAGAAGTAACCCTGACTCCACAGCAATAGTGACGGCAGTGTGTAAACTCCAAGGGATGTGCACATGAGTTGACCTTGCAATCATGCAGAGTTGGGGGGCATGTATAGGGCAGACTGACCATATACTGGCAAATGCAGATGGCCCATGCTAGTATACCCCTGCCAGGAATAGTGACTGCTGTAGTACACATAATAGTAGGTGCAAAAAAAGTCATGATAAGGGCATGCACACATATGCACCCATGAAGTGTATGCATCTGTCAGCATCAGCACAACTAACACATTTGTTAGACATTGCATTTGATTGTACAGGACATATGTCACATATCAGGCTCATGTAATGTTAACATATGCAGTAATGTGGTCCCATGGCATATCAAGGAAGAGGATGTCATAACAATAAGGGTGTGTACACTCCCCATAGCCACAGTAAGGTTTGACAGCTGTCAGTGTAAAAGTATCATATTGGTCATACCTGCACCACTGATGACATCTGTAAATCAGACATCAGGCATTCACAAATTAAATCTGTCCACATATCATCCCAGGTATGTGTAGGACAAACACATAGGGGCTGTGAGCATTAGAGCAGATATAACTGACACAGTAATACAGATTTAGAATGGTGTGTACACCTGTGAGATATGGTGCACAGTACATGGCAGGGTGCTGAACAGGTGCACAGCAATACTGTGTACATGGGTGCAGTGTTTTCCAGGGGAAGGGGCATCACCTACTAACACAGCCCATGCATCACACACATGTATACTGTTGCTAGCATGGATTGACTATAGCTGCACTGCATGCTGTTGAGTACCATATGTTATGCATGTTGACAGATGGGTAATGGGAGGTCTATGTGTAATATCTTTGTGCAACCTCACCTGTAAGTGTGTGTGTGTGTGTGTGTGTGTGTGTGTGTGTGTGTGGGGTGGGGAGTGGGGTTATTTTATCTGTAAGTGAAATCTGGTGGAGTGGAGGGGGGTTGTGGCATGTAGGATGTGTGTGTATGTGTTTGTGTGGGTGTCCATGTTGGGTTGTTTATACGTCAGTACTTCCCTTTGGAATCGTGCAGTACATGGACATGGACTGACACATGAGACACCAGGAATACTTGCCTGATATGTAATCTCAGGACAGCTGATCGTATAATAAGGTCTGTAGAATGGAACATGCATTGGGATGGAAACTAGACACCAGGTATACTTTTAAAATTGCAATCAGTAGAAAGGTGAAAGACTACCCACATATGCAGCACTACAGATGCATTGGGGAATTACTAGACAACACCAGTGAGTCTATCCAAATATTACTGTTGTCCACATAATAAGTTGATTGAGCAACAGATCTTGCATCTACTGAGCAATAGTTACATATGACACTCCAGTGCATGACATTATTGAGTGACTGTAGTAGCCCCTAACATATGGGGACCATGCTCACAATGTCCGGACATATCCAGGGTGAACACTGGATGACAGCAGTGAGTCCTTGTAAAACCTACTTCAATCAAGTCAAAGAGGTAATGGAGTAACAGGTCATGTTTTGTGATCACTTGTCTAGGCAATTAGAAGAATAATACGTTAATGATTGGTATTAATGAATGTAAGTTTCCAAGTGTGATGCAGGATGGGGAACTTACGTGAATAAACATAGGATAGTCTGTAAACTCAGGGACAGGTAGGTACTATGGTGGAATGTCAGTGCGTGTGTGTGTGTGTGTGTGTGCGTGTGTGTGTGTATGTGTGTGCGTGTATATATGTGTGTGTTTGTGTGTGTGCATGTGTGTACTGTTAAGCAATGCCGTACAGGTCTTAAAGTGCATTTCTTGTTTTCCCCTCACAGGTGGTGAGGTGGGTCAGGGTCCCTCCTGCAAGCAATCTGATGTTGGTGTCTAAACAGACACTGAAAATGATGATAGTTGTCTTGAGGCACAGGTGTGGTTGTCAACGGCTGAAACTGCTCCATTGTTTGACATCCCCCTGTTATCCACCCCATCCCCGCACACAGTCACAGTGCCTATAGATACCCCATCACCAGTGGCCATAGCAGAGGGACAGTTGGCAGTTGGTGGCAGTGCACAGGACAGTGTGGTATCTGTGGCTGCTGTGTCTGGACACAGCAGGCATAGCCAGATGTCTGGAGGGTATCACATAGACAGATGTACCGGGGTGCTCATGGGAGGGCCGCTGGTCATTGTGCCCCTGGCAGAAGTGCCACATCTGGCACCACCAGATGCATGTTTCAGGCTGTCATGGGGGCACAGGCACATGTACACCAGACAGGGTCTGAGGCTGCAGAGAGCTGCTTTTTCATTGGTAAGTGACAACATCCATGATCTTGCAGGTGCCCTCCGTGATTATACAGAGGTCATGGATAGATGGTTGGGTGAGATGGTGGGCCTCATCAACCATGGATTGCCCATGCTAGAGCATGTGGTTGGAGTGGGGTGATGGCCACGTGGAGGTAGGCCAGCAACACCAACATCTGGCAGTTGACATGGACATGCAAGGACACCAAGCCGCTCCCATAGTGGCAGTACCAGCCCCAGCACTGCAGGGGGATGCTATCCACACTACACCACAGCAGGCCACGTGCACATGGCCCTGGCCAGTCCCAGGAGGGACCTGGTTCCAGCAGACATATGTCATCATCAGGGGAGGGAAGCATATTGAGGCTTGTACCTGGGAGTGCTTGTGTAACCCCTGGCAGACACAGTCCATGTGTCCATGGCCAGAGGCAGTGAACTGCATACCCTGCCAGGCATGGTCGGTAACTGTCCAAGAAACACCTGTATAGGGCAGCCACACGGCAGAACTGTGTGCATGCATACCCACACACAATACAAACAAACCTAGGGCAACCCCATACCTACACACACCACATCACCACACCCATATCAGCAACTTACACCCCTCACTCACACACATGGTGTCAAATGTATGGCCCACCCTAGGTCTCTGGCAAACCAACAACACACCCTGTGCATATGATGATATCTGTGCCACATCCCTGTCATCTATAACATCGATGCAGGGACAGGCTAATTTGGTTCTGATGCACACGATGACTGTACTACAGTGTACCAATGTACTGCTGTGTAACATGTCAGCAGTAATGTTTAATGGTTACATGTCAGGTAGTGTAGCTGTCCAGCCATGATGCATTATAGCTGTTAGTAACACTGAGTGATTGTGGTCTCCATAATGTTATCCATTTGTGCTGTAAGTGTACATGTGTCAGCAGGAGGATGGTCTGCTGTCATATCTCACAAGGGGTATGGCACTGTGGTGACACCATGGCTGTACCATATCCTGGGTACAGTTGAACACATATCACAGGTCTTTATAACAGTTACTGCCTGTGCCACATGGACAGATGACCCCCTGGGACATACATATTCAGCAACCTGAAGTAGATCCCTCTATATACATGCACACTCTTACTTGGCAGCACTGGGACTAGACGCCTACCTAGGTATGTAGTGCTACTGATGTGTGTGGCTTTAATTGCACACACCACATAGCATTTAGGATGAGGTGTGTTCCAGGTTACATGTTATATGCAGAACATCCCCAGGCATGTGCAGTATGGTAATGGGGGATGTAATGGTTGCATATGGACAATACATAGTGTGACATACCATCATATACACATCAACAAACACATAACAGGCATACACACATCTGAGAGACCTGGGCCTATCAGTGCTAACTAACTTGTCAGTGTGTCCAGTGTTTTACAGGTAGGCTGCACACAGCACATGCGTAACTGGGCTGGATGGTGTTATCAGTTACCTGTATGGTTGATGGTAACAGTGGTCACCATACAGTGGTACATGGGGCATGTACCGGGGATACCATGCTGTAATGACGTAATGACAGTATACCCAGCACCCACACCCCACTGTGGATATTGTACGTACTGGAACCCATGATGACACACTGACATACCCACCATCACACATTGAACAGGACTGCAATACAACCCCTTGTCCATCCCAAGAGTGCTACTACAGGGATATGCATCGAATGCACATGCCACAGGCATAATAGAGTGATGCATTGTCATGCCTCTCCTATGGGCAGCAACATCACTATCCCTAATACTGTGTGGCAATGCAAGGAGTATGTGACCTTGGAATGCTGTACCCTATATATATATATATATATATATACACACATGCACACACTTGCCAGAACTCAGTGGATATCCCATGCCTATCAACCCATTTGTACATCAATGTTGTGCTGGTAGTGCAAGGCTCAGGTAGCCTTTAGGGAGAGGAGATAACAAGATACATGTAATGTCTGGTACAGCAGCAGCCACATCTAACTATGGCAATGGGTGTTGTGGTGGGTGTGAAGGGCCTCAGGGTATTCTCAGCTACAGGTGTACTAACACAGACACTGATATCCTCAGTATGCACACATACACATTTGTCAGTACTGGGGTTCATTGCTGCAGGTGGTCAGAGGTGTGTACCGGCCTATTGTCCATGGAGAGATGGGAAGTGTAGGGAATGTGTATACAGTGGTATCATGCCACCTGCCATGTGCCAGCAGGCAATCTATCTACAGACACCACTGTGATGACCCTCAGGGTGAGAGTGACATGCATCAGCCAATCCTCTGGGTGCCTCCTGCAAATGGCCAGTGAAGTGCCCCAGTTGACATATATGCAAGATGTATTACAAAACATGGTTAGTGTCTGTGTTGGAGACCTGCACCTAAGCATGTTCTGTTGACTGTGGTAGTGTAGTGGCATGTAGTGCATACAGGGTGTTGTGTCCTATCTGTGCCAGTTATAACACAGCTGGGCAGACCTGTTCATGTCAGCCAAGCATAGGTTGCCTGTATGTATCCAAGCTGGATACATGACATCTGAACATTTGTACAGGGACTGACAGACATCAGCTTGCCCATAATCTATTCAGTAGGATGAATGTGTTGACATATAGATGCCTGACACCGATAGGTATGCCATTACTACATGTTGGCAGCATCACTGACGCGCTATACAGACAGTAGTCTACAGTTAATTTCCACATGTCAGATCATTATCAAGTAGGAGATATATAATGTGACATAGCTCACACACCAGGAACATGACAGTGAGGACTCAGAGTCCATCTATGCATGCAGGGGTGTTTGTTGCCAGTACTACAGTTAGCAATCTACTCTTGCTTGGGAAAGCACTATCAACAGTAGTAACGTCATGATACACTACATGCCAGTGTGACTACACATAACCTGGGATACTACCTGTATGTAACACATTCATATGGATAAGAGTGTTGTACAGGTCATATATACTCAAGTGTCCCAGACAGGAGACTCACACCCCTTACTACTGTAATGACAGCACATAGACACATGTTATGTACATGGCATTACATGCACCTATTACAGATGTCATTATCCTGCTATGTTATCAGACTGGGATGTGAGCACAGGTTACCAGGGCTGAGCCATGCTTAGCAGGTGTCAGCATTGCTGTAATATAACAGATAAGCAGATTTGCGCACTGGTAAGCAAAGCCTACACGGTGTAAGCACCCATATGTTTAACCCTAGCTTAGCTTTGTGCAAACCCGTGCAAAGCTGCCTTAACCACTATGCATTCAACAGCCCTTGCAGGTCTTGAACCCAGGACCCTGTACACTATAGTCACAACAGTTGACCACTACTTCATGACAGCTGTGATGACAGTTGTTGTTTTTCCAATACGTCTGTCAGTAGACATATTGAATAGTATTGAATGATTGCTGTGACTTCTAAAATTATATAGTACATGTTAGTGATATTACTGTTCCATCACATATGTTGTTTTATCTAAATATACACATATCAGATACATAGGGTGTACATCTGGGAAGGTATACACAACAGTAATGTTTACACATGACAAGGATATGGATATATCATATACATATGTAGATATATGTCTACATGTACAGACACATATATATTGATATATATGTATTTATACAGATCTGTATAGTGTATCATATATAGATCTGTCTATATATATATATATATATATATATATATATATATATATATATATATATATATATATATATATATATATATATATATATATATATATATGTTTGTTTGTGTGTTTTGGCTTTTCCCGGTTAGGGGCCGCCACAGCGGAACTCTGGTCTGCTAATGATTGGCAGTTGATTTTTACGTACCGGCTTGCCAGGCCTGACACATAAATACAGATCACCTATCCGCTCATGATTGGCAGTGGAGTTTTACGATGTCGAGTTGCCAGCCTGGCACCCAACCTTCTACAGAAGGCACACACACGCACAGACTCGTAGGGCCTATTTAGAGTGTCCAATCCACCAACAGCATGTCTTTGGGATGTGGGAGGAAACCCATGCGACCACAGGGAGGACATGCAGACTCCGCACAGAAGGCACCCCAGCCGAGGATGGAACCAGACAACCTCTTGCTATGAGGCGGCAATGCTAACTGCTGCACCACCGCGGCTGCCCTATATATATATATATATATATATATATATATATATATATATATATATATGTATGTACATCACATATGTACATATATATCTATTTATGTCGATACATATGTAGATATCTATAACTATATGTGTGTGTATATATATATATAGATATATCTATATCTATATATGTGTATATATAGATATATCTATATCTATATATATGTGTATATATAGATATATCTATATCTATATATATGTGTATATATAGATATATATATATATATATATATATGTGTGTGTGTGTGTGTGTGTGTTTGTATATGTATATGTATGTACATATATATATATAATAATATGTATATGTGTATATATATATTATATAGATACTGCGTGTATATATATATATATATATATATATATATATGTATGTATGTGTATATATATATATATATATATATATATATATATATACACATATATGTTTACCATATGTCCAGAACATGGAGTGGAGTCCTACCTCAGCACCGATAGTCTCAACCTTTTAGTGCAAGGGGATGTCATGTATGCATAGCAGGTATATATGTCGACTGTTGCTACTGTAACAGGGGTTTGTCTTAAGGGACATGTTGTGTGTGGGAGGTCACATTTGCTATTGTCATGTACGCCATCAGTTACTGGCAGACATCCTAAGGACATCATAGTACAGTACCACTGATAGCACAGTAATGATCCTGTGGACTACAGCAGAGATATGACCAATATATGTGGACAGTCTGGCACACTCTGGTCAGTCCAGAGGTATATAAAGATCCCCTTAGTGCGAGACATGTGGACCAAGCCTGACAATGTGGATATTAACAGCCATGTACATGGGTATATCACGTAAATACTGGACTACATATGCCCACACAGTTTAAGCATTCACACACTCCTGTCTGTCCTGACACATAATAACTGGTGGTGCAGAGGTCACATGGCCACATACTATCCACTAGTTAGTGACATACACCTGTACAGCATCCCACAGCTTTGTCAGATATACACAACAGTTATGGAGGCCCGGCAGCAGTGCATCTTGTAAATATCTGGACATAACATCACACTGGGTAATTACACTAAGCTGCTAGGCATGTAACAAAGCACTGTGCAAACTACAGGCAGACTGCCACAACACTGGCCTAATTTCATATTGGGGGAATATACATGTACCTGCAAATATAGCAGGCTCTACAGGCATGTCACAGCACAGAGTAACAGACACCTGTGTGAAAGTGCATACCCACAACCAATGTGGATAAAGCCACAGCCACATATGGTACACAAGCTTAATATTACACTGTATGGACTGTCTGATCAACACCATCCTCATAGGTGCCACTCACACACTAACCCTACATATACTGGGTCACGACACAGTGAGGTCCAATGCCTGTCTATGGTATGGGGCACGTGTGTGTTTGGCCCTACAAACATGTCAGCTGATAGGGTACATACACTGGAGCAGCATGTAACATCAGATAGAACAGAACTAAGAACAATGACATCTACCACAGTCTGTACACAGGCCAATGTACATATTCGCAATACACATACTGTCGGCAATCACCATAAGTACACAGACCCCACTACTGTACACACAGACACAGAATGCCCAGGTTATGTCCTCAGAAATAACCCCTACTATACATAACATGTCTAGCAGTCTGATATCTGACTGGCCTGTTATCAGGTATGATGTCAATACATGTGCAAAGGTTGACAGACTTGTGGCTGGAGCCACAAACACTGGGCCAATATTGACATGTTGCTGTGATACCCTCATATATTTACTGTTGTAACAGGATTTGTTGTGACATATGTCCTATGAGGGATATGATGCCAGTAACTCTCATGGCTGTCACCATGTACTGACTGCAATCCTCAGACTATGCTTCTGCAGTTCTAAGATAGGTGAACTGTGAGTAACAAAAAGACACATAAGACTCCAAACACTGGCCAGTCTGCAGATAACCATACAGGTGGGTGTTTCCTCAAACACATAACACTGTCATGATATTAAATCATGTGGACCAGCCTTATCCACACAAACCCTGTTCAACCAACATTACTCCAAAGGCAGAAGAGCAGCACTTACATTCTGTAGACATGTCTGGAACATGTTTGTTGGCTTGTCTCCACAGTGCATGTTGTTAGAGGTATATCCCACTACCATCTGTGCTGCTGTTTGCCAAACACCGACATGAAGTCCTGCTCACAGTGAATGAAAAGGGCCAACACCCACATGATGTTCCTAGTTATAAGAGTGTGTTTCCATGCAATTGGCTATGGGAATGTTACCACAGCTGTCCCACATGCAATCAGCTAGTGGGGGACTGCAATTTGTGCAGAGGCCATCAGCTGATCATGAGCATCCCTTACAAAACACAAGCTGCTGCCTAAGCAAAGCAGGTGTACTTCTCCACATCCACCAGAGAGGAAGCGAGAGAGACAGACAGACAAAAACAAAGTAAGACAGAGAGGGGGTGGGAGAGTAAAACCTAAGCATGTTTGTGTCACACACTTACCAGTACAGGGTTTCAAGCCTCTGCCTGACTATGTATTGCTATCACATGTCTATGCAGTTATTGCATGCGCCACAGAGCTTATAAGTTGGTGAGTTTTCCAAAGGTATATTCCATGGTGAGTGACATCTGCAACAGTAATAAATGAGGGATAAGGTAGGTGTAGTACATGTGCCTGTCCACATGAACAGGTGTCAAGGTCGACACAGCCACACTCTCTCAGGGACTCACACACATTATCACAGTTGGCAGGGTCAGGCTTAGACTTTTTAACTAGCTAGTTTGCCACAATACAGTAAATCGCAGGTATCACATGCACCACAGGGGTTATCAGGATGATATATGGGCTATATGGGCAAAGGGTATGTCAAGGTGTCTAACATCAGAAGACGTGGGTCAGCAGACCAATGGGAGGTGTAGTGAGTCTGAATGGCATCCAAATCATTATACTCCACACACACACGCACAGACAATGGTTGCCAGTACTGACATGCCTGAGTGCATTGCTTCACAGGTGTGTAGTGGTTGACTGTGCCAGAAGGCTGTACAAGGCTAGGTAAAGGGTATACCTTGGCATCAGGCCACATGACAATGGTTGACTGTGTGGCTCAGAGGTGTAGTGTCTGGATTGGCCCACACAGGTGGCTATTGTATTCACCATCCAGTAATCTGGGTTACTATTGTGGGTGGCCAGTGCTGTGCAATGCTTGCCATGTATGTGTTCTATATTCCATGACATGGATAGTGTCTGGGATGTGCACACATCCCACATGCATGTTCTGTGACATGTGGAAGTGTACCTTGGGTGTCTGGGGCATGTTGTGTACACAGATATTTATCATCAGAAGTCCCATTCCTTGCCTCATGTGGTGATAACTGGCAATGGACACCAGGTTGACTTTGCACCTACGTTGATAGCATGATACAGGTATTTCCTGGTGTCAGTGGCATCTGTCCATATAGAACATGAGTATAAGGCATTGTATGCCCTCTGTGGGTTACATTTGCTAGCATTACAGTTGTTGCAGGCGTCCAGTGGGGAACATAGTGAAGGAGCATGGTATGCAATGATGTGCCTATTGTAGGGATGGGACAGGGTGCCATGCCCTCTGTAGTCCACTGCAATCACAGCATGGTTACTATTTGTGGGCAATATGCAGGGAACTACCAACACAGTGGTTATTGCCTAGCTGAGTGTGTTTGTGTATGAGACATGGGTTGAGAGTATTCTCTGGATAATACAAGGGTTGTCTAAATTGTTCATCAGGCCTTGATGTCACATGTAGTGGTATGACTTGTCTACCCCAGCCTCTCTGCTGTTTGACATCTGTTATCCTTGTAAGGTAGACATTGTGACTTATAATAGGCCCCCCATATAAGAAATTTGCGAACCCACTCCACAGTGAGTCCAGTTGTTACACACTCACAGCCACAAGATACAAATGACAAACACACACACACCAAGTCTCACAGTTGCCATGACTGGGATTGGAACTCCTACCTAACTAGTATATCACACTACAGCATTATGCAGTTATAGGATGCGCCACAAAGATTACTGGGTTACTTTTTTCCCCAAAGGTGTATTTCAAGGTGAATGACATCAGCAGGCTTGCCAAAGAAGGGCAATGGAGGTTGTAGTGACTGTGAATGGCCTCAGAAGCAGTGCTCCCTACACAGACAAACAAACACACAAGCATCTACACTTTCCATGTCTGGGAATAGAACTCCTACCTAACTAGTTTCTCACACTACAGCAGTATGCAGTTATAGGACACACCACAGAGATTACTGGGCTACTCCTTCCCCAAAGGTGTATTTCAAAGTAAATGACATCAGCAGGCTTGCCAAAGAAGGGCAATGGAGGTTGTAGTGACAGTGAATAGCCTCAAAAGCATTGCTCCCTACACAGGCAAACAAACACACACACAAACATCTACACTTGCCATGTCTGGGAATAGAACTCCTACCTAACTAGTTTATCACACTACAGTATTACGCAGTTATAGGATGTGCCATGGAGATTACTGGGCTACTCCTTCCCCAAAGGTGTATTTCAAAGTGAATGACATCAGCAGCCCTGCCAAAGTAGTGTATTTGAAATTGTAGTGAGTGTGACTGGCCTAAAAAGCATTGACCCCTACATAGACAAGCACACACACTTGCCATGTCGGGGATTAGAACTCCTACCTAACTAGTACATCACGCTACAGTGTTACACAGTTATAGGACACGCCACAGAGATTATTGGGCAACTACATCCCCAAAGGTGTATTTCAAGGTGAAGACATCTGCAGGCTTGCCATAATAGGGCAATGGGGAGTGCAGTGTGTGTGCATGGGCCATAACCCATTCATCTAGAGACAGACACACAACACTGAGGCACACACAGGTTTATATTCCACAGGTACATGTATATAACTGCTAGATGACTACTGACTTGTACAGTCATGTTACACAGTTAGCACAAGCACCACAGACACTATAGTGCTGAGGGATACCAGAAGCAAATGTCTACGGTGATTGACATTTGCACATCATGTGGTTTTAGCCAATTGGATGTGTGCTGGGTGGGACAGGCCTCATGATGGGAGGCTCTTTGTCATTGTCACTCTCTTCCACACATCTATGTATGTGTATTTTTGGACTATTATAGTGTGTTGTCCTTGGATATATGTGTGTATTCCTATCCAATGTATGTGCAAAGCATGACTGGTGTGTACTGAGGAGTGCATGTGCTAACATCTGCGACTGTCAGATATGTATGGTCCACTGTTGTTGCCAGACATGGGCTTCATTTCTGTAAATGTGTGAACATGCCCAGTATGACCTTTCAGTATTTTGTTGTCTGACATGGTCTTCATATCTCTAAGTGTGGTGGCATGCCCAGTATGACCTTCTGTATTGAATGTGCAAATCCATTCCAGGTAGATTGTACTCCAGTGCAGATTTTTGTGTTCTACAGCTGCAGCTAGCAAACTGTTTCTGCAGGATATCTGTAGATCAGTTGACAATGCAGGGTCAAAATGGGCAAAGGATAGTGGGTTACTGTAGGTAATTGTGTATGTACTGCTTCTGCTACATGGTCCTGGTGTTAGCAGAGATATTCAGACATATGTACTGTTTTACATTGTAATGTTTTATGTCATCAAGTACTGCCAGGTATACATATTTGCTTGCAGTGATGTCCTGGGGAACACAGGGTGAATGCAGATGTGTCCTGTATTGTGGTCAGCAGCCTACATATTCTTGCACAGTCATGCCATTCTGGAGGGGAAGCTGCAGACACTTGCTGCTGGGTCTGTGTAAATGATTCAGCACCTTGGTACAGTGATGGCAGAGGATCCCATGCTTGTACATCCATCAACGTGACAGTATGGCCATATCCTGCTGTGGCCATACCTCACAGCTGTACAGATTCACACAGGTTACCCGGAGGCAGGGGTCATAATTCTGGACATTACCACTTCACATTGTGGTTTACGAGCAGGTTTGTAGCCACCCATTCTTGTGTTTGCAGCCAGGGATAGTATGTGCACACAACTGATTTTCAGACTTCACACAGTCCATGCCGTCCATGCTCCCCTCTCTATTATTCTGTCCTCTTCCATACATTTTGCAAACATTATCTGATATGTTCCCTATAGTTATCAACTCATCCCAGCAGTAATTTGATGTTGGTCCACAGTTCATGCAGTAAGACATGGTGGACATGTTACTGTGATTTGTCCACATGGCCTTGCATTTGGGTCCTGTGGGCTGTGTTATGTTGTTATTTGGGAGTTCATGACATAACATACATTGGCAGTATGTGTGAGACACAGACCTTTGGCAGAGGACTGTAGGCCATTTGGTAGTGATGCAGGCCAGCTGTAGCAGGCCATTGCAGTCTGTCACTCCTACAGTCCCAGACTGCAATACACTATATTTCCCTGGGGTGACAGGGAAGGTGTGCAAGGTGTTCATGCCAATACTTTCTGTCATTATTGATCCAGTGGTGTGGATGCTGGTAGGGTGCTGCTTGCAGCTAGGGACACACCTGCATGGGACACCTATTCTGCATGCTGCATTTTTTAGCTATTCCCATACAGAGGTTGGGGTCATATTGTACTCATTCCCAACAGCAGGGATAAGACTGGAGAGGTACCTGTGAGTGGTGGTGGGGTGAGCTGGGTGCATGTGTGCTATGGACACTACTTGCATCTGACTCACAGATATGTATGGGGCATTCCACTTATGCTGGCTTGTGCAGGGACATCAGCTGTTTCTCAATATTCTTGTGACCTTTGTGGTCTGCCCGTGTTTGGCCAGACAACATTGGTATTCCCTACTATAAGCCCAAATAATGTGCTGCAAACCTGTATGTACAATTCAAAGGGTGCATCCATTTGACAGTTACATATTATACACTGTCTGTCTGGGGTACTTCCCCTTGTCTACTGCTTGTATGTCTGGGCCCACATTCATGCCATGTCCATCGTTCAGATGGTGACACATATTACTTCCAAACATTTACTATAGCTTACTGCTGGAATATGTTTTTCTGGGAAGCATTGTGTTTAGCACTGCAGTTGTGAGAACTTGGCCCTGTCATTGGCAGTACTGGGCAATGGCCACCAGGACAAACCTCACCATGCATACATACTGACCACTCTCGCACAATATACGACACGCACCAACCTAACACACACAGCCCTCCATATTGTACACATGCTACAATCTATTCTGCTACCTTGGCCAACTCAGGTAATCTATGCTCCACTGTTATTATACCTACACATACATGTTACTACATTTCTACATAGGATTGGGGAGGGCACATCTGACTGTTACTACATTTCTACATAGGATTGGGGGGGCACACCTGACTGTTACTACATTTCTACATAGGATTGGGGGGGATACCTGACACTTGTACATATTTGCTATGACTGTACTGGTATTTCAGGTACTCCATTTCATTTTGTATTCTAACCTATCATGCTGACTAGAGGCATATCAGTGTACTACAGGTCTTAGGTTTGATTGACCTATATTTCAGTTTCTGATGTCTTAGCCTTCAGAACTAACATCGCACTGCCTGACCTGTTGTAGTCTGTCTGTATAGGTCTGGGGGGGTGTTCTCCATAGCCATCAGTCAGAGGCCTTAGCACAGCCTTTGTTTGTGCTTGTCTACACCTGTCCTGCTGGCTGAGACTGTTGTTGGGTATGTGAGCCTCCCTGACTGGTATGTGTGTGTCCTATGGACACATATGTGGCCCAGCACATTTCCTGCAGTGGGTTTTGTCACCTTGTCTACTACTGGGTACTATGGTGACACCAGTATTTGTTACAGATCTCATGAAGCCACTATAGGTGTCTACTATCTGCTGGCATCCCATTCAGCCACCCGATTCTTTTGCTTGCTCACATCCATACCGTAGATACAAGTCACAACACATACTACTCCATTCAGCAATTGGTAAGAAGAGTGACTTACCTTGTGGGTGTGCCAGTGTTGAGGATGGTGCTGGAGGGCTGCCTATGTTGGATGCACATAGTACACTCCCTATACATGGTTAAGCATAGGTAGTGTCATGTCTGGCATCCCTTTTACTGTATGTGCGAGTCAGAGAGAGGTGTCATTCCCTGGGTCCCTGCCGTATCAGTGTATGTGCGATGCATTGCCTCTTTGCCAAGGCCTGGGCATACTGGGCATGCCTCCTTCTGCCTACTGGGGCAGGCTCAGGTTGTTCCTCCACCGAGTCACTCTGTGCCTGTGCAGGCTTTGGCAATGGTGGGGGGCTGTTTGGCCCTGCCTTATGCTGTTCCTGCTGCAGCTGTTTCTGCAGGATCATATTGTGTAGCATGGCACACATGATGACAATTTGGGTACATGCAGCTGGTGAGTACTGCAGTTCTCCACTGGATGTGTCCTGGCATCAGAACCATGACTTGATCATCCTAAATCAACACTCTATTATGATTCTGGTCTGTGCGTGTGCCTCATTATGGAGTTCTTGTTCGGGTGTGTGTGCATTTCTGATGAGTGTCATCAGTCACAGCTCCAATGTGTAACCAGAATCCCCCACTAGGTGACCATAAGGGATGTCCCCATTGACAAATCTCTGATACAGCTGCGTCAGATGCCAGATGTGGGAGTCATGATAGCTTCCAGGGCAGCCAGCACACACATTCATTATAATTCCTTGGGCATCACACGGCCTGGCACTTGATGGAGGGGAAGCCCTTGCGGTTGATGTAGACCCTACCCCGCTCACCGGGTGGTGCTTTGATGCATATGTGCATGCAGTCTGTAGCAGCCACTACCACAGGGTGTTCTATTTGGTGGAAGAGATGCATATTGCTGGCCAAAGCCTCACAGGTGTTGTGAAAATATACCTGCTCACCGGCATGTGCTGACATGGCATCCAGGAACTGGTGGAGTACCCTGGATGCTGATGCCTGTGAGATCCCCATGATATCTCCAGTTGGCCTATGGAAGGTACCTGTGGCTAGTATTCTTAGGCCTACACATACCTTGGAATCCACTGGGATGGATTCCCCTCTGTTGGTTCTGTGTGTGAGGTGTGGCTGGCACAGCTCAACAATTTGCTGTAGGAGGTCCCTGTCCACCCTATAGCACTCCACTATCTCCAGCTCATGTAGCCCCTGGTAGGTTACCCTGGGTCTGTACACTCTTCTCCTTCTCCTCACTGTGGGTTGGTTGACAGCATTCTCATCCTAACCACCCTCAGCCTCTTCCACATGTTGATTTATGATAGCTGCTGCAGCTCCTATCATTTTGTTGCTTTTGTTTGGTAAAATGTCCCCGCTTGTGTTCACTGGTGGTGTAGAGTATGTGGGAAAAAACAGAGGGAAAGGTGTTTGCATAGTTTATAGTGGTGAGCTGGGCTGGGCTGGTCTGCTGCCTGTGTAATTGGCTGATTCTGATACATTTCACCTGCCAGCTATGCTAGTTCTCCTCGATTACCTTCCTACTGCTGTTTTCCCTTCCCATTGCCTTCCTGTTTAAGCCCAGGGGTGTGCCGTGCAAACACAGTGCTCAGATGTGCACAGAGCTGCTATTTCCTGGTTTACTTTTTTTCCCTTTAAAACCCGGTGCGCAGTGCGCACACCCGCTAAGGCAATGTAAAGAGTGCTAGGCAGCCTCAGACACACCCCCTTGCTTAGCTCTGCTAAGCTCAGGGCAAACCCGAGCCACAGGGCTCCAATAATTTTATTTTTATTTATTTATTTATTTACATTTGTTAACTGGGTTAGTCCAACTGGGATTTTGTCCCATTTTCAGTGAAGACCCGAGGAGAAAAAGCTCCAGGTAATATAATAAATCATTACAGTAGTAAACAAGCATAGCAAACAATAGAAATAAACACTAGCATTACAGTAGTAAACAAGCACAGCAAACAATAGAAACAAACACTAGCAACAGTTAAACAACAGCATGTTTTTTTTTTCAGGAAAAGACTATGTAACTGTACTAGTGAGGGAGAGTGCAGAGTGTGAGTAGGATCAACTGAGAGTGATTCCAATGTGGGGGGAGGGGAGAACTATGTAGGGTCATAGCAGGGGCAGGTTCTAGAATTGAGTAAATGTGTCTTAAGTTTCTTTTTAAATAGTGGGGTGTGAGAGATTGAGCGTATGTCCAGGGGAAGTTTGTTACAGGCTTGGGCCATAGAGTGTTTGTAGAGTAGCTTACCTACTAACTTATATGGGTGGTAAATATCAGGCAATTGTTGATTAGAGGTGCAGAGGGGTCGAGATGGGGTGTAGACAGAGACAAGGAGAGATATAGATGGACAGTAGGAGGGTTTAAAGAGCATAGAGTGCAGCATGTGAAATTGGTAGAGATGTAGTAGTTGTGGGAGTTCTAGCCATTGTAGAGACTTTAAAACAATACAGTGGTGTGTGTTGCTTGGGGAGTTAGTGATGAATCTGGCTATTTTGTGGTAGGATTGTTGGAGCTTGTTCAGGGTAGTTTTTTGGATATTTTTGAGAACTGGAGTGGCATAGAGGAGAGAGGAGAGGAGAAGTGCTTGTCCTAGGGAGAGTCTAGCCTCGGAACTGAGATATATTTTTTTCCGGTATAAGAGACCTAGTTTCTGATGTGTTTTCTTTATGCATTGCTGTATGTGTTGATTGAATTTTAGTTCATCATTGATGATGACCCCTAGGAGTTTGGTGTCGGTGTCAGGTTGGATAGCTGTGTTATTACAAGACTTAATGACAAAGGAGGATTTATGATGAGTAAGAGAATGGGGCAGAAAGAGTAAGAGTTTGGTTTTTGTGGGATTGAGGATCAGTAAGTTTTTTGAAAGCCATTGTTCAGTGGAAAGTAGAGCTTTTTGGGTTAGGGAGTGTAGGTCAGAGATATTGTTGGCTGTAAAAATAATTGTGGAGTCGTCTGCCTATTGTATGAGAGTAGACTGATAGCACGAGGTAAAAAGATCACTGGTGAAGATGTTGAATAAGAGGGACCCAATATGGAACCTTGTGAAACACCAGTAGAGATAGGCAAGAAAGGAGAAGGGAAAGAGAGCCATTTTACTGATTGTTTGCATCCAGACAGATAGCTAGTGAACCAGCTGAGGGTGGAGGTGGATAGGTGAAAGGTGGCAAGTTTAAATAGAAATAATGGATGAGACACTGCATCAAAAGCTTTGGAGAGGTCAAGAAAGAGACGGGAAGTAAGTTTATTGTTGTCCAAAGATTCTGCAATGGTGTGAGTGAAGGAGAGTAGAGCAGTAGTGGTGCTGTGATAGGGGCGAAAACCATGTTGGGTAGGGGTGAGTAAGTTGTGATTGAGAAGGAGATTGAGAAGTTGAGTGTGGATACATTTTTCTAGTATCTTAGATAGTGGGGACAGAATGTCAGTAGGTCAATAGTTGGAAGGGTCAGTAAGCTTACGGTATGCCTGATACACCCCTCTATGATGTCAGCTAGCTCTTAGGCTTGCACCATGGTCTTCCTGCACCAACACAGTTGGGTGCAGGATAGCCATGAGGGAGAATCTGGGATTCAGTATCATTCCCGTCATTTGCATAGGATTACCTGCTAATGCCCAGTTACATGTCCCACACTGAGCCTTCACCCTTAGCAACTACTATTCATTGGCCATGTTGTCTTCTGCCTGCCACTGAGTATAATGGCAAAATAGTGATTTTGGATACAATGCTTATTTCAGTTTTTTTTTTCTTATTTTCGGCCCGGTCCCGTTTGCGTGCCGCTGCCCTACTCTAAAACAGCCGAAATCGGCTAAAAAAAGTTTTTTTTATTTTTGCAATTGTTTTCCATCCCAATGGCCATATATTTGGCCATTGGCATGCTTTCAACATAATATACACCCTTTATTTGGAGCTGTCATGGCTCCGTTTTGTAGTTTGCAGAAATGTACTCGGTTACTAACCAAGTACATTTCTGCAGACTACACTAGTCCTGCACGGCCGGCTGCCAGCTTACTGGATCTCAAAATTCACCTCATTTGCATGGTTTTCACCTGAAAATGGGGGTAATTTTCATATAGGAGCTGTGTCCATGCAGGATTAGTGCAGGAGCGCTCGTGCACGTCCCGGGAACTTATTCCTGGATTGCACGGAGGCCATATTGCCTCCAGCAGCTCCTGCACTATTCCTGCATGCCTTGCAGAGCTTGCTGAATCCGGGGGAATGTTTTTGTGGTTGTTTAGTAAAACTGAATTTGAAAAAACAAAACGTTTTCACTGAGATGCCAGGAAGAACTAAACCAATAGAACACAACATAGAGATGACATCTGGAATAAAAGTCATACAAAAACCATTAAAAGAAGAACTTCACACATGCTTAAATTAGGCATCTAAAAATAGGCACAAAGTGACTGGAGCAGCCCAGCAATGCTAGTCTCTAATCTGATAAAGTGTCAGATTTTTTTTATGGAATCTAAGAAACTGAATAGCATTTTGATGTTTGATAGCTATTTCATGCCCTGAATTTAAAACTTGACAGACAACCTAAGAAAGGCCAGATACTTAACATCACTGGAATTAATGAAGGGGCACTAAAAACATCATTTTTAACCCCGGATGATCCATTTCAGTGCACAGAGTTACCATTTGGACTGCAAGGATCCCCATCCACCTTTCAGAGGCTAATGGATAAAACACTGAAGCCTCATCCCAGATCTGCAGCATTATACCTAGCTGATGTGGACATTCATTCAGAGAACTGGAATTTCACTTAATTAGAGTGCATGCTATATTAGAACCTACCAGTTATGTAGGCTCAATTGTAAATGGTAAGTAAAGTGAAATGGATATGATGGAAGACAGGTATTTACAGTACTGTGAAAAGGGTGGTATGGCCACAGATAGAAAAGACAGATGGCATACAAAAACTGTCCTGAAGCCTCTAATAAGAGCAAGTGAAGGGTTCCCTTAGCTTATTTGGGTACTATAGAAAGTTTGTGCATGATTTTGCAACTATTGCTTGTCCTATGACTGACCTAATGGAGGGAGAGGCTTTTGTCAAGTTTCAATGCTCTCTTGATGAAAAGAGAGGATTCAATGATCTTATTAGGCTCCATTGTTCTAAACCTGTGTTAGTAATGCCTGATTTTATTAAAGAATTCATCTTTTGTATGACATGTCAGAGGTATGTTGGGGCAGTGCTATCCCTAAACATTCAAGGTGAAGAGTAACCTGTATGCTCTATCAGCAGGAAGCCAAGCATTTCAGAAAGAAATACTCAGCTGTTGAAAGACAGTGTCTAGCAATAAAGTATTCATTCTCTGTCTTGAACTACTGTTTGTTAGACAAGCACTTTAGTCTGGTAACAGATCATGCTGTTTAAAATATATAAGTAGGCAAGCTGATAGAAATCAAACGTGCTATTTCATAGGTTCATAGATGTGTACCAAGCTAAAAACCACTAGGGCCTTTTTAAGCCTAGCCATGTATCCCAAATCTCTAACAAGTTCTGGTACCTTTGATAAGTATAAGCAGGGGCTTGGGAGATGGAGCATTTACAAGCAGGGGCCTAGGAGAGGAACCATTTACAGGTTACCTGTGTCCATTAAAGACATAGGTGCCAAATCAGGGAGGAATTTCCTGTCACCCAACCAGTTGTCCACATTGCACTAGAACTGAATAAGGGAGGAACTCTGCTTCACATGAACAGACAGCCTGTTCCAGGGAAGAGGTAGTCTCTGGGATGCATACCTGTCTTTCTAGCACATGTGTATTGCCTTTGAGGTTGCAGACATAGCTGAAGAATGGCTTGCGGTTGTCCTTTTAGTCTTTATAAAGGCTAATTCTGGTGCTGTTTGTTTTGCAGATTTGCAGGAGGTTCATCGGGGTAGGGTCCAACAACACCTTGTATGCCATCCATAGATCTTCCCTTAACAGACTGTAGAAGACAGTATACAGGGATAGAGCTCTGAGGCGGTCTGCACAGGACATGTTACTTATGTACTGTATTCTTTTAGTGAAGAAACTCTGTGGACGTTCCAGTTGCTGTATGTGCCTGGTTAGGTACATACCAAAGGAGGCATTGTACTCAGTGATCAGTCTAATTAATGTTGAATATAGTGAAACAATGACCTACCTAGACCTAGATGCCATACCTTTGTTTTTAAGTTGTACAACATAGATTGTAGGCACGTGTTGGTGAAAGTCTAGATTACTATCTATGTGTGTTCCCAAGTCCTTAACTACTTGGCAGTGGTGGCTGGTGACTTCAAATCAAAGGGGGGGGGGCTGCAGGAGACAGCTGAATGGGTGGGGTCAATGGGAATGGGTCTGGCCAAGTAGAAAGGGGAGCAGCTATGCTCAAAACCACAAAAACTGTAACTTTAATTAAATACACTGCCCTGGGTGCCAAACCATCATTATGAGTGTCCAATCAAGACAAAATGAAGTGTAGAAGAAAAAAATATTTCAATGCATTGGCTGCATGACAGCTTACTTAATATCTAGATGGAAACAAAAATGTTGTGATGCATGAAAAAATATATTACTTTTTAAATACATTACTGGGATGCCAGTCAAAATCAAGTATAAGAAAAACAAGCAGCACTCAACTCAAACCACTTCTCCTTGCACTGCAGTTCTAATTATAATTTATATCCAGCTTTATTAAAGTACCAAGTAACATGCTGAAAGTAGCAATCTCTGTGATACCCCACTTGTAAAAATGTTTCTTGTCCAAAAAAGACCTACTGCCTGACAGCAACTATCTACATGTTTCATGGGGTAAACATGATCAAAGTAAAAAATGAAAAGCAAACAAGAAACAAGCTCAGCATACATTGCTTAAAGGATTACTGCACAGGTTATGGACCACACACAATAAATTGGCATTCTGTTTAGTTTGCAGGTAAAGCCTGCAAAGATGACTGCAATTTTCCAACAAATGTAATGAGCTTCTTAAAATAATGTAATCCTGTCCTTTATTACAAATACTGTCAGATGTATTTCAATACCCAAGGCTTATGCATTATCTAGTTATGTAAGTATTCTCTGCATGGCAACAACAGAAAGGCTTTCAGTGTTGGCAGTTCTTTAACAGTATGCTTATTAAAGCTTACTTGCACCTTACAATCTCAGACAAGCTTACCTGATGGTCATTAAAGCATTGCTACTTAAACACAGAGCAAGAGGCACTTTCTGAATAATAATAAGCATAAATTAACAATATAAAAATATGACAGAAACCAGAACATTCTGCAAAATGAAGGACAGATGAAAAGCCACTGTAGCACTTGTGTCTACCTTGGATGGGGGGATACTCTGCGCATTTACACTGCATAACTGCTCATTGCCTTGCTTGGACACATCCAGAGTTACTACATGGGGTAGTGGGGTGCAACAAGTATGTCACAATTTGAAATGTCTTTGGCTGACTGTAATGGCCCTGACACATTTGTCATACCTCTCAACCTCAGAGCAAAAAATCTGGACAAAGCCATACATAGAAGTGGGACAAAGACCCAAGAATAAAGACAATTTTTAAATATTGCTCTTATAAACTTAGAAAGATAATAGAATAGTAGGTCTTGCATTAGTATAAATTTTCTGAAGGGTATGAAATCTGAAATTGAAATGTCTGTCATTATTTTTTAACTTCAGTCTTTAATGATTTGCCACTAATTTGCCAAAAAAACCCCACAATTTTATGAAAAACGGACCAAAAATGTGATGCAAAAATATAAAATAGCCACACAATACAGCTGGGAACCTATCAAAGAAGGGACACTTTTTAATATTAGTACTGCTAACTTGAGCAGCTGACAAAATAAAAGAATCTACATGCATTTCTGAAATAAAAGTAATCTATAACTCTGATTATTACAGTTATTAATTAATTGTAAACCCTCCACATTTTCTTCCAAAATTGCCATTTTGCAAAGGGATTATTAGCGGAAGAGCAATATTTTGAACCAAAATCTGTGACAGTTGAGAGGTTTGGATATGCCTAATTTTATAAAACAATTTATTTGCACGTACCTCTCAACCTGTTGATGCAGGAAATCTGGACAAGTCCAACAATGAAACATATTGGGGGAACATATAAACAGTACTAAAAATTGCTCTTCTATAAACTGAGACAGTTGATTGAATAACAGGTCTTGCTTTAGCATGCATTTTTCTGAAGGTTATGAAGTCTGAAACTCAGTGTCTGTCATTATTTAGTGACTTCATTCCTAAATGATTTGCCAGAAAACCACAAATTTTATGAGGAACAAACCAAAAATAAGAAGCAAAAATCTAGTCATTCTGCAAAAATCTGGACGGTTGAGAGGTATAGTTTAGCTGGGGCTGTCTTTGAGTTTGCAGCCCTCCCCCCTCACAAAATCATGGTTGAATGAAGCCTCCCCCGTGTAGCCATTCCAATGAACCATTACTTGGCTATTTTACCCCATTTACCATAAACACTAATGTGTATACTGATTTACTTCTGCAATAATTTGGACTTCATTTGAAAGTTTTATTTTGTATTTTACAGTGCAAACACTAATAGGTATCTGCTAAACAAAGCAATGCAGTCTCACAATGAAAACAGACTTAGCATTAAAACTTCTCTGCCATTGAAACTCAGATTCATTGAAACAGCATTGAAACCCACATTCAAAGAAAATGCATTTTGCCAGTGGCAGATAAAGATTAACTTTGAGTTTGGGCTGTTTTCAAATCACAGGCCCCTTGCACATGAAACATACACATGCTCTTTCATACACCTTACTGATTGTATTAAATTATATTCCTTGTACAATATAGTACAGTTTTAGAGGGCATTTTAAATTTATTGTTTTGAACATTTTTCCAGTAAACAATGAAACAAAATGCATGCACCAATAACAACAAAACTAACTTCTACAGTCACCAGTATCAGTAAATATGCGCAATCTTTGAAGAAGTAAAAGTCATCTAAATAATTTCACATTAAAGAGATCTGTAACTAATGAAGAGGTTGCTGCCAGCAAACAACTTTATATTTAATTGTTTCATCTACAAATAAAGTGCCTGTTTCCCTTGAGGAATAAATTGCCTATGTTACACTAAAAAATGATAAGCTAGTAATATTGCAGTAGGGAATGGATGGAAAACCAATAACAGGTTCATAGTTACTAGGTATCTTCGCCAAAAAGGAGTGCAGCATCCACCCCCTTTGCAACACAGTACAGAATCAGCAATGCATCTACCTACTATAGGAGTAGAACCCTCAACCTTCTACATCAAAAGCAAGGGCACTACCTGTTGTGCTATTAACAACATAAGCAGACTCACCATAAGCAGCACTAAACTTTTGCTCCCCTGCAGCTCTCAGCTCCTTGTAAAATCTACTCAACACTCAGCCATATCTCTGAGCTTTGTAGCACAAGAAATCTGGGAAAAGCCAAAATTTATTGGGGGGGGGACAAAAGCCCCAAAACCAGGGACACATTTTAAACATTGCTTGTATAATGTTGGAAAGTTGCTAGAATAAAATGCTGTGTTACCACCATACATTTCACTGCCAAGGCTTGAACCCATGACCCACTGCAAAACAGTCAGAACAAAATACCATAATGCCAAATCAGCTATTTTGTGAAAGAGAGGAAGACTGAAACTTAAATAGCTACCATTTAGTGAATTCAGTTCTCACCATAGCTCTCAACCTCTTGGCAAAAACACCCAGACAAAGCCAGTAATGGGAGAATACAGCCCCCAGACATATTCAGTGAATTCAGTTCTTAACATAGCTCTCAACCTAAGCACAAAAAACCTGGACAAAGCCAATAATGGGAGAATACAGTCCCAAAAAATAGGGACACATTTCAAATATCCATCTTATAAACTTAGAAAATTACTAGAATAAAAGGTTTTGTGTTACCATGTACTTTCTGAAGAATATGAAGTCTGAAATTCAAATGCTTGTCATTTTTATTTATTTAACATTTGTTAACCAGGAAAGTCTGACTTGGAACAAAAGCCAATTTTCATCAGAGGCCCAGGGAGAAACACTCCAGGAACATGTCTTTGTAAGATGGGAGGACACCAGAGCATCCAGACAAACACAGGGAGAACATGCAGACTCCACACATAAGGCACCCAAGCCAAGAATCAAACCAGTGAACCTGTAGCTGTCAGGCAACAATACTACCACTGCACCACTACACTACTGACTTTGTAGGGACACAAAAATGCAGAAACCACAGATTTTATGAGGAACAGAATAGAACAAATATGAGGGAAAAATCTGCAATTTTGTTTACAAATGGTGGTGGGTAGGAAACTCAGGCTCTTGCCACCTGGGTCCAATGTATAGCATTCAAACCTGTTCTTTACCCACCACCATAGAGCAACAGGGGCATTTCACACACACACACACGCACACACGCACACACGCACACACACACACACACACACACACACACACACACACACACACACACACACACACGCACACACGCACACACGCACACACACACACACACACACATACCATCCAAAGCCCATGACAAGAGCAAGAAGTCCTTCCTGTGAGAGTAAGCTGGGTGTACCCAGCCTGTGGATGTTGCAGTCTGATCCCCCTTCAAGTCTATGCAGTTATAACTGCATAGAGCTCTGGGATAGTGCTGCTGAATGCTCTCTTCCTAATCTGGACTGCTGGTGAGACAGTCTGGATTATTCTGTGCGCATGCTCCAGACTAGTTCACCAGCAGTCTGGAAATGTTGCGCATGCATGACTTGTTTTATTTTTGTATTTTCTTTTTCTTTTATTTTATATTTTCTGTTTCTTTTTTGTTTACAGCTGGGGGGTTGCAGCCCAATAGTATTAGCTGCCCCTGCTACTTGGTCAACTCCTAGGTGTGTGTTGTCAATGTGATAAGGGTGGATGACTTTCCAAAGAAAATTATTATGCATTACTTAGCATTTTTTTTTAGTCCATGGATATGACACAAGTTATTTGTGTCAGCCCTTCCTGGAGAACACTAGTGTTGGTGGGGGATTATATGACTGCTCCTAATTTGCAATCACCTGCAAATTTGGTCAAACAGGGGGCTTTGGCATTGATAAAGTAGAAGTCTTAGGACCAATCCCTAAGGGACGCAGCTTGTGACTGACCTCTTTGCTAAGATAGACTTCCCAATTCTAACTTCCTGAGTCCTGTCTGTGAGCCAGCTGGTTATCCACTGGGTGACATAAAGATTTTTACATAAACATTTCCATAGCTTTGCATATGAGATGAGTGAGAGTTATGGGTTATGTAGTTTCTAGGGTCTGTGTGGCTAAGCTTTGTGCAGATGTAAGACTGTTGCTATTCTCCATTCATGAAACATGAAGCCTGTTTGGAGGCTATGGCTAAATAGCAATTCCAGTTGGCCTGATAGGTCATGTTTCATGCTATTTAGAAGGCATCCTGGGATATTGTCTGGGCCCATCGATGGAGTGTTCCTGGACTTGGAGAGAGCATTGAGGACCAGTTTCCTAGTGATAGTAGGGAGGAGTTATAGTTGATGGTATTTCTTGAGGGTGGTTGAGGGGGAGAGAACAGTAAAGTTATCAGCTGAAGTTGTCTGCCAGTAGGTTTGCTGTATCTTTTGACTCTGTATAGGTGGCACCATTAACAATGAGCTGTGCACACAATTGTCTATTGCCTTTGAGATTGCAGACATAGCTAAAGGATGGCTTGTGGTTGTTCTTGTTGCTCTTAGCCTGGAAGGCCAAATTTAACTCAAATTTGGCTTTTGTATACTTTATTTGTCCTCTGTGTTGTTGTGTTGTTTGTTTAGTTTAATGAGAGTGCATTTATCCTGATGGGTGCTATACCTTCTAATTTTTGCCATGATTTTCTTCCTCCTGTTACCCAGTTTATCGATGTTTTGTTTCCACCAGTGTGGCTTGTTTTTTGTTTTTTGTTTTTAGTTAGTTCTGTACTTATTCCTGGTGGGTACAGCTGCTTCTTTGCAACTATTAAGATGCTTGTATAGGCTTTCTGTGAATAGGTCCGCATAGGCAGCAATGTTCTCAGGGTTTATGGGGGCTTGAAAGTTTGCCAGGCTATCACTTAATAGTAGGAACTTAGCCTTAGGTTAGTTCTAGAACATTCCAGCATTAGGTAGGGTTCTACATTTTATTTTTACTTCAAAGAAGGCTGTTTTGTGGTATGACCTTCCCCCAGAGGACACTAGGATGTGTGCAGCACTCTCCCATAACAGTGAGGATGAGATTCAGTATGTTTGTACTCTTGGTTGGCATACTGACAATCTAGTCCTTGAAGTTTGTATTTACAAAATCCAGGAATCTCTGTGCCTTCATATCTGGTGTCATATGTGATTCCCAGTTAGTAAGAGGGTAATTAATGTCACCCATGAATATGGTATTGGGTTGGATGGTGAGTATTTCCATTAAGCTTAAATACATGTTATGGGTATCGTGGGTCATAGATGTGGACCTATAGCTTGCAAGGAAGTGGTATGAGATTTTGCTCATCCTGTTTGTCCAGCCTTGAGGTATATATATTTTTGATTTAAGTTGAGACTCCTTCACCTTTAGTCCCTGTCTGTGTAGTAGCTGGTCTAAATGTGTCAAAGGCATTATAACCTTGCACTGCTGGTGTGCACTCCATGGCTTTAAACCATGTCTCAGTAATTGCACAGATGTTAGCATTCTCTGGGGTAAGGAGGGCTTGTAGGGAGTGGAGCTTCCTGTTTAGAATCCTAGCATTGAGCAGTAACACCTTTGATTTTCTTGGTTTTGATTTGCTATTTTAGAAGTACTTTCAGTTTAGCATTGCCTAAAAAGGCACTATGGAGGAGGACAATGCTTTAGCTAATATCTGAAAGTGTAGAGGGAGAGGTGCAGACCATCCCTGGCAAAGCATTGTGGTTGACTGACCATCAACTTCCATGCTGACAAATAATACACCTCCTTAGAATGTCAACAGAAACTAAGCCAATTAGGCAGACATCTTCTGATCATATTGTGGCATTATCCTTGGAAAAGGTAAAATGCTGCTCAGTGCTAGGCTCAGACCAGCCTATGACATATATTCCAGGAGCTTTGTGATGTCTGTCTTCACATATGCTACAGAGGTACTTCTCAGGTCATTTATACCCACATGGGTTATGACTGAGTCATACTTGTACTTGTTGTCCAATGACGTGAGTGCGTGCAAAATGTGGTGGATCCCCAACCCTGATTAACAACTGACCTTGCCTTTCTCCTTACTTAGCCTGGTAGGACTGAAATCAATGTGTCTCACAATGGAAGCTCCAATGACCAGAATGCTGGATTGTGTGGTGGCTTGCCTTATGGGCTTAGAAGAAGAAGTTCCATGAGATGTGGCTGTATGTGTTGATGTGGGTGTTATTTGAAAGAGTGCATTCGGGCCTTTAAAGGTATTTGTTATGTTAACTTCATCTAGGAGGTCTTTTGGGTTACATTTAAGTGCCTCAACATATGCAGGTCTATGTGCTGCTTTGTGTTGTGTGTCATGGGTGCAGTGTGTGTACTGTTGACAACCTGATTAACATTAGGAGTGCTTTTATGTTAGAACTTTGCTTCCAGTGACATTACATAAATACATCTCTCACACACCTTATTAGTTTGAGTTTGTTTCAGAATTAGATAGTTGTCAGAAAGTATGAGGCAACTTCTGCATTGACTCAGGATGCCCATTCCCACCAAGGTGGTAACACAGATAGTGGGAAAGTTCATATCCATGGCAACAGGCCCTTTTTTATTAATTAGACAGTTGTGGTGAGATTATAAAGTATTATCAGGAGTGTCCGGTTTGTAATTCTGGGGGCAGTGCCTGTCACTGCAAACTAGTTACCATGTGTGTACCTAGGTATTGCTGAAATTTCAAGAATGCTTTCACAGGATAAATGTCAACTCAAGCTGCTTGCATCTGTACAGGGCACTGCCAAATACTTGAAACTACTAAAACAAGCCAAAGGCTGTTTGGGGATCTTGAATATCAACCAGACCAATCAGGAAGGTCACACACTGACACTGTCTGCCCAGAGACAGTCAGGAATCAATACCATTTGCTCCTTCTCTCACAAGGATCAACATATAAGCATAAATTCTATGCTTGCACCTATGAATCAGTTATTAGGCTTTCTGGTGATCAGCAAACCCCAGTAAATAATGTCCCTAGGCTCCTTTCCTCACCTGGAGCAAATCAGAAGCACTAATCCCAAGATGATTACTGAGAATCAAAATGTGGGCTGTTCTATAATTGGTGGTCCTGGACCAGATGTTGCAGATTTTATAGGTAAGATGGAAAAAGTGGGGTAATATCCTAAGACTTGCAGTGTACACTAAGCAATTAGGTATGAAAGGAGTAAGTCAAGCTTTAACAATCTAAGGGGAAGCGAAATTGGATGCGGTGGGTACATAGAATTCTGGCTTATGGAATACAGTGCGATGGTCAGTAAATTTAAATAGCTAAAGGAAAGTGACTTCAAAAAATGATAATGTTGTGCTTAATGACAAAAGCCAGTGAAAGAGGAGAGGAAAGGAAATATGTGGTCAAATTAACATAAGGGGCAGGCAGCTAGATACAGCTGAGTTCAAAAACACAGTAGTGACAGGGTGGGTCACTCACAGACCTGGCCTAGCCAAACAGAATGCTGATGGGTTTTCCAGGTTCTATAATCCATCATTATGATTTTAAAAACCCTGATTTTGAGCTGGGAAGGAGTTGTTATAATATGTTCCCTGATGGAAATTGTGTTGTGTTGTGTGTCTTTCAAAGTGCATGTTGATGTTAAAAGATATGTAAAGTGCCTTTAAATGTATACTCAGAATGTACTCTGCCATATGTTTTATGGGAATATTCACAATTATAATAATTATAATAATAATAATAATAATTATAAAAATATGGGAATATATGGGAATATTCACAATTCACAAAAAAAAATTCACAGCAATTAGCTAGTTAAGAACTAATTGACAATCAAGGGGATATATATGAATGCAGCTTGAAAACAGAAATCATGAAGTTAGTTCTTCTAACAGAAGGAAGAACCTGGATGAGTGGAGTGAGATCCCAGTTGGCTTTAACCATATTTTGCACCTGTAGGGACACACACACACACACACACACACACACACACACACACACACACACACACACACACACACACACACACACACACACACACACACACATTTGAGTATGGTTATTTTTGCTAATTCTCACTTCACTAAATCATAAATGACTGAACAGATTTGACTGCAAACTTATCTCATAGAATCACATTTGACTGAATAGTTTTAATGTACCCAGCACACACTTACTTACATATACTAACTTCACAGTCACACAACAATGGAGAAAAGAGGAAAAATATAAATCATTGTTAACAAACACATTTCGTAGATAACTACAATATAGCAAATATGCCTTATTTTATTTCCACAGGGGTGACCCCCCACACACACATTTTCCATAAATATAGTAACTCCATGATCACACACAGCAATCTCTGCTTCTTTATTTTACAATTTTCAGTCAGTTTTGATTCAGTCAAATGTGCTTTCAGTCAAATTTGTTCAGTAATCTTTAATATTGGCTTAGGTTCTAGTATATGCACAACAAGCCTATCATGATGTGGGAGGAGAACCCATGACTTTCTGGCTTGTAGCAGATGTGCTATGAAATGAGTAACCATAGCAGAGAAGTCAGGGAGTTTATACAACAGAAAGCTACGTGAAGACAGTTTGTATATTGCAATAGCCAGAATTTACACTTGTTTCCTTTTTTATGCGCCAAGCATTACTGACATTAACTAGTGTCTGCAGAAGTAATTATAATTCCTGATTAGTCAAGCTTAAGTAAATAATGAACCAGCTAGCGTAAACTCAGAACTAAAAGGAGCTCTATAATTATCTCAGTTAATGTTTAATCTCCAGCCAGTAGTAACAAGTCGCATTTGTAAGGAGTTTTTGTTCTGAAGTCTCCGAGGAAATCAAACATGTGTAAGTTCATAAGCCCAATCTGTTAGGCTGGGTCTACTTGGGAAGGAGGCAGCAAATCGCACCTAGTGAGTGAAAAATAGTGGTAACACACAAAACATACTTGAAGTGTGTAAATAATGTCTGGGACAGACCATTAAACAAATGAGTTTGAATATATCATGGTACTATTCATTGTGTGTCCTAAACATCGTGGTGGTGCAGTGGTAGCATTGTTGCCTCACAGCAAGAGGTTCTCCTGTTCGATTCTCGGTTTGGGTTGGGAGTGCCTTCTGTGTGGAGTCTGCATGTCCTTCCCGCGGTGGAGTGGGCATTCGAAAGACATGCGTTGAATGGTCGTGCCTTCGTTGAACGTTGGGCATCGGGCTGGCAACTCGACACCATAAAAACCAACTGCCAATCATTAGTGGACCGGAGTTCCACTGTGGCGACCCCTAACTGGGAAAAGACAAACAACAACAACTATTCATTGTGTGTCCTGGATGCAAAAAGTATCAACAAAAAGATGGTCTGAACCTTCAGTGTTAGAAGAAAAAATGTATGAGGAGTCATTTTTTGAAAGACAAGGTAAAATCCATTTGAAGAGTGTAAACCCAGTATGAAATGATATTTTAGATCATCATAAGAGTGGAAATAGTCATGCTGTTATCTTCATAAAATGACAGTAGAGTTCTTTATGTGCTCAAAGCTGAAGTAGGAAGTAACAGAAAAAAGTTATTTCTAGAATCAATGGCTTGTCACAATGACTTATTAACAAGTTTTATATTAAGAAGGGCATGTTGAGTGCAAAGTGCCCTCCCTTCCCTCATGGCGAGAAAATGGAAAGCTTTTGCCTGATCTTCTGCTGAATTAGAATGTTGTGGTCTTAATAATGAGAGAAAAAAATGAAGCAAAAAATGCAAACAGATTGTGATTCAGGCATGAGATTCATGAGAAAATATTTTGATTTGTTTGTGTCTTTTGGCTTTTCCTGGTTAGGCGTCGCCACAGCGGAACTCCGGTTCGCTAATGATTGGCAGTTGATTTTTACGTACCAGCTTGCCAGGCCTGACACACAACCTTCAACGAAGGTATGCCCATTCACGCATGTCTCCACGCAGAAGACGCTCTAGCTGAGAATCGAATCTTACTGTGAGGCGACAACGAGAAAATATTTTGATAACTAACAAAATACATGATGTGAATTATAACTGCTTTACAATTTTTTATATAAAAGAAGTAACTACTCTAGGAACAAATTACATGTATCATTACAATTTAATATGTAATTTTATTACAGTTAAACAGTTATTTACAGTTTAAACAAACTGTAAATAAATAAATAAATAATTCTGAAGCACTTAACCTAGGCAGGCTATTATACCTAAAATTATTATGTCTGGTATTGTCTGCTCAGGGTCTAGTGATAATTTGGAATTTTTTAAAGAAACATTTTAAAACAAGTTAATGTGAAATACGGCAGCCTATGATATTCATGTCAAGTAGAACAGTGGGAGTTGTTGTTGTTGTGTCTTTTGGCTTTTCCTGGTTAGGGGTCGCCACAGTGGAACTCCGGTCCGCTAATGATTGGCAGTAGATTTTTACGTGCCGAGTTGCCAGCTCTGACGTACAACCTTCAACAAAGGTATGCCCATTCATGCATGTCTCCACACAGAAGATGCTATCCTAATAGAAAAATCCTGCTGTAATCATTCATCTATTAATCATAACAACTGGCATAGCCAATATGTAAATGTGCATTTTTGGAGTATGAATAATTGAAAGTGTAAGTAGTTCTTACATGTGGAAAGTTGTTTTTTTTTTCTATACCTTCTTATGAAACTTCACTGGATGATGTTAGCTAAGATGACACTAAACTGGATCTCTGTTGAAATGATAGCACTTGAAATGCCAAGCTCCAACAGGCTGAAAAAATAAATAAACAGCAAAAACCCAGAAAAGCACAAATCTCGTAAATTGCTCTTCTCCTGTAAACTTGGTTTAGCTCCCATAAATCATAATAACCCATAACATGCTCCTTAACTTTTCTGTGTTCCTGGGCTGCCCTAGGAATGGGGCAGTTTTATCAGAGGTAATGATTTCCCATTAAGTTTAAAAAATAGAAGAAGATAAATGAACAGCTTATCAGAATGTGATTACACATCATGTGCTTGTGACTAGAGATTATTTCTAGGAATTTGTGCCCTTGATGTGAAATCTGAATCTGCACATCATTAGTATGTTTGCCAGAACATGCATGTTTAGATTATCAGTTATGACTGACTAGGACAAGGGTACCTACATTACTGTAGGAGATACACTATGGGCCCATGCAGAATGGTTTTAGGTGGGTGACTGCACAACAGAATGTGTCTGTGCATTGGAGTATAAACAAGCATCCATTCAAATATGGCTTCAGCAAAGAAGGGAATGTCCTTATTGCACACCACAAAACTTGAAGCTATGACAAAGATTGAGTCCCTGAGATAAATGTTTTAGGAGAAAGAGGACCAGCATGTGAACATGAGTGAAAAACAAAACAATACAAAACAAGAGAAGCATTCAGGCTGAGGTGAAAAATTACTTACCAAAGAGAGAAAAACAGAAAGAAAAAAATAACAGGTTGCCCAGCTGACATGAGCAAAGACGTTCTAGTATTCTTAAATATATGTGGAATAAGGCAGTGAGTATCATATTTGTTCAGTCAAGTAAATCATGGAGGAAAGTAGGAATAAGTTGGGATGCTCATATAGGCATATGGGACTATGGGAAACAAGAGACTACAGGTCTACATGTGTAGGCTGGGTACTTAGGAAAGAACAATGGGTTTTGTCTCTTTATATATATCACTATTAATGATTGTCTCTTTATATATATCACTATTAATTATTGTCTCTTTATATATATCACTATTAATGAGTGTCTCTTTATATATATCACTATTAATGATTCTTTATATATATATATATATATATATATATATATATATATATATATATGATTGTCTCTTTATAAATATCACTGTTAATTAGTGTCTCTTTATATATATCACTATTAATGAGTGTCTCTTTATATATATCACTATTAATGATTCTTTATATATATATATATATATATATATATATATATATATATATATATATCACTATTAATGATTGTCTCTTTATAAATATCACTGTTAATTAGTGTCTCTTTATATATATATCACTATTAATGAGTGTCTCTTTATATATCACTATTAATGATTCTTTATATATATATATATATATATATATATATATATATATATATATATATATATATATATATATATATATATATATATATATATCACTATTAATGATTGTCTGTTTATATATATCACTATTAATGATTCTTTATATATATATCAATATTAATGATTCTTTATATATATATATATATATATATATATATATATATATATATATATATCACTATTAATGATTGTCTGTTTATATATATCACTATTAATGAGTGTCTCTTTATATATATATCACTATTAATGATTGTCTCTTTATATATATCACTATTAATGAGTGTCTCTTTATATATATCACTATTAATGAGTGTCTATATATATCACTATTAAAGATTGTCTCTTTATATATATATCACTATTAATGAGTGTCTCTTTATATATATCACTATTAATGAGTGTCTCTTTATATATATCACTATTAATGATTGTCTCTTTATATATATCACTATTAATGAGTGTCTCTTTATATATATCACTATTAATGGTTGTCTCTTTATATATATCACTATTAATGAGTGTCTCTTTATATATAGCACTATTAATGATTGTCTCTTTATATATATATCACTATTAATGAGTGTCTATATATATCACTATTAATGATTGTCTCTTTATATATATCACTATTAATGAGTGTCTCTTTATATATATCACTATTAATGAGTGTCTCTTTATATATATATATTACTATTAATGAGTGTCTCTTTATATATATATATCACTATTAATGATTGTCTCTTTATATATATATATATCACTATTAATGAGTGTCTCTTTATATATATCACTATTAATGATGTTTTCTTCTTTCTCCCTGACTGTTTTTATGCTACTTTGCAGGTCTAGTTTCTGGTTTGGTTACTTCCTTATTTCTTTCTACTGCTGTGCAAGGTCTCCCTCACATTAATTTGCATGTACATTTTTTATCTTACTTTTCAACAATTCTTTTACTTCCTGGTATATCTTATTTATTTGTCCTTCACTGTTTTTTTTCTTTCTAAGCTTGTTAAATGTAGTAATTTGGATACACTGATTTCATTTTGTTTCTGATTGCCAGAAGATTGGCAGAGACGCTGAAAAATATTGCATATTTTATATACATTGCTTCCCAGAATACATTTATATGCAGGAAAGCTGCTTTATGGAGAAAAGGAATTACATGACAAACATATTATAGCCATGGGAATATTAGAAAGGCATTTAATGTTAAAAGGGATATTATTTGTTTACCACATCATGCAAATAGATCATTTAGGTTGTTTGATGTTGACACAGTTCCTCGAATAATAGACCAAACAGTACAGAGAAAGGCATTGCATGGATAACTTTTGATTGTTTTCTGTTCCACTAAAGCTAGCTTTCATCAGAACACAGTCTGCAGCAATGTTTGTCTAATAAGGACTGAGAATAAAGCTTCACAGCCCTATGCTTTGATACTTGTTACACAGCTCATTGTATTATATAGATGATATTATAATCTTGTTTTAGTTTGGTACATTTAGACTGAAAGGCCATTTCTAGCTCTCAACCTTCCATAGTCATAATGAGGAACACTGCATCTCAGAATGCGAAGCAAATTAACAAAACGTGGAAGACTTGCTAATGACATCAACAAGGAATTTTATGTTTAAAACTGTTAATTCATGCTTACTGAAAATTGCTTTAGCATGAATTAAAATCCGGTATTCTTTATTTTGGACATTTGTTAAAAAATAAAAATGAAAGTATCACATACTCTTCAAGGTGGAACACAGTTGAGCACAGAACCTTTAAGAGACAAAACAAGGAGCCTACTTCATAATGAGGTAGACTTGAGAGGAATATAACACACCATGTAAGCAGTAATTAAGCCTTATTTGTGAAATGAAAAATGCAGTTACGGCACTTGGCATTTAGAAATTATATTAACCACAAGATGGCAGTAAACAAATGCATTTAAATAATTTAAATATGGCAGACAGTTACATGTGGAAAATATCATTTAATATGAATAGAAATTGGGAAACGTTCAGGGTATTGTTAAATTAATTACTGTGACTGTAATAAAACTTTCAATTCAGTATTATTATTATTTTTGTATTTCAGTACTTAGCACAATGATTCTTGTTCTGAACCCTGAAAAGCTGTCTGGCAATATTGTCATTGTTTTCCAAATCAGAAAAAACTAAATGAAAACTCCAGCCAAGCTAGAACTTCCAATGAGTGACCTCCCAAACCTCCTGTAACAGAGGCACATGGGATATATGCAAATGACCCTTATGAACATCAGGTGTTTCAGCTATATGGTGATTCTGATTGCCCATGACTTTTACATTTGAAGTTGTTTTAATGGACAATTTCAGGCCAATAAAGCCAAACCTCACTAGCTATGGATATGCATATTTCTGCCTTGTTATGACCTCGTCAGCATAGCATAAGCAGAGTGTTTGACTAAGCAAAAGAAACACAGGGTTGTTATACCCAGCTGATGTCATTTTGCAAATCAGATAAAATTGACTTCTGCTCTTAAGCCTTAAGCAATTGCCTTAGAGTAATGCAATATGTCTACGGACATTGAAAGAGATCAAGCACAAGAAAGTGAACTGTGGCTTATTTACACTTCGTTCCTATTTATTACAGGCAGCAGTGTCTATTTTTCTCTACCATATTTTTGGTTGTAGACCTGTTTAGGAGAGATTCTTTTCCTACAACATATGACAAATACAATAACCCAGAGGATTTCAGCTTCTATCTTTCACTTAGGAATAAACTTTATTTTGATGATCTGCATGCTGTTTTTCAAGTACTGTTTAAATCGACAAGGGATGTAGTACAAGCTTCTCTCCACAGGATACTTGCAAAGCACTACAGAGTTTGCCTGTACTTTTGGTAAACTGACTCCCCATAGTGCTTCTTACATGGTGTTGGTAAGAAGGATCCAGCCAGTAGAGAAATGCTGTGAGCAGAATCCATGACTGATTTCAGTGGCACAGTACCTCTGATGTCACCCAATGACATTCTCAAGAGCAAATTTTTGCAGTGCTTCTTATGAAACAGATATCAACTGATCAGCAAATATCTTGGTGAGCATAGCGATACAGGTGTTCAGTGCTTCTTCAGCTTTTCTAAAAAAGAGAAAAGCGCAAGTGTATCACTTGTTGCCATTTGCCATTTGTTTACATGTGTGTGTTCGTATGTCTGGGGAATACTGGTGGATTTTACAGAAGGAGCAGGATCTGTTTACAAGGAAGATGACATGAGATGAAGAGTCAGTTTATTAAATCTGTGTTTAAATTTAGCACCTAATCAGCCATTAACTTTGGATGTAGCAACTAAAGCTAAAAGCTTTCCTCTGAAACCAGATATGGTTTGTACTTACTGATCTTTTATGAAGATGATGGTGGTGCTGTGGTAGCGTTGTCGCCTCACAGTAAGACGTTGTCCTGTTCGATTCTCAGCTAGAGCGTCTTCTGTGTGGAGACATGCATGAATGGGCATACCTTTGTTGAAGGTTGTGCGTCAGGGCCGGCAACTCATCACATAAAAATCTACTGCCAATCATTAGCGGACCGGAGGTCCGCTGTGGCGACCCCTAACCAGGAAAATCCGAAAGACACAACAACTGTGAATATTTCAGCATTATTATAAATATTGTTTGCTAGACTAGTTATGATGAGCTACACAGTGCAAACATAGTGCAAACATAGCTCTCAGCCTCTTACCTCTAATCAGTGACAATGCCCCATACAAGGGGCATTTTAAAAATACTGGTATTACTGATGTAGACAGTTAGTAGAGTAAGTTAACAAAATTAGAGAACATGAATTAAATTACATCGCCTAAAGTCAAATAATTCTGTATCCATAGCAATTGCCATTCTTTCTTTGCTTTTTTTTGTTAGTCGCCCTTGGAACTCCTGGTACTGGCCTAGCCCACAGTCCCACATATCCACACTGGGTCTACCATCTATCCTCCTACCTCAGGACTATTCTGTCATTTGTGGGGGCTAGTCATAGATCCTAACAGTATCCTGGGGGCTTGGCCATCTCTGCTTCTATCTGGGATTTCTTTTTATATGCTCTATCCACTTTCCCTTTCCCCACCTCCATGATCATCAAGCATCACCAGTGAGTTCCATTCCTGCCAGGCCAGGCACACCCATCCCTTCCTGCCACTACCTCAGCGCCCCAAGACACTAATCAAACCTGTAAAGGCTGGGCCATAGTTAGGACTTTATAACACCACTAGAGCAGCCATTATTTCTTGACCTATTATCAGTAAGTCACCAATTCTAGGTGGAAAAGAATATAATTGTATGTCAAAATTAGGTGTATCCTTGAAAATCAGGGACAGCTGACAATTATGTGTGCAACGGCAGAACACTGTTGCATTTTATATCTCTGACAATAAAGCCTATATAACCATAGTCCTGTATCAGTGAAGCACATTTACCTTTGGCACAACCAATAAGACAGAATATCAGAACATTACAGTATCTGCTCTGAGTTAACTTGATTAATCATATGATTTTTTTTTAAAGAATATTATCTGAACAATGAAGTTTCTGTGATGAAGGACATCATTTAGAAAGGCTTGACTGCTGGTTATTAACCCACGTCTTGAAAATGAAAAAAAAAAAAAAAACAGATCTGAGCTGAATGCAAGAAAAAAAAAATCAATGTAAGTTACCATGGAATTTGTTAAATTCATTTGTGCCGGTTCATGTATAGGAATGTTATAATTCTCATTTGATCTTGGTTACATAATATAGCTGAGTAGTGGAATAAAGGGTTCACAATGGTTTGTATATAATACAGAGTTTGTTACGCACACTCAGTGAAACACACTGTAAGTGTAAGGCAGCACACATGGCACTAGACCATCACACTATTATCACTTGTATACCGTAAGAGACAATAGTGAACATGTTGTTGTTTGCAGAGTGTTTATGCACTTTGTTCTTCCTGTATGACATGATTTCAGGAGCTGAGATCACTGATGCCATGCAGCTGCAAGTAACAACTTGAAGGATATGTATGCCATTAACAATGGCCAATTTCTTAAAATGTATCCTGTTCTGCTTCCTTGTTTACATAAATAAATGGTAACAGCAACAAAGGAAGGACAACACTGTCAAATTCAAAACAATAAAAGGTAAAGACTGAAAGAAACTGAATTTGATACACAGCAAAAAAAAAAAAATATATATATATATATATATATATATATATATATATATATATATATATATATATATATTGTGCTGCTTGCTACTTGCAAAAGGAAATAGGCGCATGGAGAAAAATCAAGAAATCAACAGATAACGGCTATATGTTGCTACCAGGCAAAAAGTGAAATTATACAAATCTAATAACTGCTATTAACTTTTTAAACAAAATAACTAAAAAAAAAAAAGAAAAATGAGCAAGGCAGTGGTGACAGTGTAGTGGGGCAATTCAGGAAAACCACAGGGGCATTCATTTGTCAATATACTGACAATACTGCAATGTATATAGCTTTCTAAATGGGAAATTAAGAACAACAGAAATACATGGAGTAGAAATGACATAACACAAGAGCTTTGTTGCCAGTCTGTTATCTGGAAAGAAATATATAAATGAATAAAAAAGGATGGTAGCTTCAGTGAATGGGAAGGCTAAGACCTGAAGAGATCATAAAGAAATGTAGTAGTTTCCAGTCTAATTAAAACTGGCAGTTTATGTTGATAGACTTGAGAACGATTGTTTCAGCTAGCTTTCTGCAAGTAAAAGTTAAATAATAAAACCAAATAAAATAATAGGCCATTTTGTAATTAAAAATACCACTCTCTGTACATTAAGTTACACCACACTTTACTCTGTGAAAATTCTTTGTCAGCCTGTTTAGCTTTAAACATCTGTGGAGTACTTGCACATCTGCTGAAAGAAATTCTCAAAGAATCATCAGGATAAGGGTTATAAAGCAAAAATGTACTAAAACATTAATTAAGAAGGGTCATGTGTGATACATTAAAATCTGCCTGACATCTACATTATTAGTTTTACGTTTCTCATCATATTCAGCTGTCCTGCATTTAAAATCTCTTTCTTGGTATTTTTTACTATTTCTAGAGTAAGTGTTCAAGGCACTAGCAGCAGTTATATCAAGAGATTTATGTAACTCTGGAATTGTGGGGCCACAATGTGTACTTGGCTTCTGAAGTCTGTTTCTTACATATGTCTATTTCATGGAAGACAAAGTGAGCAGAATGAGAGAAATCAAAGCTACATTGAGGCCACATTCTGATCTGCCTGTGTCCTGCAGACTTTGTTAACCAAAATAACTTGCAGTAGTTGAACTAGTCACTGGAGAAGGCCTAGACCTCCAATGCAATTGGCTAAGCTCAAGGTGAAGAGGAGATGAACCAGCTGCTGGAGAAGGCCTATCAGACAGCGTAGCCTATTAATTAGTGGTCACTATTAGGATATGGATAATGTTTCTGTTCTTTAAAGGCTGAACTGAAGAGCTTTTACCCAGAGTGAAGAATCTCATAAAAGCAGTTATACCAGGAGAATTCCTGAGAAGCACGTATGTTTAATGGGTAATTAGAATACACCATTAGTGGTCCTGGAACATTGATTTAATACATGCGTAATGTGTGTGTGTGTGTGTGTGTGTGTGTGTGTGTGTGTGTGTGTGTGTGTGTGTGTGTGTGTGTGTGTGTGTATATATATATATATATATATATATATATATATATATATATGGGTCTACTTCAAAACAGTAAATTACTATAACATTGAACCACAAACCACAAAACATTGAGACCATAACATCGAAAATTCAGAACACTAAAAGTTAGAACATCGAAATTACATAACAATGAAAATTTAAATCATTGAGTCTTATATCATCGAAAGTGTTACATGGTTATGGTTTAATGTGCTAATGTTGTGGTATAACTTAAAGAGGTTGTAGTATGTAGTAAACAAACATGGCAGATGGTATGTTTTGCGGTTTAAGCGAAGTTCTCAGATTGCATAGCAAATGTTTATCAGATAAAGGTTAAGCATTGTTGTGTTTGAGTGATGGATTTATTATTTTAAAAGAAGTCATGTTAGTGTTGTTGAAAGTGATGGAATAAGGGAGTACGTTTTTATTTTGGCTGTATGTACATGTTGCCAGGAAAATTGATGAAATTGCCGTACAGTGGGGAATGGGAAATTTACCTTGTCTACACTGTAGTGCGATCTTGGAGTTGGTATATTTAATTTGCAGGGGGTGTATATTCCTTTCTAGCGTCTTTCTGAACTGATTTAGTTAAGTTAATGTTTTTATGTGTTTTGAAAGGTCTTATCTGTTGAATCTACCATTACATAGCATAATCAGTTCATTTTAATTCATTCTCTAATCCTTATCTTCATAAATATTTGTTGGCCTGTCTTAACCCATAAGTTGTTTTAGGCATTTTAGTCCTAATATAGAAAAAAACTTCATTGTTTTAAAAAGCTCTATAAAATAGTATTAGATCACTAGTTACTCTCCCCTCTGAATGCAGTTATAATCATAAAACTCTTTGTTATCCTAGTAACCTACTAACCTCAGCTTAATATTTTAGTCCAGCAGTCCTCTGATGCTGCTATTGAATCCCCTCTATATTAGATCTACTTTTAGTATGTGTTCCTTTTATATATGGAGATGATACTGAGATTCTGTAGCATTTTTCTTTGATCTTAGCAAAGATTTATATACTTGAAGGAGCACCAGTGATTTTCTAGGTTATACATCCTTAAAAATACAATGCATTTTCTTGATACATTACTCAAGACTTTCTATGCATGAATATCCATGCTCTGATTTTCTTCGGTGGTGATAAGATGCTAGTAACATTAACTCTGTCTAATTCTTTCATTTGAAGGCTGATGGCACATATATCTATCCATGGTCCTACTGAACTTATTAGGCTTATAGGAATGCAGCTTTCTGGCAACTACATGTCTGAGCTTTCTTTATAATTAGGGATCACTATATCTTCTTTCTACTGTTGCCATACTTATGTAGTTTTTAAGTTCCTGTTAATCAGTGCACGCATGTGTCTCAGCTGTCCAGAATTTTGCAGAATCTTCCTGACTTTGTCTCATGTCCCTAGTATTTCTGATTTTCTGGTAATTCACTGACGATTACAGTGAGTCAACATGCTAGAAATTTATGTGAATTAGAGTAGCATTTAAAAGTTAATAAAAACAACAGAGACTAGTTAACATAACCAGAGGTAAAATAAAACAAGTTTAACATAGGTCTTAAAGGAACAGTGTCATTCAAACCTGATCCTTCGCCACAAGATTACATGTACCCTTATTAGTAGACCTTCTGTCTAATGCACTGGCAAAACATGTTTGCACTGTAGATAAAGGGCACCCCTTTGTAATTTTTATTTTACATTTATTGAATATTGGTTTGAGGGGTGGTGATTTTTCTATCAAATCTGAATGCATAGTATTAAAGTGGATTTTAGAGCTACAAGCTGACAAAGGATCAGGTTTAAAAGACACTGTTCCTTTAACACCTATACTGAAGTCACGTGTACTTATTCATTAATTGAATATTTAAATATGTTTGCTTCTTTGATGGTTTTATGGTCTAATGAAGCGCCAGTTTTGGTGTGAAAGCGCTTACCTATATTACATTTTTTTTACTTTTAGTCATGTTAACTGGTCTCTTTGCTGTTTTTTATTTATTTTACATTGTTGTGTGACCAGTTTCTATCTGTAGTGATTATACTTTTTCATTCTACAATATTTAAAAGTCCCCTCCCCCATTATTTTTGTTTTTTTCGGCCATGACCTGGCATACAATGTCATGGGTCAGAAATCATTGACCTTGCCATTTCAGATCACCTGATGTGCTGAGACTATTACCACTTTGATCAATAAAAATCCTATATAAAAATCTAGAAGGTACTGATTTTTAAACAGTTAAAATATCATGCCTTTTTTACTGCTGTAAGCATATACTGTACATTTGTTTTTTTTTTCTGACAATATAGTTAGAAATGGTTTATCCAAAATATTTTTGTTTTGTATAAGAGAGGAAGAAATGGCTACGGCTGACTTACCTCTATGAATGGCAATGGTTCTGGAGCCAGATTTTGCAGTCTGGAGTAGACTGCCTTGTTCACAGGAGTTGTCCCCTTGGCAGAGACACTGGGCACATGTGGGGATACTCATAAGCACTTGGTTGACTGGATTATGGTTGTTGTTATGCCAGTAGATGAGGGGACAACCTCAGTGAGACTATGAACTGCAAAATCTCTGCTTTCACATAAGCACCTAACAGGCAAGCAGAATATTTGGCCTTTTCTGGAGGCCACTGAAGTGTGGATTGACAAGGTACTCTGTAGTTCTATAAGACCACCACTCTTATGTAGGGACTGATGAAGACACACAGAAGAGCATGACTGGTCAACACAGCTTGCCTAATTTGCCCTGTGTGATGAAATACTATTGGATTTCTGTGGCAATTAATCATGAATTGTCCATAATGAATATCATGTTCAAACAAAAAACAGCTTATAAGTGCTCATGGTGCCAGAACACCTTGAGCCAAAGGCCAGTGATCAAATTTTTAATCTTGCCACCTACCCGAGACCATATGTTCCACATAGCTGAGTCAAGAGATGTGCAGAGCTTTTGACTGACAACCACTTAATGGTAAGTTGTGTCACATGATTGAGGTGGTAGCTGATCAGGCTTAAACTAAAATTTGTAGTGAGGATATTTTGTGAACACCTTCCTGATGCTTCTATGTGGGAAGAGTTCAGTTATCACCTCCAGTGAGGTTTTTTTGCATATATTAGAAGATGTTTGTAATATAAAGTGCAAATAGACTTTCTTCATGACTTCAGTATTTGAAGTATTGGCAAAGGAATTGTAGCCAAAAGGTTGCTGATATTTGTTATGGTAGCTATCCTAAGATCCAGTAGTGGTAGAAACTGGAAGTGAGGGAATCCATTAAAGCTAAAGAAGGAGGCCGTCCTTGCAATGTTAACTGGAAGGGTTACAGATCTGACAACCCAGGAAAGCAACCACTGATGCAGTCACAAACTTGAAGGGCTGTGCATGGAAAAGGTTTGGTAAGGTGAAGTACAATGATTTTCAGATGTCTTCGGGAACTTTCTAGAAATCCAATGGTTGCTTCAGGAAGGGAGAAGGATGGGTTGTTGTCAGCAAGAGTAGAGAAATGCTAACCTCAAATGAGGATATTATCAGGAGGTGGAAGGAGTAATATGAATCCAGTAGTTATGTTCTTCTTTGAAAAGGCAGTCCTAGAAGAAACTGATGAGTCTATTTCTATAGATGTTTAGAGACAGTTTGTACTGTAATGTAGTTTTCTGCCTGCTGTTTCAGTATTTTTATTGTCTTTTTACCCCTGCTGTTTGTCAGCCAAGAGTTCTCATTCCATCATTTGGATCATTTGTTCCCCTTAGTGTGAGAACCAGAGGCGGTGGGCCATCATCCAGGCTACCACCAGGGTTTTCCGGACACACTCTAAGTCCTGTCTCCTAGTAGCCAAAGTATGCATTTATTTGTTCAAAGGTCTCTACAGTATCCTGCACATTTCCACATATGCAATCAGAAGCACTTGGTTGAGTGGATTGTGGTTGACATGCACAAGTACACATCCCCGATTCCGCTTACTGCACTTCCACCGAATCAGCGATGATGTGTCTCCATCCCCAGTATGGGCAAGAGAGCACTGAACACTCACTACCACCCTCTGCAGTTGTCTCCTCATTGCCTGGGCCACATATCAAATCTTGGTCAAGCTTCATCCTTCTTTGCTGTGGAGTTGACATCTCTTTCATCTAAGTTTTTAATCTTTTTAAGTTCTGGATTTACTGTTTTAAAGTGATAAAACTACTCAGACATTTCTCCAAGTGGGCAGAGTCAGAGCATGATCAAATGGGGCCCTAGGCAGGGTAATGGATCAGGCCCCCCCCCATTACTTGGCTATTTCTCCCTAGTTATCATAAACACTAGTCAAAGCAGTCAGTATATATACTATTTTCTTCTTTACTTCTACGATGATTAGATACATTTGGATTTAATTTAAAACTTTTATTTCAAATTTTATAGCAGAACCACATAGCCATTTGCTAAACAAAACAATACAGTCTCACAACGAAAACTGATATAGCATGAACAGTAAACTTCTATGCTCTTCAGACTCACATTCATTGAAAAGGCATTGAACCCCACATTCAAAGGAAATGTGTCTGGCCAGTGGTGGATTAAGTTTACCTTTGGGCTGTTTTCAAACCACAGGCCATTGCTTACATTTGTAGGACCATACATACATGCATGTGTTTTTTTGATTCACCTTCCTGATTGTATTAAATAAAATTATTTTCCTTGTATAATACAGTGCCACTTGTTAGAGTGTGTTTCAGATTTGTAATTTTGAACATTTTTCTAGAAATTAATGAATCAAAACCATACCTCTCAACTTCTTAGAGTAAAAATCTGGACAAAGCCTGAAATAATGGGGGGACAAAATCTAAGAAATAGGGATATATTTTAAATATTGGTCTTATAAAATTAGAAGGGTACTAGAATGATAGGTTTTGTATTAGCATGCACTTTTTGAAGGACATAAAGTCTGAAATTCAAATGTGTATCATTATTTGGTGACTTCATTCCTCAGTGATTTGACAAAAAAATCTCAAATTTTATGAGGAACAAACAAAAAATATGTGGCAAAAATCTGGACATTCTGAGAAAATCTGGAAAGTCAAGAGCTATGATGAAAATGTATGAACCAATAATGACAAAACTACCCATTTCAGAAACTTTCAACCATAAAAGACCTCTCAAAATTCTGTTATTACAATTCACTGTCAATCAATATGCACAATATCTGCAGATGTAAAAGCCATTGGAATAATTCCCTATTAAAGGGATCTGTAACTAATGAAGAGATTGCTTCTGGTAAACAAATTTACATTTCACTGCTTTGTGTGCAAATTCAGTGCCTGTCGCCCTTGAAGAGTAAATTGCAGATGTTATATTAAAGAAAGGTAAGCTGCTAATATTGCATTAGGGAATGGCAAACTGACAACAGGTTCATTGTTACTAGGCATCTCATCCAAAGGAGGATACATACAGGAGTGCAGCACTCCCATTCCCTCTTAAAGTGCACCAAAATATCAGTAATCCATCTATATGGTGTGGGAGTAGAACCCATAATCTTCTGCACTAAAGGCAAGTATGCTATCTGTTGTGCTAGTAACAAATTCTTTTATACACACACACTGATGAGCAACAATAAACACCTCTTCATTTGAAACTGACAATCCATTAAAATGCACTAAAACTCACAGTTTCTTGAAAATGCACCTCTGATGACAGTCTGGTAGTTGGCCTAGAGGAGTCAGATTCTTGTCTCCTGTGATCAAGGTACATAGCTAGAGCCTGAACAAGTTAATTAACTAACCTTCCAGTCTGAGCAAGATAATTAACCAACCTGTCATTCCTAACTAGGGCATTTCACACATAAGCACATCTATTATGGCAATTCTGTAGTTCTCCTCCCTCACCTACTGAACAGCACTCATCTCTCTCATGCCAGTTTTCCATGTTCTCAGGCTCAGTTCTCTGTGTTAAAAATCCTGCACGAAAGCAGTGCAGTTCCCGTGTTTCAATATGTGTTGTTGTATGTGCATCTTTAGTATGACATGTCACACTCAGTGTACACCCTTAAAGATGAAATGTATTTAAAAAATGTTTAAATTAAATGTTTTGGCATCCTCTACCAATCAGCCCCCCCCCCCAAGTCAGTAGGCCCTAGGTAACTGCCTATGTTGCCTGGTGCTGAATCTGGCTCTGCAAGTGGGTGAATTTCATACTGGTGTGACTAATTTGATAAGAAATAGATTTACCCCAAGCTGAAATATTTTTTCAGTCCCTCCCCTCCTTGAGCATCCTAGCCTCTCTCCATTTTGTTAAGTTATTCATTTCTCAGTCATGAATTGTCATTCTCTAGAGCCTATGGTGAAATAGTCATCATCCATGATTTATTTTATTTTTATTTATGCCCCCGCCCATTTGGCTGCTCAATTCGCATCCTCCTGTTTAGCCTGCTAGGGTTTGTGCTTCTAGACACAAGTCAGTTCAAATGAAGTATGCCAGACATTTGTTGGCCTTGCAGTCAGCTAATTCTTTCAACATGGAGCTGTACTTCCAGGCCTTTCCCTAGGTAGCATTTTCTGGGATCAACATCTCCCTTCAGCTTGGATCTAAGAGATAACACTGGACATTATTTTTTATTCACCCCAGCCTGCTCCTGTATATTGTGGCCACTAACTCATCATGGGTAGCTAGGATGTAAACAGAGCTTTATACCTCTCTACTACAGATCTGATAAGATGAAATATTTGCAGTGCCCTTGTACTCACATTCTATTTCTGCAGAAAATTATACTTAAGTTTTGAAAAAGGCATTCTTATTTTTTTGCCAAAAGTGAATCTATTTACTTACTGATTGATCAACAGAGTTCTGAAGCCACTGAAATTTTCAGTCGTTCTTCTTTACACTGTTCAAAACAATCTAGCAACTAAACACCATGATTTTTAAAACTGTTTGACAGTGGCAGAAGTCTCCTTGGCACCTGCAGACTTTTAACTTTCTTCTTTGACTGAGACATGGGCCTCATAATCTGATCCCTTTGCCATGCTTAGAAGGTCAGTTGAAGGGTCCATTTTATTCAGTTTTGATAAAAATTATTTTTTCAGTCTGGATGCTGAAATTAGAAGTATTTTCCTGTAAGTTCCATTTAAGTAATGTTATCTTGGATTACCATGCAGACATGTATTTCCAATTAGCCAAATTAGGTTCATAAGCAGTTCACTAGGCAGGTCTGTTGAGACGACCAATCTAATTTCTCAGATGCTTCAGAGTGTTGCCAAGTTAAGTTGCTTGCTCAGTCACACAGTAGGCAAAAAGAGTCTCTGAGAACTAAACACTGGGCTATAGAAAGCAACTTAACAACTCATAATCCTCTGCACTAAGTGCCAGTAAGCAAGAGTTTTAGAGGTATTAGGAGTAACATGACTCAGTCTGACCCCTAAACAGATTATTCAGGATTGTGATCTGATAAATTGTAATTATACAGACTCATAAATTATTTTTAATTAGCAACAGTGGTCAAATTCTCGTTGACTAGTATTTTTCAGCAAGTGAGTGATGTTCTGATTGGCAACATATGTTTCATTTGTGTATGGTTATATCCTCTTTTTAAATTTTACTGATGTAGTTAATGTTCTAATGATGACAGGATACTTTCTCCATGACAGTGAGTTATTTTTGTTTTTTATTTTCAAAATATGGAATGATGTGAAACAAAATATATTGTGACTAGCCTATTCACTAAGAAAAATACAGGTACAAATGCTGCCATTGTGGAACCAAGTATGTGTGTGTGTGTGTGTGTGTGTGTGTGTGTGTGTGTGTGTGTGTGTGTGTGTGTGTGTCTATGAGGTTGAAGACAACTCACTGAAAGACCATTTCACTGAAAAACAACTCAGTCAATCAAAAGGTCTGGAAGCCCATTTCACAGAAAGACCATTTTATCAAATTCAAAGTAACTGAAACAAGATACAATTAAAATACCCAAGGCAAAAGTATTAAAGAACACTTGTGTGAGTGAGGCAAGCCTCCCTGCACCCCCCACCCCTTACTTAAAGATATTAACTCAACAGTTACACAATTGTGTAGAAAAGTGAAAATACCAAACACATGAAATCATTGCCACTGCACATATACAAACCAGATCAGCAGTGATTATGCATAGGTCATCTCAAGCAACATCTAAACTTTCTTTATACACATCTAAATATTTCTGCTTCTGTATTACACAACTACATCTGTCTAAACTAGATACATCAAATGGGCTTCCAGTGAAATTGACTTTTGCCATTTTTACTGCCTGATGTTTTTGTTGAATTGCTGTTTCTTCAACAATGCAGGGAGTGTGGTTTAATGTTGATGGTACGGATAGCCGAGCAGTGGAAATGTTGATGGTGAGTAATGTTGAGACTGGTAAAAGGATTTGGAGGGGTGAAAGGTTTTGCGCATGTGTATGTGAGTTAGGGTCATGGATGAGTGAAGGATAGGTGTTGTATGTTTGTGTGTGAGTTTGTATATTTTAGGGTTAGGTTAGGGGATAGATATAGTGTTGTGTATGTTTGTTTGCAAATGTTTGTATGTCTAAGTATGTCTTGTATAGTGACAGTGTTGGGAAGAGGCAGTGTTAGGATTAGGGTTAGAACTAATCACTAAAGAGGGCAGAGGGCTCCACCTACTGCACTACCTTAGTAATGGGAGCTAACCCTAGTCCTAATGCTGTCCCTTCTCTCAGTTCTAAAACTACACCATACCTTCATAAAATCCCTTCAGTGATAGTGCCATTATTCAGAAGAATTTGAGGCCTGTGTTATGGGGGGGGGGTTAATATCAGGAGAGGAAATAGTTTTCCTTTCTGTTATTATTTTATTCTGCATTTTTTCTTTTCAGCATTGTGTATGAACTTTTTTTGTCGATGTTTTCAATTCGACATTAAATTAGTTCAATCATGCACAACAGAACCATATATGTGTGTGTGTGTGTGTGTGTGTGTGTGTGTGTGTGTGTGTGTGTGTTTGTGTGTATCTAACACATTGACTGGAAAGTATTTATGGTGCCTTTAAATGTACTGCAGTATGAAACATGGAAATATTCTCTCAGCATTTAGCTAGATTTACATACTGTGGTGGTGGTGTTGCAGTAGCGTTGTCGCCTCACAGCAAGACGTTGTGCCGATCGATTCTTAGCTAGAGCGTCTTCTGTGTGGAAACATGCGTGAATGAGCATACCTTCATTGAAGGTTGTGTGTCAGGGCTGGCAAACTCGGCACGTAAGAAAAATCTACTGCCAATCATTAGCGGACCAGAGTTCCGCTGTGGCAACCCCTAACCGGGAAAAGCCGAAAGACACAAACAAACATTTAGCTAGATTACAAGGGGTTAACTGACAATCAAGATAGTATGTAAGGAAGTTGCCTGAAAGCAGAAAGGAAGAAATAGTTGTTACTTCTTCATTGAGAGGACTCAGAGGATCATATAAATGAAAACCCACAAAGAATGGAAAGACATCCCACTCATAGCTAACCTATGAATTTCAACTGTAGAGGGAGTTGTTTATAGAGCTGGAAGTCTAGCCTGGGACATTTTTGTTAACAGACAGCATATACTCTAGGGTTTGTGTATGCTGGGAAATTTTATTAGATGTAATCTAAGGTATTGTACAGATTTGTTTGAACCTACAAAGCCAAGTGGGCTGTAGCTTTAATTTAGGAAAATAAATGTATTTTATAAAATTATGTTTCTAGTGTGTCTTTTTGGACTAACAATGTGCATGTGCATATCTCTGTGTGTGCATATTATACACACACACGCACACGCACGCACACACACACACACACACACACACACACACACACACACACACACACACACACACACACACACACACACACACACACACACACACACACACACACACACACACGGACATGCAGGCACCCATACCAACCCACACACACATACACATCAGTGAGAAAACAGGAAATTCAACACACACACACACACACACACACACACACACACACACACACACACACACATATATATATATATATATATATATATATTTTTTTTTTTTTTTTCCACCCTGACCCCATGTGCAAAAATGGGAAAAAAAGGGGTTGTGGGTGGATGGATTGATTTATATATTTTTTAGCTGGGTAAATAGGCTGGTCCAGAGATCCTTTATTCAGCTATGACTGAGGCTCCCTGTTTCAAGGGCTGAACAATCACAGTCTTTCCAAAATCAAGCATAAATATTTTAAATCACAAAGTACCATGTTTCATTAAAGTGTCAAGTACAAATATTTTAAAATCACAAAGTATCAGGTTACACTGCAAAACATAAGAGTGAAAAATGTTGTAATGAGAAAACATAGAACATACGTTTCATAGTAGAGTGCAATGAAAAACAATAACATGAGTTGGACAAAATATGTGAGGAAAAACTCATTAGTCATATTATTTGTTACATAGATTAGTATGAGATAAATGAGACATGAAACAATTCTAAAAAGATATTTAAAGGATATTTAAAGAGATATTAGAGATTACATGATTAAAGACAGTGAGGGGACATTGAGGGATGTCTTCGTATGAGAGATGTTCATATTATAGTTCTAGAAGGAAGAAGGATGGAGAGAAGGAGATTATAAGAAGAGTGCCGGGTAGGTGGTCTTCAGGTAGCTTATGAGTAAGGAGAAAGAGGCAGAGGAAAGGTCTGCAGAGATGAAGTGGATACGGTAAGGTAGTGGGAAAAAGAAAATAAAGGAGTGGAGTAGGAGGCTGGAGAGAGTTGTGAAGTGTGATTTAGTTTGTAGGGGTGAGTGAAGTATTTTTTATTTATTTATTTATTTTATTTTACATTTGTTGACCGGGCTGGTCTAGCTGGATACATGTCCATTTTCAGTAGAGGCCCGGGGAGAAAAGCTCCACATAGAGATACATAATAATACAATTACATAAAAGAAGTTATACAGTGTTAAGAAAAAAATATTTAGGAAATTTAAGATAGTACAGTCAAAATGAAAATCTCCTTTTTTTTTTTTTTTTTTTTTTTTTTATAGTATTCCAGTTCATAGGTTACAGTGATAATTTATGCATAAAATGCTTATAATTAGTGTACGTAGGATAGATTGTAAATATTTCATATGAAGACATAAAGGAAGGGAGAGAATGAGTTAGAGGGAGAATAAATTAATCAGGGTTGATGCAGGTGCATAGCCAGTGATTATTGAGATGTGATTTTAGATGTTTTTTAAAAAGTAGCAGAGAAGTCTGAGCTGTGATTTCGGTCGGAAGTTTATTCCATAATTTTCTTACAGAGTTTGAGAACAAGGAGTCACCTGCTGAGTTGTTTGATTTAGTAGTGTTAATCAGTAGTTTGTTTGAGGAACGTAAATGTTTGAGGTTGTTATAAGGTGTGATAAGGCTAGAGAGTATAGGAGTGTTGCTAGGTTGATACAGGGTCTTGTGGGCTAAAGTAAGTTGGTAAAATTGAAGCTGGTTAGAGAATTCAAGCCAGTTTAAGTGTTTAAGATTTAAGCAGTGGTGGGTTCTGAAAGGAGAGCCTGTAGCAAATCTAGCAATATTATTGTAGGAAGTTGCTAGTTTCTTGAGGTTGTTTTGGAGATATTAGTATATATGGGAGCAGCATAGAGCAGAGTGGATAAAAGGTGAGTTCGAGCTATGGCAGACCTAGCTTCTGGTGAAAGATAGTGTTTGATGCGATAGAGGGATCCTAGTTTCTTATTAATTAATTTTATTGTATTGTTTATGTGTGTCTCAAAGTTTAGGTTGTTGTCAATTGTTATACCTAGCAATTTAGTGGTAGGGTCAGGTGAGATAAGGGTACCATTATTAGAAATAAGATTTATCTGTACAGGGGAAGACTTTTGGGTTGGTGTGAAAAGTAGCAATTTAGTTTTTTTGGGATTTAGGAGAAGGCAGCGGTAGGAGAACCATTGTTCAACAGTGTTAAAGGCTTTTTGAGTAATTGACTGAAGTTCAGTTGGTGAGGAAGCAGAGCAGATTAATGTAGAGTCATCTGCGTACTGAATGCAGGTGGAGTATGGGATTTCAGATTGCAGGTCATTTATGAAGATAGAAAATAAAAGTGGGCCTAAAATAGAGCCCTGTGGAACACCGAGGGAGATTGGGAAGTGACTGGATAGTTCATTTTGCCAGAGTACGGCCTGCTGACGATTGCCAAGGTAAGATGTAAACCATTTTAAAGATAGAGAATCCAAGGAGAGAGAATTAAGGGTGTGGAGTAGAAGTTGATGGTTGACCATATCAAAAGCTTTGGATAGGTCAATGAAAACTGCGGATGATAGTCTATTGTTATTATGGTTGTTGTTGATACAGTTTGTGAATGATAGCAGGGCAGTGGTAGTGCTATGACAAGGTCTAAAGCCATGTTGGCAGTTGGCAAGTAGGTTATTTATAAGAAGGTGATTGAGTATCTGCTTGTGAATGCATTTTTCCAAAATTTTAGCTATAGGGGATAGTAAAGCTATGGGACGATAGTTGGAGAAGTCATTGGAATTTCCACCTTTATGTAAAGAGATGATATGTGAGATTTTCCAGATTGATGGTACTTCACCTTCTTTTATAGATCTGTTTATCAGAATGGAAATAGGGTAGGCTAAGGCTTCAGCACCTTTTTGCAAGAATTCTGCTGGGAGTTTATCTGCAGATGGGGAGGTTGGTTTTAACTTTTGGAGAAGGGAGGAGATGTAAGAAGTGGATACTGGTTGGGGGTGAAATTGTGGGGGTGGATTATGAGAAGATGTGGGCAAGTTAGATATATCAGGTGATAGGTGGCTAGCTAGAGTTTGGATGGTTTCTGTGAAGAAAGACTTGAAGGCATTGGCAGTTTCTTTTGGATTATTGGGGTTAGATCCTTGGGGACTGGGTGTGATTGATTGGCCTGGGTAGAGAAGATTATTAATACTAGCCCAGAATTTTTTAGGTTGTCTGGTAGAGGATTGTTGTAATTGTAGATAGTAATTCTTTTTATCTGGCAGGATGGCTCTTTTAGTACTGTTTCTGTGTTCTCTAAAGGTATGATGGTCTGACGGATTCTTGGAAGTACGCCATTTTGCCCAATATTTATTTCTAAGTAGGATTTTCTGTTTAGTAGCAATAGTAAGCCATGGGGCTGGTTTAGCTATGGTTCTGATAGAACGGGTTGGAGCATGATGATCCAAGATAGCCAAGAATGTAGAATTAAAGTATTCCATGGCGTTATTGAGAGGGAGAGTTTTTAATGGAGACCAATTACATTGATTAAGTTCTGCTTGGAAAAGTTCTAGGTTGAAATGCTTTTTAGAGCGTATTGTTCAGAAAGTGTTTGGGAATGTTATGTTGGTTTTATGTCTAATAATATATTCAGACAATGGTCGCTAAGGTCATCAGGAAGGATGCCTGTTGTGTAGGTTTGCTGTGGGGTATTGTCATTGAACCTTGCCTAAAAAAGGCACTATAGGGGTGGCAAGAGCCTTTGCCAGCATCCTGAATCCCAAGGGTGACTGGTGCAGGCCATCTCTGGCAAAGCAGCATGGTCTGTCGATCATGTCATCCCAGGCAGACAGATACTGGATTCCCTTAGAATGACACCAGAAGCTTAGCCAATTGTTAAAGTCAATCATTTTGTCCTTGTACTGTGGTATCATTCTGGGTGATGGCAGGATGCTACTCAGGGCTGGGGTCATACCTGTCTGGGCTACAAGATCGGAGAGCTCCTCCATGTCTCTTTTCATGTGGTCCAGGGAGGTACGTCTCAGGTCATTCACACCAACATGGACAATGACAGAGTCATATTTGCACTTGTTGTGGAGTGACCTGAGTGTGTGCATTATGTGGCGGATCCTGGCACCTGACAGGCAGCTGGCAGTAACGTTTTCCTTGTTTAGCCTGGTGAGTGAAACATCAATGTGCCTGACTATAGAGTCACCTATGACTAGAGTGTTGGATACGTTATGCCTTATGGGCTGTAGTTGAGTGGCACACCGAGTATGTGGGCTATGTGTCATTTGGGTTGTGTTGGGGGGTGGAGGTTGCTTGCATTTCTGCTTTGGAGGTGTCTGTTGTTTGGGCAGATTTGTACTGAGAGCCTCCGTGAATGTAGGTGTGTGTTTTGTTCTACTGTGTGTGTGTTTTGCTGGTGTAGGTTTTGAGGGACTGTGTGATGAGTGTGGTGCGGTGCAAGTGTTTACCTTCTCCTCTTGACTGTCTAGGCCAGTCTTTGGTGAAAAGAGCTTTGCTTCCAGTTTGGCTATATAAGTGCATCTCTCACAGGTCATAGTGTTGGGTGGTAGGAGGAGAGGGTTGTCTGTGTACATGAGGCAATTGCTGCATTGTCCCAAGATGCTCAGATTCATCAGGTAGATAGGAGAAAACACTGAGAGCTGACCTTTAGACATGCCTGAATAGGTGCTTATTTATTAAGTACTAAAAACTGTTTTCCTCTAGACAAGTGAGGAAAGTTGTGTACTGTAGTAATTTGTAATTTATTTAGTGCTTACAATGAGTTCTGAACAAGTGCTGAGCTCAAAGAAACAGATTTGTGTGCTAAAACTAAAAAGCTGGCTAGCTGCAAGGGAAATTTTGAAGAACAGACTTTATGGCGCCAGGAATAGTTTAACCCCAGTTAAGTGGGGAGGGGGGGGCTTAGGAGCTCACAAACAGTCCTGGACACAGCAAATCCATATCTGGACAAGACCTGCCACAGGAAAGAGAGGAAGCAAGCTTAGAATTTTTTTCCCTAGTAAAAGTGGAAATGGAGAAAGCTGGAACAGAAGTTAATTCAATGTTAAGAATCTGAGTGGGTTGGCCTTTACAAATGTTCTCTATTAGATTGAGTGAACTAATGACACTAGACTGGGAGGAATGTCACAGATCAAATATACAGTATGGGTGGGCAACTGCAAAGCCACCAAGTATAAAAACACACAACTCTAGGAAGGGTGGGTGTGGGAAAATTACTGTTCCTATCCTAGCTGTAGCCACTAAATGAAAGTTTTAAACAGATCAAGGAGCAAGCAGACTCTAGAGAATGCTTTTAACTGTAAACAGACAATTATAGTAATGCACACTTACAGTTCCTAGCTGTAGAACACAGAAACCTCAAAAAATCAGAAATGCACAGAAAAGCTCAGACAGAGCACTCACAAACAGAAAATACAACTCTCAGTATGAAAAAGCAGTTTACAGTTAAGTAATTCAGTAAACATGCAATTAGAGTAATCAAACAGTATCTAGCAATGAAAAATACAGTTTAAACAGTATAAAACAGTACATAAATGCAGTGAAACAAAAAAGCTTTATAACAGTGCAAAATGTAGTAGATCAACTGTGTAGCACAATTATAAGTGTTTCAGAAGTGCAGTTCAGTGAAATAAGTGTAAGAAATAACTTATCCTGCTCTTGGAATCTTAAGGAATTTCCACTTATGCAATGCAATCCAGAGCCTGAGCAATATGTTGATTAAAGTAGTGAGAGCTGGGTTGCCTAATGGTTTATGTATGATTTTATGTATTCTTATAAGCTTATAAGTTGAATGTAGGAGAGATAGAGGGGGAGTCCCAACCAGCTAAGGGTATGCAAAGTATTACAGTGATGGGTAAAGGAGAATGAATTAGTAGCAAACTTGGCAATTTTGTTGTAGCAGCTTTCAAGTTTTTTTTTTTTTTTTTTTTATGGAAGATTGTAAATTGGTTATGATTGGTGCTCTAATAGTGTAGGGGGGGGCAGAAGGTGGATTTGGCTAGAGTTCTGTACAGAATGCCTAGTTTTTTGATGGGTTTTCTTGATATTGTTTTATCATTTCTTTTGACTCCTAATAGTATGATATGGTGGACTCATTCAGTTTCAGTGCCATTTGCTGAAAAGATTTTGAAAGATGCTTTGTTATGTGTATAAGTTTTTGGGTTGAAGAGGAGGAATTTGTTTTTTGGGGAACTGAGTAGGAATTGTGCTCTTGTAAGCCAGGTTTCAGTGGAGGTGACAGCTTGTTGAGTGATTTCTTGGAGGTGAGTTAAGGTGTTTAAAGACCAGATGATGGTAGAGTCATCTGAATATTGAATTGAGATGCCTTCACAAGATAAATATAGGTTTTTGATAAAAATTTTGAATAATTGAGGGCCATGTATGAATCCTTGTGGGACTCCTGTGAAAGTGTGAAGATATTCAGTGACGGATCTTTGACATTTTGCAGCTTGTTGTCTGTTGGCAAGGTAGCTAGAGTACTGTTGAATAGATGGAGATGCTAAACTCAAGCTGATTGAGGAGTTTACTGTGACAGACCATGTCAAAGGCTTTTAATAGATCTAGAAATACAGCAGATACAAGTTTATTAGAGTTGCGAGCTTTATTGACAGTGTCTGTAAATGATAGTAATGCAGTGGAGGTGCTGTGATTTAGCTGAAATCCATGTTGCACATTAATGATTAGCTTATTTTGTAAGAGATAGTGCAGAAAGTGTTGACGTATACATCTTTCAATGATTTTAGAAGGGGAGAAAGGATGGTTAGGGATCAGAAATTTGTAATGTCAGTGGAATTACCTACTTTATGTAAAGGGATAATATGAGCCATTTTCCACAAGTTAGGGACACAGGATTGTGTTATTGATCTACTAATAAGAATGCTGACTTGATACGCTATTATATCTGTAGCTAGATTTAGGTATTCCAGGATAAAGTTGTTGACTGAAGAGGAACAAGGTTTTAGTTTATGCAAAAACCTTTTTTAAGAGAGTTATAGAAACTGGTTGAAAGGTAAAGTGGGTGTATGTGTATTGCAGATAAGTGAGTTTTGTGAAGGTAGGGAAAGTTAGCTGTGTGGAAAGGGTGCATGTTAGGTGATTTGAGGTTAAGTTGGCTATGCATTCTATGCTGTATACATTGAAATAGGTAGTTATTTGAAGAGGGGTAATATCTGGGTATGGACTGGGATCATTTGTTTGTATCTGGGCTGATGAGACAGGATATGGAGTACCAGAATTTTTATGGTTGTTTTGTGGCTGTCTTGTAGCTGAGTATAATAAGACATGTTAAGTTGTCTATCTCGCCTTCATTCTTGCTGGATGGGTTCGGAGCCGACCTCGGCTCCGACTCGGCCACTCTAAAAGCTCGAGAGTTGGTTCCACCGGCTCGAGGCTCCCCTTATATCCCACAATGCTAGGCGTGAGTTACCTCAGATCTCGTTTGCCGCTACAGCGATCGAGGTGTTGGTTTTCTACCGGCTTCTTGGTGAGTAAACTTTCAGTAAAGTTAGTATACTTAAACCCCTTTATTTTTAATTTTAACACTTGTTTCCCTTAGTTTAGTGGAATTCTCTCCCTTTTTTCTCTAAAATCCCGTTTCTTCCCAACAAGAACTTATAAGTTCTTCCCTCGGGCCTTCAGGCCTTCTTCTTCTTCCATTCCCTAGTGGTGTGTGTGTGTTGTTTCTCTTAAATTAAAACCTTGATAGTTGTTTTATTTTTTGAGTTCAAAAATAAGATAGGGTGTAATCAGTGTGTTTGACTGGGTGCGTGTGATTACACTTTTTTTTCTAAGATGTCTAAAGACACAAAGGTCTCAGGCTTCAAGAAGTGTGATGCGTGCTGTCAGAAAATGTCTCTGACAGACGGTCACACTTCTTGTGTCTACTGCCTGGGGCCTTTGCACCTGCAGGACTCCTGTGCTGTATGCCACGGCTTCAGTCCCAGGGTCCTGCAGGAAAGAAAGAACAAATTGATCCTAAGAAGTTTACTCAAGCCTGAGGATTCCCTCTCTGTCTCTGGGAAGCCCTCCAAGGCTTCTAGGTCCCCGGCTCCAACTACTGAGCCGAGACCTAAGGCTACTAAACCTCTGTCTACATCGGCTCCGGCTGGAGCCGATGAGTCTCAGTCTACAGTTTCTGTGGTTCCCTCGGCTCCGGCTGGAGCCGAGGTATTAGAAATTCCCTTGTCGGCTCTGACCAGACCTTCGGAGCCGACATCTAGGAAGAGATCTAGGTCACCATCCCTTGGCTCCGTTCATTCGGCTCCAGTATCTCCTCTGCTGTCTGAACGGAGCCATAAATCTCACTCCTCATCGAGGCTGTCAGATCATGACCTTCAGAGGGTAGTGAGTCGACTTCTTAAGTCCGAGGCACTGGCCCAAATGCTTCAGAGCCCGACTCATCAGTCGATGCCTGCCCCTGTCCATCAATATGTTCCTCCTCCGACTCCCCTGAGCTCGGAGCCGGGGCGTCTCGGAACCGAGACTGTGGTAGCGTCGGAGCCGATACATTTGTCTTCGCTCCATCGCCGGCTCCGATTTCTTCCTTGAAGAATCTCGGCGCCGACTTCATCGCCGGCTCCGAGGGGTGAGTGGCATCGACCCTTGTCCGACCCCGCCTCCCTCTCGGAGCTTCGGCGCTGGTAAGTTCGGCTCCGACATCGCCTCGGAGCCATCACTGTCGGTGCCGAGGGAGGTTTTAGCTTTCAGAGCGGGGACCTCTGGCTCTGCCTGACAGGGGTGCGTTCGAGGTCATGCGGAGTGTTAGAACCTGGTTCTACCCCACAGTCTGCTCCGTCCGCCCCCCCCCCTCTTCGGTGCCTCAGGTCAAGTCGACTCACTCCCTCATCCCGGACCGCAGAGAGCCAGCTCCTCAGGAATCCCCGTGGGGATCTCATCCTCTTTCGAGGCCTCTCCTGTTTTGGCAGAAGAGCCCTCTCGGAAGAGAAAGTGTAAGAGGAAACACATAGACTCACCTGAGTCCGTCACCTCTGACACAGATTTAGAGGATTCGAGGGTTCCCCCATTCCCCTTCTGAAGATGTCTCCTTTGCAGACATTCTGGAAATCCTAAGCAGAGGGGAAATTGGCCAGCCCTCAACCCTTCGGAGGATGAATCTGTGTACCTTGAGGCGCTTGGCTCTCGCCCTTCCACCTCCTGGGTGTCCCCCTTGACCCCCTCATGCAGGTGGTAGCAAAAAAGGCATGGACGGCTCCTGATTCGGTGGACCACACTCCCAGGAGACCCTCAAAATTCATAACGGCACCAGCAGACAAACAGTTTTTGACAAAAGGAGTTTCTGTGGATGCTATGGTGGTTGCTGCTGCCACTAAGAAGGAACTAGCTGATCCTTCAGTACCTGTCCGTCCACCTAACAAGGAATCTAGGTCCATGGACAGGTACGGGAAGCGGATGTTCTCGTCAGCGACATTTGCAATGCGTTCGCTGAACTACCTATGCCATTTTACCTGCCTTCAAAGGGACTTGATCAAAGAAGCGAGTGACATGTTGAAGGATCCTACAGCCGCGGGTTTTCAAGATAAGATGAACACTCAGCTGGCTACCCTGAACTCCATAGCCAACTCCTCCATGCGCCTCCTTTCTTATGCGGCTGATGGAGCGAGCAGGGCCGCAGGGACAGGTGTGGCTCACGTAGGCATGCCTGGATGCGCTATGCAATTTTGCGGACCCTTTAAAACGTCTTTCACTAATTCCCCATTCGATGGATCATCTCTTTGGTCCTCAAGTGAAAGAAACCTTGACTAGGTGCAAGACTGATGGCAAGACTCTTTCTGCCGGAGTCCGCTTTTTCTACTCCTTCTAGGCCTTACCCCAAAGGCCAGAAAAGTGGGAAAATGTGGTTCCGTAAACAATCTCAAGGGACTTCGCCTGACGACAGAGTCGGTTCCGCCAGAGGCAGAGGCGGAATAACAATGGTAGACGCCGCCTAGAGGCAGGGGGTCTGCAGAACCAGGGCAATCGAAGCCTTCTCTGATAAGCCCTTTCGGCATCCCTGAGTGTTGCCCGACTGCCCACCTTCGGAGGCAGTCGGGGAAGATTGTCACTGTACCCAGAAGCCTGGCTATCCCTGACTCAAGACAAATGGGTACAGTCCATCATTTCAAGGCTATTCCATTCCCTTTCTTCGCATTCCAAACCAATCAAAAATCCCTTCCAGATGTTCCACCCGCTCAAAGGGATCTAGCGGCTTTGGAAATTTCAAAGCTGCTTTAAAAGAGCAATTCAGCCAGTTCCAGCAGACCAGCAAGGATCCGAATCTACTCAAGGTTCTTTTAGTTCCAAAGAAAACAGGGGACTGGAGACCAATTTTGGATCTCAGTATCTTGAACAGATCAGTCAAGAAAACAAGATTTCGGATGGTCACGCTGCAGTCCATCCTTCCCCTATTGGGAAAAGGAAACTGGATGTGCTCTATAGACCTTCAGGATGCGTACTATCACATAAAATGAACAGACGCTCCAGAAGATTCCTCCGCTTCAGGCTGGGAACCAGTCATTTTCAATTCAGGGCCCTGCCCTTTGGTCTCACCACTGCCCCCGGTGTTTACCAAATGCATGGCAGTGGTAGCTTCTCACCTGAGACGACAAGGATTCCAGGTGTTTCCATATTTGGACGACTGGCTCCTCACAGCTCCCACCAAGCATCTCCTTCTAATGGCTAGGATTACACCTTTCGTGATTTGTCAAAAGTTAGGCATTTCAATAAATTGCGAAAAGTCTGTTTTGTCGCCTTGTCGTACTATTACCTTCATAGGTGCAAATCTAGACACAGTCGACATGTCTGCGAGACTAACAGATCAGAGAATAACAGACATACACAAACTGGTCTCTATTCCTCTTCAGCAACAACAGAATCAAAGCCAGGTTAGTTCTGAAAGTGTTGGGAATTATGGCGGCTGCCATACCTCTGCTTCCATTAGCCAGATTCCACATGAGAATCCTTCAATGGATGCTCTTTACACAATGGTCATACCAGCAACTTCCAATGTCCCACACCATTATGATTACGCAGACATGCAGAAATCATCTCATGTGGTGGATGTCTTCCCCTCAGCTCTTATTGGGAAGACCCTTTATTCCTCCCCCTCCGGTTGCTACTCTGACAACGGACGCCTCCCTGATCGGGTGGGGGGGGCATTATCAGGGCAGGACTGTCCAGGGCACATGGCAACCAGACGAATGCCACTTGCACATAAATGTTCTGGAGATGAGAGCAGTGCTTTTAGCGTTGCAAGCCCTTCAAGACTCTCTTCCCTTGGGAACGATTGCAATCCAGACAGACAACATGTCTGTAGTGTGGTATATCAACAAACAAGGCGGAACCAGGTCCTACCCCCTGTGTCGAGAAGCACTCAGATTGTGGCAATGGGCGATTTCTTCTCAGCGGTTTCTGATAGCAACACACATCCCCGGGAAGTCCAATCAAATCGCGGACAAGTTGAGCAGAGCTATCCTCATGCCTCACGAGTGGTCTCTGAAAGACTCTGTTGTGAGAGAAATTTTTCTCAAGTGGGGTCAGCCTTGCTGCACCTTTTGCTACTCCCCAAAACAGCAAGTGCAGAGATTATTTCACTCTATTCCCTTTACCAGGCCAGCCCAGCAGAGACGCTCTAGTCCAAGTTTGGCCCCGGGGACTTCTGTATGCATTTCCTCCTTCCCACTAATCTCTCAAGTGATACAGAAAGCTATCGCTCAGAAGGCCTCGTTGATGCTAATTGGTCCTTACTGGCCTCGAGAGGTGTGGTTCCCCTTTCTACATCAATTTCTATTGGAGCGACCTTGGCATCTGGACCTAGTTCCAGATCTTTTGATCCATCAGTCGGGTCAGTTTCATCGCTCCCTCCCCTCTCTGACCCTCACTGCTTGGTTCCTCCAGTTCCAACCTTAGCCAGGCTTCCTCAATTATCTCACTCTGTTCGAGATATTTTGATAGCTTCCCATAAATCTTCCACTCGGAAGATTTATTTGAGTAAGTGGAAACGCTTCACATATTGGGCTCAAGGAAGGGACATAGATCCTTTCACTGCTTCCATCCAAATAGTCCTTGATTTTCTAGCTGAACTCTTCCATGCAGGTTCATCTCCTTCTACTCTTAAAGTTCAATTGGCAGCTATTTCTAACTTTCATGTGGGTATTTCAGAGTCTGCCTTAATGTCCCACAAGCTTTGCAAAGCCTTTTTGAAAGGAGTTTTTCTACTCAGACCTCCTATAAGAAATCCTCCTTCTCCTTGGGACCTAAATTTAGTTCTTACTTCTTTGATTCTTCCCCTTTCGAACCTGCAGCCTCCTGTTCTTTAAAATTGCTATCATGGAAGACTCTCTTTCTGGTAGCTATTACTTCAGCTAGAAGAGTTTCAGAACTTCATGCACTCAGCTGTCGACCTCCTTATCTATTGTTCCATAAGGACAGGGTATCCTACGAACCAACCGTCCTTTTTCCCTAAGGTAGTCTCGACGCCTAACCTAAATCAAAGCATTGACCTCCCTGTCTTTTTTCCAGAATATTCCAATAGGTCTGAACAAAAATTACACTGGCTAGATGTTCATCGTCAGTTGAGGTACTATTTGGATAGAACAAAACAATTCAGAAAATCTGACCAGCTGTTTGTCTCCTATGCAGAAGGCAGAAAGGACTGGTGGACTCATTCAGTTTCAGTGCCATTTGCTGAAAAGATTTTGAAAGATGCTTTGTTAGATGTGTATAAGTTTTTGGGTTGAAGAGGAGGAATTTGTTTTTTGGGGAATTGAGTAGGAGTTGTGCTCTTGTAAGCCAGGTTTCAGTGAAGGTGACAGCTTGTTGAGTGATTTCTTGGAGGTGAGTTAAGGTGTTTAAAGACCAGCTGATGGTTGAATTGAGATGCCTTCACAAGATAAATATAGGTTTTTGATAAAAATTTTGAATAGTTGAGGGCCATGTATGAATCCTTGTGGGACTCGTGTGAAAGTGGGAAGATATTCAGAGATGGATCCTTGACATTTTGCAGCTTGTTGTCTGTTGGCAAGGTAGCTAGAGTACTATTGAATAGATGGAGATGCTAAACTCGAGGTGGAAAGCTGATTGAGGAGTTTACTGTAACAGACCATGTCAAAGGCTTTTAATAGATCTAGAAATACAGCAGATACAAGTTTATTAGAGTTGTGAGCTTTATTGACAGTGTCTGTAAATGATAGTAATGCAGTGGAGGTGCTGTGATCTAGATGAAATCCATGTTGCACATTAGTGATTAGCTTATTTTGTAAGAGATAGTGCAGAAAGTGTTGATGTATACATCTTACAATGATTTTAGAAGGGGAGAAAGAATGGCTAGGAATCAGAAATTGTAATGTCAGTGGAATTACCTACTTTATGTAAAGGGATAATATGAGCCATTTTCCACAAGTTAGGGACACAGGATTGTGTTATTGATCTACTAATAAGAATGCTGACTTGATACACTATTATATCTGTAGCTAGATTTAGGTATTCCAGGATAAGGTTGTTTACTGAAGAGGAACAAGGTTTTAGTTTATGCAAAAACCTTTTTTAAGAGAGTTATAGAAACTGGTTGAAAGGTAAAGCGGGTGTATGTGTATTGCAGATGTTGCAGATAAGTGAGTTTTGTGAAGGTAGGGAAAGTTAGCTGTGTGGAAAGGGTGCATGTTAGGTGATTTGAGGTTAAGTTGGCTATGCATGCTATGCTGTATACATTGAAATAGGTAGCTATTTGAAGAGGGATAATATCTGGGTATGGACTGGGATCATTTGTTTGTATCTGGGCTGATGAGACAGGATATGGAGTACCAGAATTTTTATGGTTGTTTTGTGGCTGTCTTGTAGCTGCGTATAATGAGACTTTTTATCTGTATTAACTTGCTTCTTGACTTAGTTTTGTAACTGTCTGAATACTTGACAATTTTTGTCATTTTCATTCTTTTGCCAGTTAATCCATACTTTGTCTTTGTCTTTCATAAGGAGTTTGCATTGGTTGTTGAGGCATTGGGTATGGCTGTTTTAATTATTTTTGTATGCTGTGTGGCTAAGGTGTTAAGAATATTTAGAAATGCATCACTGAAGTATTCAATTGCATCATTTAAGAGGAGTCTTTTTAAGATGGATCAGTTAATTGCTTTCAGAGGTTCAACAAAATATTCCTTGGAGAAATTGGAAAGATTACAGGTAGTTTTGAATTTATATTCCTTTGTTAGTTGTATAATACTCCTGTGGCTATAAGCTGGCAGGTGGTCACTTAGTGTATCAGGGATGGTACCTGAGCAAGCAAAATTAGATGGGTTGGTAATCAGAATCCAGTCCAGGATAGATTGTTGGGAGTTATTTTTGTAATATCTTGTTCGTGTATTAATAAGTTGAGTAAATCCAAAGAGGTGCCCTTGGTTGCTGAATTTGTGGATAAACACTGCCAGCCAATGTTTACTTTGCCCAGGAGGATAATTTAATTTGTGATTGTATATGTTATCCATGTCTCTGATGTGGCTAGGATGTCTGGGTTATGTTGGGTCATCCAGGCATGAAAATCTGTGATTTTGTTGCATATGTGTCTAATGTTTGGAGTGATTATTTTTGAACTTGTAGGATATATTCTTTGCTTTGGGGTTTGACCGGGACCTGGGTGGGGTTGTATGTCACCACACTGATGTATGGTGGAGAAAGATGGTTTGTTTATTATGGCATTTTTACCAGAGATGGGTAGAAGCATTGCCTAACATCCCAACTAACATTTTTTTAGTATTTTGGGGTTACAATAGTTGGAATGGGGTTATGGGAAAAATGCAGTTCAAAAGTGCAATACACAGTGGAAAATTCTACTTAATTTTTACAGAGATCAGTGAATGGCTTGGATTGATCAGATAAATACGGCAGAGCAGTAGCTGATCACTAAACTATGTGGAGGTTTGCTAAACCAATTTCAAACCCATGTAAACATGGTTCTTATGTAGCAAATGAGAGCAAACTGGTTTAAACAAATTAACCAATAAAAAAGCTCTAAACTGAGCCCCGATCCAGCAACATTCAATCATATGATCAAGTTATACAAACAGAACTCAATTCAGCAAGTCTGAATCTAGTCTATGCTACAGCAAAAAGTGCAACAATTTCAAAAAAAAAAGTTCAAATAAGCAGGCACAGTAAGCCTTCAACCATCAACTCTCAGCTCAGAAGGGCAGGGCCTACCTCTCCTCCCACAAGAGTGTAGACCACAAACCTTCTTAATGTAAAATAACTGGCCTGAAGCCCAAGTGCTTAAACCAAAACTAAGAGGTCTAGAATAACAGTTACAACTTAATCAGACTACTAAGAATCAGTAATAAAAGCAGCATAACAAATGCAATTGATCACTTTTAAGAACAAGCAGTAAAAGCAAAATAAAGTAATAAAGTAGGAAGAAGCACAACTACAGTAAAAGCAGCTGAACAAAGTGCAATTATTTTAAGTTAAGTGGGATGGGAGGATACAGAAGATAATTCAAGGTTAAGAAACTAAGGGGGTGGGCCTTCCCATATTATCTTTCTGTACTCAGTAGAATGAGCTGATGAGATGTCCAAAATCAGATTTATAGAAGGGGCAGGCAACTCAAAATCCAATTACCTGAGGGATACTGCTAGTCACCTAATAAATAATTTAGAAGCAGTTGCAATACCAAATGTGAGAACCACAGATCAGAAATGCTATTCTCCAAACAAAAACCTGATATGCACCTGAGGGGCTCAAAGTTTATAAGATGGTTATAGGCATTAATTAGGTGTACTTTTGAAGAACAAATGTTCACTACTTTGAACTTCAAAAGTACACCCACATTAACGCGAAAGTGCACTTTCACGAAAGTGCACTTTCGCAAACTCGCTAGACCGAACGAGCTAGCAGTCACGGACCTTAAGGTTAAGGTAAGGGGATAGTTAGTAGGGCTATCCCCTTACCTTGACCCATGCCATAACCCTAAGGTCTGTGACTATTGCACTACAGTGGAAGACATTACAAATTGGGCTATGTCCTCCACTGTGGTGCGATAGTCACGGACCTTAGGGTTAGGGCACGGGTTAGGGTAAGGGGATAGTTAGGAAAGCTATCCCCTTACCTTGACCCGTGCCCTAACCCTAAGGTTCATGACTATTGCACCACAGTGGAGGACATAGCCCTTTTTTCAATGTCCTCCATTGTAGTGCGGTAGGTTTGGTCTAGTGAGTTTAAGCAAAAGTGCACTTTCGTTAAAGTGCACTTTCGCTTAAGTGGGGATGTACTTTCCCATTTCGAAAAAGTTAATTTTCGTTGTAGGAAAGTACACCCCATTAATCATATAAAATTTAACTATCTACAGCCCTGGGGAAGGAAGGAAACCAATACTTTTATGTGGTAACACATTTCTTGAAATTAGAGACATTTCAGGACTGGTTTCTACAGACAGTTTGGAATTCATTCTTTTGAAGGGAAAGAGACCCCTTTTATACCCTTTTCATATTTCTTTGAAGGACTTAGCTTTGTAAAATTGTGAGGGATTATTGTCAGAAAATTTTGAGGATTGGGTAGAAAAGGTACTTTGATACGTGCTCATAGCACATCTGTTATCCCTAACCCTAAAAGATATTGACTTTCCATTTACTGAAAATGTAGCAAGTCATCCCTGACCACTACTTACTTTCTGTATAGGATGAATAGCTGATCACAGAATCCATCACACTTCACCAACTACAATATAAAACCAAATACATTTTGTGCAGGGGCAAATACCCCCTGCAAAACATATAATTTAATCTCTAAATATATTAACTCAGAGGCTGCACAACCTTAGAGATAAGGAGAAACATCCTTCCAATCACTGTTGCATGATCTGATTCCATTAAATAATCTACTTAAAAACATAAAGGGATGAATTAGATTATTCCTGTTTTATTGCGATATAGTTCAATGGTTAGCAAGTATCCCTTGGGAATGATATACCCAAATAGTCATTTACTGGTACTCTTCTTTCTCCTGAAGATAAGGATAACAGAACTAGAAAATGTTTGTCCCTGAGGAACTCCTCCCTTATTCTTTACTGTGGAGTGATTTCTCCCTTATGGCTTGCTTCAAAAGGATTGACATCTGAAAACCAACACTGACCAGGAAGCTTACAGCTTATTACACAGCAGGAATTTTCTAAAGAAAGAAGAAAATAACTAGAGACAGATATATGCAGAATATAGCTCTGAAAGTGATGACACACATCTTTCCAAAAGGTATCTTTAAGGCTATAGAAAACATGTTAATTTTTGACATTCATAAGATATGACTTTCTAAGCCATGCCTGTACTTCTTTTATATAAAGTGAAAATTGCCTGTATCCCAAACTCAGCATATTGCTTCAACTGTAGGTCATTACAGATAAAATAATATCTACATATAGTAAGAACATGGAGTAAAAAGTGTAGAAATGTGCATATATGATTAAATCAGGTGGGGTGCAACAAATCAAGGTTGTGAGTACTAAATTTCCTTGGTGCACTCCAGTTTTAAAGGACAGTAAACTCTGTGACATGCACATTGAAAACACAGGCAAAGTGTTAAAAACAATATGTGGCTGTTTGCATTCATCACCCATAACCATATTCTGCAACACAGAGATGGGCTAGTGAACCATGCTATGAACAAAAATAAATTCAGTCTCTAACACCAACAGTCAACAGAATGCATTTTGTTTCTTACCTTAATTCATGAAGGAGCACATTTCACTGTTTGGATTGTTGATATTCATATCAGAGGCTTGAAAGTCATTTTTTTAAACTGCAAAAATATGGGACTCCTACACAAATGCATTCATAAAATCCAGGTCCTGAATGTCATCAACAACTTTCTCATTCTGAGTTCAGAATCTGTTAAAATCAGTTTTATTTGCACAGCCCTTAACCATCAAAGAAAGGGAGGACAAATGTCAGGTTCTCGTATGAAACTGCTCATTTAAAGAAATCAACAACACAAAATGCATTGATTATGAACAGCAGAGCAGGCTTCAGAAATTCAAAATCAGTAGAAGCAGTATGCTTCTATCCTAAATCATTACTTACAATAGCAGTAAAACCACTTGCAGCTCTTATGGAGAGAACCCAACCTGCAGTAGTTAAACTTTCTGAAGGTAAACAGGCTAGAATCCTCATTCTTACTTTCAAACTTACTGTTTACATTTGAGAAAATGGCACATCACCAAAACACATGTACAAACGGCAAAAGAATATAACGGACTCAAACTGAAAACAACATCATTCTGTCAAAGTATTTTCAGCTTGCACCTTGCTGAAAGGAGCAACATCAAGGGCTCTTTTTCAACCAAATGATCTAACAGCCAGTAAAATATTTTCAATTAAGGTATTCCAAAAATAGATATATTTGACATGTAAGTGTCTTCAGTATTTGAATGTGTCATCCTTTGAATGAGATGTCAAACTGGGACACCAGTTTTCTTCCTCATTAACATGTATGCACTTTTCTTATTCTTTCTTATATTTAACATCTTTCTCTGTTTTCCTTATTGGACCCCACTTCTTCCACAACCCCCATCTGATTTTTCTTAAGATTACTGCTACTCTCCATTTTCTTAAACATGATTTCATTTTTCCTTTGAATAATCCAAATGACATAAAACATATTTTATCTATTTTTCTGAAATATTACTTGCTTTTATTCCTATAATATCCATGCATAATCATAACTATATTTATTTTGTTCACCTCCTATATATCTTAAAAAAACTCTTATTCACATAATTTCCGCAGTTTTACTACCCTTATATGTTTTAAGAAGACATGCTCTATACTTTTTTCTTTATTATAATATATGCATACTTTTTTTGCTTATTTTTATATGGCATATTTTCTTTTACTGTCAATTTATTAATCAGCAATCTCCATAAAATATTTTGACATTCCACTTGCTTAATACACCATGCTTTTCTCCTTTTATAGTTTTAACTTTTTCATTTGTTAAATCAGCCCATGGATGACATAATTATATTGCATCATGATATTCTTATACCACGCTTTTCTCTCCTTTTCAATTTCATCATTTTTTATTTTCCGTAAGAGTATTTTTTCTGATAATATTTCACAACTACATTTATATATCGCTTTCCTCTTTTAACTTTTTAACATATCCTAAAACTGTTTATATGTATATTTTAGTAGTTTTACACAACTTTCTCATTTTTTCTCATTTTCCAATGTGACACTCTATAAAAATTTAGTGAGACAGCATATACAATAGGGTTTATTATTCCTAAATCACCATCTTCTTTATCCATATATAAAACTCCTCTTTTCACTGGATTTAATCTCAAACCCCATGTAAAAGAAAAAAATAGCTGCAGTATTTCATTTTCATAAATTATTGGCAATATATAAACACTTGATACATATGCAATCTTTCCTAGTATAACTGAGTTAATCAAATGAACTGTCTTTCTAAAAAATAAGTTGTATGTTTTCCAAAAACAACAAAGCTCTTTTATTTCACCTATTATCCTTTCCATTGTTACCCACTGACTTCTTTACCCACAGATCTTATTCATAACACAAAACTTTCATTCATTTAAAAGTATATTCCTCTTATCTTTATTATATCACTCCTTTGTTTTTTTATTTATAGTCAGGCCTGCTGTGTTCAGACATTCATATAAGTAACAAATTACTTCTTTCATCCAAACTTTGCTTCTCATGATCAGTATAATATCATCTACATAGGTCCATTGGTAGGTACTATTCTATTGGCCTTGGGGCCTATAATCCCTGGCTTTCACCACCCAATAAAATTATTTTCCTGTGCCCCTCTTAAGCAGTACCACAGAAGTGATCCCCAGGGTGAATTTTCTATTTCCCATCCAGTCATCAAGATTTTTCTTAAAGACGGCCAATGAGGAGCTTTGCTTGACATAAATGGGTAGTTTGTTCCAGAGTATGGGAAGTGTGTGGGACAGGAATCTATCCCTCCAACATGTTCTATTCATTGTGGCGACAAGGTTTAGGTCCCTGGAACACGTGGTTCGGAGAGATTGGAATTTCTTTAAGTGTAGCATGTCCAACAGCTCTGGGTTTGACATAGCTTTGTATGTTAGGCAGAGATTGCCTCTGAGTAGGCGATATGCAATGGAGTAGAGCTGGAGTTTTTTGAGACAGTCTGCATATGGCATCTGTTTGTGGCCAGTAATCCTCTTAGTGAGGTATTTCTGTGGCCTTTCCAATTGTTGTAGGTGTCTTGTGAGATACACGCCAAACAGGGCATTGTACTCTATAATGGGTCTGATGAGGGATGAATAGAGAGGAACAATGACCTTTTTTCTAGAGGAGAGCCATTTTGTGATGAAGTGTGCCACCTACAAGGATTTCCTGACTACTGTGGTGATGTGGTTATCAAAGGAGAGACTGTTGTCCACCTGTGTCCCGAGGTCTCTTATCACACTTTCACTGTTTAGTGAGCTACCGCCTATGTGGTCATTCATGGGTACCGAGTTTTTCCCAAAGGGGATGACAATGCACTTCTTGGCATTGAGCTTGAGGCCATGACTTTATCACCTGACATCTGTCTCTTTGAGGCCCTTTTATAGAATGTCTACATCATTAGGTGATTCTATTATGGATCCCAGTTTGCAGTCATCTGTGAGCTTTGTTAGCCAAAGACCTTCTGTGTTGGCCTGCACTTAAGAGAAGTAGATGCCGAACAGGAGAGGACCCAGGACTGAACCCTGTGGTACTCCACTCATCACTGGTCTGAAGTCGGACTTGGAGTCGGCTACTTTTACTGTGTGGGTTCTGTCAGTGAGCCAGTTGGCCACCCATCTTGTGACATAGGGATTTATGCCCAGTTTAGTGAGTTTATTTTATAATTTCAGAGTGAGGGATGATATCAAAAGCCTTGGTGAGGTCAAGATAGGCTGTGTGCAATACCTTGCCCTCGTCTACACCTCTAGTGACTGCTTCAAATTATCTGGCAGAGGGAAATGGCCAATTGTCCAACCCTCAGCATTATATACACATGCCCATAGACCCTACACCCAATTTCAAGAAGGAGATAGACACATTTCTGAATTTAGCAGTTGAGGAAGGTATCATACAGGAGTCCATGTTGTGCCAGCTTATGGTGCATGATCCACAAAAACAAACTTTATATCTCTTGCCAAAAATACATTAAAGTTTGGATAAACCTCTAGGAAGACCAATTGTATCTGGCATGGGATCCTTGACAGGACTGCTTTCGGATTTCTTAACACATTATCTTAAACCTTTACTTAAACATGTATGAGCACGCATCCAAGATACCACTGAATTTCTTAGGATCATTTAAGAAACACAACTGGAACCAACATGGCTATTGTGTACATTGGATGTCAAGGCACTCTATACTAACATTCCACATTGGGCAGGACTATTGGCACTACAATATTGGTTGGAGAAGGCTGATCATTATTCGGCTGGATTTAACACTTTATTACTCTGTATGGCTGAACTTGTGTTGACTAAGAATGTCTTTTATTTCAATGAGAAATGCTACTGGCAAACTAGAGGCACTGCAATGGGGGCTTCATTTGCCCCTATTTATGTGGATATATTTATGGGGTACCTTGAGGAACATCTAATATATGATATCACTCATAATTTATACATTAATGAGATGGACATCTGGAGGAGGTACCTTGATGATTGTTGGATGGTGTGGCGTGCTGACCAACAATACTTAGCTAAGTTTGTTCAGTATTTAAATGAAAACAAATGGGGTATTGAATTTACACTGAATTTTGACATGCACTGCATCAATTTTTTTGGATGTTATAGTGTCTAAACAACAGGACGGGTCTCTCGACACCAAGGTGCATAGGAAATATCCCGAATATAACAACTTGTTATATGCTACCAGTCTGTACCCACACCATACCATACGCAACGTACCTAAATCCCAGTTTTTGCGTATCAGGAGGATTTGTTCTGAAAAGGAAGATTTTGTTACCTTTCAACATGATATGGCACATAGGTTTCAGGTAAGGGGCTATCAACAATGGGACATTCAAGCTGCCAGTCATTGGGCATCTGCTCAGGATAGATCACAGCTACTTTTATATAAAGATAGGACTCATACAGGGGAATCACAACCAATTAGATTTATAACAACTTATGGTTGTAATATTAACCTTATCAAGGATGTAGTGTCCAAACATTGGAATATTCTTATGGAAAATGAAGAATTGAATCGTGTATTGGGGGATCAGTGTCTGTTCTCATACCACAGGGGCAAAACATTGGGCTCACATTTTGCACATTATAAGAAGCGTAGTAGTGGATTGTTCTTGCACCATCAACTGACTATTACAGGGGATAAACGTTTGGGATAATTTCCATGTGGCCATTGTATCTTCTGTAAATATATATACAAATCTAAACAATTCACAATTAAAAACTTGGGCAGGGTGTTTGATATACAATGTTTTGGGAACTGTGGATCAGACTGGGTGATATATTTGGCTACCTGCACCTACTTGGCTTTCTACGTTGGACAAACATCACGTCCCCTAGGGATTCAGATGTCAGAACATTATAGCGACATCCGTAACAAATGGTTAAATAATGCCCTATATAGACACAATACTACCCACCCCACTGCCCAGTTTCATTTTACCGTGATTGGTAAGATACAATGAGACCGATCTAACAAATTAGGCTGGCATTCTATTTTGAATAACAAAGATAAATATTGGATTGTTAAATTAGGAGGTTTGTTTTCACTGGGCTTAAATGACCATTTATAATAATGTTTCATTTATTATGTTAATTAATTAATCTATGCTAATTGATTATACAAGAGGAAATGACATAATAGGAAGTGTGGTTTTATTAGTATATAAGTATTTTGATTTCATAGCATTGTTTATTCACTGAGGAAGGCAAGTGTGCCAAAAATGGTATGATGCTATGTTGAAATAAAACTGTTTCTGCTACAACACTTGGTGCTGGCTTTTCCTTTGGATTCTGCATGTTTTTGGCAGTTTGCACCTGCCGTACTTGCGAGGGCTCTGTCTCTGTACATGAGTAGTTTTCCCAGCTGATGGTGGGGTAGTTGAAATTGCCCATAATTAAGGTATTGGGTTGTACCTTAATATTTTCCAGTATCTTAAGAAATGAAGAGTGGGAATCCTGGGGCATGGTGTGGGATCTGTAACAAGCTACAACCTGGATTGCAGTCTTGCCCAGTGTTAGTTGCACTTGGATAATTTCGGATGCATTATGTTGAGCAACTAGCCTGGAGGTGTGGATATCCTTAATGAATATGGACATGCCTCTGCCTTTAGTGTTTCGGTCCAGGTTAGGTGGTCGAAAGGTGTGGTTTGAATTATAGCCTGGTAATGCAGGGGTGCTCTCTGGAGCCTTGAACCAGGTCTCTATCACTGCACAGATGTTGATGTTCTCCATTTTAAGGAGTGCCACAAGTGAGTGCATTTTGAGGTTTAGACTTCTAGCACTGAGTAGCATTACCCTCAGAGTTTGCTTGCTTGTACCTGTTACGGTGGTGAATTTAGCATTTGAACCTTGACTAAAAAAGGCACTATAGTGGTGGCAAGAGCCTTAGCCAGTATCTGGAATCCCAGGGGCGACAGGTGCAGGCCATCTTTGGCAAAACGTCATGGTCTGTTGACCATGTTGTCCCAGGCAGACAGATACTGGATCCCCTTAGAAAGACACCAGAAGCTTAGCCAATTGTTGAAGTCAGTCATTTTGTCCTTGTACCGTGGTATCATTCTGGGTGATGGCAGGATGCTACTCAGGGCTAGGGTCATGCCTGCCTGGGCTACAAGATCCGAGAGCTCCTCCATGTCTCTTTTCATGTAGTCCAGGGAGGTACATCTCAGGTCATTCACACCAACACCGACAATGACAGAGTCATATTTGTAATTGTTGTGGAGTGACCTGAGTGCGTGCATTATGTGGTGGATCCCGGCAGCTGACAGGCAGCTGACAGTAGCTTTTTCCTTGTTTAGCCTGATGAGTGGGACATCAGTGTGCCTGACTATAGAGTCACCTATGAATAATGTGTTGGGTACGTTGTTTTGCCTTATGGGCTGAGGTTGACTGGCACACTGATTTTGTGGGCTATGTGTCATCTGGGTAGGATTGGGGGGGGTTGTCTGCATTTCAGCTAGGGAGGTCACTGTTGCTTGGGCAGTTTTTTATTGAGAGCCTCCGTGAATGTGGGTGTGTGCTTTGTGTTTCTATGTGTGGGTTTTGGTAGGGTGGGTTTTGAAGGACTATGTGTTGAGTGTGGTGTGGTGCAGGTGTTAAGCTTCTCCTCTTGACTGTCTAGTCCAGTCTTGGATGGAGAGAGCTTGGTTTCCAGTTTGGCTCTGTAAGTGCATTTCTCACAGGTTGTAGTGTTGGGTGGTAGGAGGAGAGGGTTGTCAGTGTAAATGAGGCAATTTCTACATTGCCCCAAGATACCCAGATTCATCAGGTGGACAGGAGAAAACACCAGGAGTTGACCCATGGACATACCTGGATAGGTGCTTATTAATTTAAGTACTAAGAACTGTTTTCCTCTTGACAAGTGAGAAACGTCAAGTGATGTAGTAATTTGTAGTTTATTTAGTGCTTACAATGAGTTCTGAGCAAGTGCTGAGCCCAAGGAAACAGTTTTGAGTGCTGAAGCTAAAAATCATGTTAGTTCTAGCTAAAACTAACTAGTTTTAGCACCAGTCCCAAGAAGAGAAATAGGCCACGGCCTGTTTGGTGATCCACAGTCTTGTCCTAGATGATGCAAGGGTCTGCAGGCTTGTAGCCTTTTTCTGGTAGATGCCTCGAATAGCAACCAGACCAATCAGGTATGTTAAGCACAGACACTCCCTCCAACCAGAAAGAGTCAGGAATCAATGCACTCTGCTTCTACTCTCACCAGGATCAGAATATAAGCACAGATTCTAAGCTGTCACCTTTAAAGCAGTTATTAAGCTTTCTGGTGATCAGCAGTCTCCAGGAAATAATGTAACTGCACTCCTTCTCTCACCAGGAGAAAACAGAAGCACTAATCCCAAGATGACTAATGAGAGGCAGAATGTGGGCTCTGCAATGACAGGTGGTCTTGCAATAGATGCTTAAAGGTAAGATGAAAAAAATGGTTTATCCTAAACATGGCAGTGTGCACTAGAGGAGTTAGATGTGAAAGTAGGTAACTTAAGTTTTACCTGTCTAAAAGTTAAGTTTTAGTGGAAAGCCACTATATTTAAAACAGCAAGCTAGATTGAAAGCGGGTGGTCACTTTTGTATTCTGGTACTATGGAATACAGTAAGATGGCCAATAAATTTAAATAGTTGAAGGGAAGTGATTTCACAAAATTATAATTTTGTGCTTACTCACACCAGCCAGTAAAAGCAGAGAGGAAATGAGATATTAAGACAGTTACCAAGGCTTTAGATGAGGGGTAGGAGGTCCGCACAGCCTACCTAGACCTCACAAAGGCTTTTGACACCATTCTCCATTCTGGTATTATAGACAAGCTCACCAGCCTGAACATAAACCCCTATGTCACAAGATGGGTTGCCAATTGGCTCATGGATAGAACCCACACGGTGAGAGTTGCAGGCTCTAGGTCTGACTCTAAACCAGTTACAAGTGGCATCCCCCAGGGCTCAGTCCTGGGACCTGTCCTGTTTGGTATATACTTCTCAGAGGTACAGGCAAGCACAGGAGGACTATGGCTGACCAAGTTCGCAGACGACTGAAAACTGGGGGCCATAATTGACTCTCCTGCTGATTGAGACGGATACCTGGTGTGAAAATCATGGCCTCAAGCTAAATGCCAAAAAGTGCATAGTCATCCCCTTTGGAAAAAAACAAAGTACCCGTGGACTACCACATATGTGGTAGTCCCCTAAATACAGAAAATGTACTAAGGGATCTGGGGACCCAAGTAGATAGTAATCTCTCCTTTGATAATCATATTGCCAAGGTGGTCAGAAAATCCTTCTATATGGCCCACCTAATCACAAAAGAGTTCACATCTAGAACAAAAGAGGTTATTGTGCCCCTCTACTCATCACTCATCAGATCCATCATAGAGTACAATGCCCCATGTGGGATGTACCTTACAAGACACCTGCAACAGCTGGAAAGACCACAGAAGTACCTCGCCAAGATGATTACTGGCCTCAAACATATGCCCTATGCAGCCCGACTGAAGAAACTCCAGCTGTACTCAGTTGCATACCGCTTACTCAGAGGTGATCTCTGCCTGACATACAAAGCCATGTCCAACCCAGAATTGATGGACATGCTCCACCTAAAAAAAAACAAAAAAAAACAAATCCCCAAGAGCCACACACACTAGGAATCTAAACCTCACCACAGCGATAAATAGGACGCGCTGGAGGGATAGATTCCTGTCCCAGAGACTCCCCATGCTTTGGAATAGGATTCCAATCTACATTAGGCAGAGCCCCTCACTAACACTGTTCAAGAGAAACCTTGACGAGTGGATGGGAAACAGAAAATTCACCCCAGGGATCATTGCAGTGGCTCTGCTGGATAGAGGCACAGGGAACTAATGGCTCTGCTGGACTGAGGGACAGGTAACTAATCTAAGGGGGTGGTGAAGGCCAACACATTCTGGCTAGGCTTATAGATGCCCTCAGGCAGATAGCCTAGTACTTACCTATGAACCTATGAACCTATATATGGTCAAATTAACACAAGGGACAGGCAACTAGAAAGACAGTAGTGTTTAAGAACACAACAGTAATCAGCTAGGAGGGTGGGGAAAATTTCTGTCTGACTCACAAGAGACAGAGCTGTGCTTTCTTTTCAAGTTTTAGTATGCAGTTAAAAGCAGAATACAAGTAAAGCACAGTGTAAAGAAAACAAATCAAAGTATGCAAAATAGAAAAAGGCAATAAAGTAATACAAAACACAAATAAAAAAAAATTCTCAACTCAAAAAAAAAAACTAAAGGGTTTTAAGCAGGGGCAAGCCCCACCCCTGCTTTAATGTGAGATGGGGGGAATTTTTTTTTCATTTCTGCACTGTAGTTCACTGAAGTGCGATCTCCGGAGTTTGTATATTAGGTAGTAGGGGGAGGGGTGCAGGGGTGCCTCTCTTTTGCTTACCTCACCCATGTTTTTTTTTTTTTTTTTTTTTTTACAACTCATCACGTTTAACTGTTTGAACTTTGCAATTTGAACATTTAAGCGTTAAATCGTAAATAATATAGACCGTAAAACACAGTGTAAAGAAAACAAATCACAGTATACAAAATAGAAAAAGGCAATAAAGTAATACAAAACAAACAAATAAAAAGCAAACTAAACTTTCCCTCACAGCAAACTGTAGCAGAATGTAGGTGAGCCGTTCCACATAAGTAGTATGTTTCATGTTTATATTTACGTCTTCAATTAATACATTCATAACAAATGCAAATAATATACTACTCATGGGGCATCCCTGATGTATGCTGTTCCTTAAATCTATTTCATTTCTCAACCATCCATTTACCACAATTCTTACCTTAGTCATATCATATACTGAACAAAATCCATTCCTAATTTTGTCATAAATATTATACCTCTTCATAATTATTAACAAAAGTTCATGTTGCACTGCATCAAATGCTTTATTTAAATCTCTTATCATACAGTTAACTTCCTCTTTTCTATGTATATATCCACAATTTACCTTACTATCAATAGTAATTCCTGACATCATTTTCCCTTTAAACTATATATGCTGTCTTCCATAAAATGTTTAATTTTAATTTCCATTCTCTTCTGAATTATCTTCATGAAAATCTTATAATCTGCATTGCTCAGTACTATAGGTCTCCAATTTTTAATTTAATTTTTCTTCCTTTTTCCTACAAATTTAAGTATTTCATGACATAAATCTTTATAAATAAAACCTTCATTTAACCACTCATTTATAATCTTTCAAATATTTTTTGCCAATCAGTAAAGTTCCTATAGAATTGATGTTCTATTCCATCTGGTCCTGCAACGGACTGTAGATTAACTTGTTCAAGTATCTTATCAAATTCATGTAAGGAAATTTCATTTTTCATTTTTTATTTTCCTGTTCTGTCAGTCTTTTAACATTCTATATTTTTTGTGTTCTTTTGTTCTATCTTTAAACATTTCCTTTACATAGTGTATGACAATATTCCTAACTTGTTCTTGGGACCTTCTTACCTTATCTTTGTCATCTTTCATCTCTCTCATATGCTGGTATTCTCCTTTGTTAAGCTACTGGAATAAAGTGATGCCTCATTTTTTTACATTACAATAAATATACTTGCTTAATATAATTCTTTATTTTTCTCTTGATCCTTTTTGTAAATTCCATGTTCTATCCTGAAATATTCTATATAATTTCTTTCTAAATCATTCAAAGCATCAGTGCATATTACTCTATAATTTGCTTTTTCTGCTTTCCTTAAATCTGTCTGCCATTCTAAAAAACACTTTTTAGATTTTTCTTTGAAAGAGAGAAACCACTTGGATCAGTTTTTATAAAATACACTGATCAAAATGTGATCTTTTCATAACCGTGTAATTATTTCCTTAACATTTTCATCCCGTATTCTTTCATTTATTCTTTTTATTCATTTTCTCATTCTGATATACTTATTATCTTATTTTATCTCTATCCACTTGATCTAAAAAGCGTGTTACAATTATCTCTCCTTCAGCAATATTTAAACCTTTTCATACAATGAAATAATCTATTTTAGTGTTATATGTACCCTGACTATATGTCCACAAATTATTATTCCATATCTTTAACTTACCACATTTTATAACTTCAAACATTTTTACATCACCCCCTCTCTTTTTCTTTTTTTTTCTCTCAAGTCACAATTGAAATCTCCAGTCAATATAATATTCATATTTATTACTAAGTAATCCAGAATTTTATTAAATACATTTTCCCTTTTTAATTGTAACATAGGCATCTTCTTCTTCTTTCAGCTGCTCTTGATATGGGTCGCCACAGCGGAGCATCTGTTTCCATTTCTTCCTGTCCTCTGCATCTTGCTCTGTCACACCAACCACCTGCATGTACTCTCTCACCACATCCATAAACCTTATCTTAGGCCTTCCTTTTTTCCTGTTACCTGGCAGCTTCATCCTTAGCATCTTTTTCCCAATATACTCTGCATCCCTTCTCAGCACATGTCCAAATCAATGTAATCTTGCCTCTCTGGCTTTGTCTCCAAACCTTCCAACCTGAGCTGACCCTCTAATACACTTATTCCTAATCCTGTCCACCCTCGTCACACCCAGTGCAAATCTTAACATCTTTAACTCTGCCATGTCAAGCTCTGACTCCTGCCTTTTTGTCAGTGCCACTGTCTCCAACCCATATAACATAGCTGGTCTCACTACCCTCTTGTAGACCTTCCCTTTCACTCTTACTGGTACTCATCTGTCACAAATCACTCCTGACACTCTTCTCCAACCACTCCATCCTGCCTGTACTCTCTTCTTCACCTCTCTTCCACACTCACCATTACTCTGAACTGTTGAGCCCAAGTATTTAAACTCATCCACCTTCGCCACCTCTACTCCCTGCATCCTCACCATTCCTCTATCCTCCCTCTCATTCACACACATATATTCTGTCTTAGTCCTGCTGACCTTCATTCCTCTTCTCTCTAGAGCATATATCCACCTCTCCAGGGTCTCCTCCACCTGTTCCCTACTCTCACTACAGATCACAATGTCATCTGCACACATCATAGTCCACGGGGACTCCTGTCTAATCTTGTCTGTCAACCTGTCCATCACCATTGCAAATAAGAAAGGGCTCAGAGCTGATCCTTGATATTATCCCACCTCCACTTTAAACAAATCCATCACTCCCACCACAGACCTCACCGCTGTCACACTACCCTCGAACATATCCTGTACCACTCTTACATACTTCTCTGACACTCCCGACTTCCTCATACAATACCACAACTCCTCTCTAGACACCCTGTCATACGCTTTCTCTAAGTCCACAAAGACACAATGCAACTCCTCCTGACCTTCTCTGTACTTCTCCATCAACACTCTCAGAGCAAACATTGCATCTGTAGTGCTCTTTCCTGGCATGAAACCATACTGCTGATCACTAATCATCACCTCCCTTCTTAATCTAGCTTCCACTATGCTTTCCCATAACTTCATGCTGTGACTGATCAATTTAATCCCACTGTAGTTACTACAGCTCTGCACATCACCCTTATTCTTAAAAATTGGTACCAAAACACTTTCTCCATTCCTCAGGCATCCTCTCACTTTCCAAGATTTCATTAAACAATCTAGTTAAAAACTCCACTGCCAGTTCACCTAAACACCTCCATGCTTCCACAGGTATGTCATCTGGACCAACAGCCTTTCCGTTCTTCATCCTCTTCATAGCTATCCTTGCTTCCTCCTTGTTAATCCATTGCACTTCATGATTCACTATCCGCACATCATCCAATCTTCTCTCCCTCTTATTCTCTTCATTCATATTCCTGGTTATTCCATCTTAGATCTACAAGATTTCATCTTCCCATAATTTCCAGTGTTATATTTAATATTGCCACTGATGTCTTCTATAACACAGCTATGTCATACATCATTCTTTTCCTAAGTTCCATATTATGTCTTCTCTCTAAAGATTTTCTGTTTGCAGCTTGTCTTTCTGTGTCAGTAGTTTTGCTTCTTCCAATGTTCTTACATTGAAATCACACTTACTTCACCAGTTTAAAATTCCCATTCTTCTATTTATATGTAACTTACTAGATGCTGTGTAATTCTTTAGATGAATTCAGAATCAATCTTAATGGCATTATCTACTTCCTTCCTTTTTTTCTCTTTTATACTTATCTTACTGAACTTTCTTTTTTTTTCTTTTGCTCTTTTACCAGTAGAATTATTTTTCCTGTTCACTATATCCCAATTTATGTCTTCCTCATCACTTATTTCAGAACCATATTCTATAACATCTTATGGGCGGCCGCTGTGGTGCAGTGGTTAGCATTGCCACCTCACAGCAAGATGTTTTCTGGTTCAATCCTCGGCTGGGGTGCCTTCTGTGCAGAGTCTGCATGTCCTCCCTGTGGTCATGTGGGTTTCCTCTGGGTGCTCCAGTTTCATCCCAAAGGCATGCTGTACGTGGACTGGACACTCTAAGTTGGCCCTAAGTGTGAGTGTGTGCATGTGTGTGCCTTCTGTGGAAGGTTGGGCGTGGGGCTGGCAATTCAACACTGTAAAACTCCACTGCTAATCATGAGTGGACAGGTGATCCACTGTGGCAACCCCTAACCAGAGAAAAGCCAGAAGAAGAAGATTCTATAACATCTTATGTTTCATTTTTCTCTTCAAATTTACCTTTATTTTTATCTTGTTCTTGCTTTCCTACACCCCTTCATCTTTTATTTCTACTATTTCTTCTCTTTGTACACTTTCCGCACTTTTATTTTCTTCAGCCTTTCTCTCTACATTACAATCTACCTGCAAATGCACAGTGTTTTGCATTTTTAACACTTCAATTCACATTTTTGCATCATGACCTGTGTCCCCACAAATATTAGATTTGCATTTATCACAGTTAATTATTAAATGATCGTAATTTCCACAAAAATAAATAAATTAATACATAAATAAAAAAAAACATGTTTTGGGTTTGCCCAATATTTTCCAACACCTTTGTTTCCTTGTACATTTATCACACTAGAGCTCTACATTACAGCTGAACCCACCAGTCTAGAATCCTCTATTATCATAAACTTTAATAATATCCATAACTTCTTTACATACTTTACTTCAATTTCTCTTCAAAGTCTCTTCTTCAGTTTCAGTTTGAAATTGCAAGTGTATTTTCTTTTTTATTTTCTGATGAAATATTTTGACTACATATGAGTTCCGTGCATTACAGTTCGTTCTTCTCATACTCTCCCAAAAAACTTTCCATAACAGAACCAGTCTGAAGTATAATGTCACAAAACATCTCCTTGAGAATAAGAATAAAAGCTCCTACTTCTTGAGCCTGTACACCCAATGGCATCATCAAATTACCCCATATGCCATACCTCTCCATTTCTTTTTCTTCTTTATTCTGCAGTCTTACTAAAATTTCCTTGGATTGCTGACATTAACTTTCTTCTGTTCCTCTTTTATCACTTTCTCTTCCTTTCACTTTCCTTAACAGTCTCAGCATTCATTGTCTTTTTCAGGCATTTTTCCTTCACTATAGCTTCAGATTTCTCAGACTGAATTTTATTCATGATATTTCCCCAGAAAACATCCGTTCCACTCTCCAGCTCACTCTGAAATAGCATTTCACCCAAAATATCTTCCTGCAACCCTTTTGACTGGAGGGTTATAATAATACATTCTTTGTTTTGTAAATCATTTATTTCTGATGAAGCAAAAAAAGTGTCTACTGAAACATCTCCATGTCTGTTAACAACTCCAGCACAGCACCAGCATTCACCTCTGTGCTTTCCACCATCTTTGATTGCCTTGAACACTGTTCTCCCAGCTGCCACTGTGCTAGGAACAGAATGCTCACTTCTTGATGAGTAGGGGAAGTTCCCCTGATGACCAAGCCAAATTTTCCCCAGTAGTATAAATGCCACCTCAGGTCTCCCCTGAAATGAGGCTACTAGCCTAGTGGGACAAACTCAGTCAACAAATGGTAAATAAATAAACCACTTTCTTGCTTTTTTCTTGTTCCAGTATAGGCACAAGAACTTCAGACCCTGATGGCCACTAAGAGTTAAGTCAGGTTTATCTGAGATATTCAGTGAAGCATAAGAATGAAATGAGAATATGCTGCCAGTATTTTAATTTCTGACTTGCTGCATATCACAGATAGCCGCACTCTGAAACGCTGTCATGTATACTCTATTATACTCATAGTCAAATTAGGAAATGTGAAACCATGAACAAATGAGTTCCAGTCATTAAATATAGATACATTTGATAAACTAATTCATTTTTTTTCAAAGTTAACAAGAAAAATCTGGATATTCATCATAAAGCTTGGATCTAAATTCTAAATGGATACTCTTCCTGCAGATTACCTGTAAACGAGTCCTTGGAGACATGACTGGCAGTGAGGAAAGGCATCCACTGTTTACAAAGTCTAAAATCAGCTGCTATAATATTAGAATGGGATCATGCCCATATACTATGACTTTGGTAACAGAAATGAATGATTTATATCCCTCCTGTTCCTCATATTTGAAAAGAAACAGAAAGTCATTAAACAGCAAGCAAAAACATATAATCAACTAAGCAAATAACTTAGCTTATGGTATTTAGTTTCTTTACTCATATATCATATTTTTAATCAAATGTTTCTTTGGCATTATGGTTGTTGGTCTTAGAAGAGGTAAAATGAGACAATAGCACATCTCTTGTTCCACCTTTTATCTCGCTTATCCAATACTTTGTTCTGCGTTAGTCCTTCTCTTTCCTTATCTGCTCTGTTCCTAAACATGTGCATGTTATGATATAAATACACACATGTAGTCATCATTACAGGATACAGAATACTTTTTTTCCTAATTGTCCACAAACACATTTGTGTTGCTCTGAAGCAGTACTTGTGGAAAATGCAACTGTCATCTGGAAGAGAGGACTGAACAAAGTCCAATATATTCTGGAGTCTGTAAAATCATTTCTGGATCGCTAAGTCAGTATTCACTTTCTGTACAGTCCTGAAAAAATAAGTTGGTGGCAATACTATATGACATATAGAAACTGTGGTCGTCACCTTTATCATTTATTGGCTTATGTTGCTTTGGACGCAATCTTTTTATTTCATTTCAGTACCCTAGAGCTATATGTCATGGCATTAGAAGAAACTTGCTCTTTGTCTACCTGTGCATCTGTTTCACACTGCTTTTAAGATCACTACATAAAAATAATATTAATATTTGAAAGTGGGATTAGTGTCAGGAGGCTTAACAAATAATATGCATACAAATGTGATCGAGCTTTCATGAGATCTATATTCAACTGAATTCTGTGGAAAATCTGTGTAGAACATTACATGCTAACACCCAAACTAGCTCATTAGCATTTGAAGTATATACTTCAAGCAGCTGATATCCTATATATCATTTACAAGATCGAGACTTGGCAGTTCGACCAGAACAAGTCTGAATGTGGAACACTGACATTCAAAATGGTGAAGACCAGCAATACCACATGTCTGACTTTGCCCCCTTTCTGGACCCATGTTAGCACTTGTTCCTGTGTCCAGAGCTGTAGTTTGTTTTGCGATTCAAGGTATTGCTTGTTACGCTGTATTTCTGGCGTTCTGTGTTTTGGAGGTGTTATTTGGTGATTGCACTAGTTGAGCCACTGTGGTGGTGCAGGGCCTCAGTGGTGCAGCGGTTAGCGTTGTTGCCTTCTATGTGGAGTCTGCATTTCCTCCCCGCGGTCGAGTGACATTAAAGACATGCAGGTAGGTGCATGCATGAATGGGTGTGCCTTCTTTGAAGGTTAGGCATCGGGCTAGAAACTCGGCACCGTAAAAATCCACTGCCAATCATTAGTGGACTGGAGTTCCGCTGTGGCGACCCCTAACCAGGAAAAGCCAAAAGACATTACTTTTTACTAGTTGAGCCACCAAGTCTCGACTGTTGTAATAGTAAACCACAGTATATCTAGCTATAGCTATATTAGCATCAACCCCCTTTTTCCCATTTTGTACATGGGGTCAGGGTGTCACATCAGCAGTGACCATCACCCAGAATCAATGTTCACACCATTAGGTGGCTATCTCTATCTATCTATCTATCTATCTATCTATCTATCTATCTATCTATCTACCTATCTATCTCCCTATCTACCTGATTTGCAATTGTAATACTGAAACTCAAAATCTTGAAAATAAAACTTGCAAGACTATATTGTAAGACTACAATGCTAAAGGCTACAGTATCAAACTTCTCGTCTTGCCCACCTGCAGGACCCATGTTAGCACTCATTTCTGGGTTCTGCACTGGTTGGAGGATTTAGTATTCAAGATTTTTTTATCCTTGTGGTGCAGTTTCATGATATTATTTCTCAGACTTTTGATTTTCTGGATTCTGAATGTCAGCATTGCCATAGTCGACACACACACACACACACACACACACACACACACACACACACACACACACACACACACATGCAAACACACACACACACACACACTACTCAGACAGACCTTCCTGGTAAATAAAGGCTCATAAGTCAATAAATAATAAATATGCATCTGCAGTCTCTGTACTCTGTAGGATCTTGTGCGGTAGTAAAAGCCAGGTATCTAACAGGGAAATGTGAGTTTGGACCTATTTCTTAAAAAAAAAAAAAAAAAAAAAACACAGGTATCAGTTTGTCTCATCCATTTTGTGTTGTTACATTCCTATTCACTGAAAGTGGCTTTCAGCATTTTGTCTGTTGGAGAAACACATTTGTGTAATAACAGTAAACCAAGTTGGAAAAGACAAACTAGTAAATGGAAAAAACCAGGATCCAACCAAGAGACACACTGAGGCACAATAAGCTAGCGCTTTCATCCACTTTTAATGATGTGAACTTCTTCTTCTTTGTGTAATAATTATGAATCCTCTTAAAAGTTGGTGATAATTATTGATTTTATTCCTAAGTGCTGTTGCTTTGTCTTTTACTTAATCAAGATGAATAAGAAATAAATAATTGAATGTCTCCTTCCTTAGCAGCATGCAGGAGCACTGCACAGAATACCTCTTCAGGCTTTTCAGCATATCAGCTTGCAATGAGGAATACATGAAACCTCTATTTACAATGCTTTTATTTTTTTCCATACTGCCTTCTAACAGGCAAATTGCATGAGATGAAGAGTCATATTTCCATGGTGAACGATATTTCCAAGCATACAAACTCTTGAAAACCAATATACTTCTTCCTTTCTGTAGATGCATCACTGCAACACCATGATGTAACTGGAGACTTAATAAAAAGAGCATTGAGAAGAAATGTAGTCTTGCTTCCATGAGGCCTACATTCAAACTGAATTCTTTGTAACCTCTGAGTAGCACATGACATACCTGTCAATGAAGCTTGCTCATTATCATTTACAGGTATATACCCAATGTATCCGACAGGACTTACATTATGCTTGAGCTAGGCCAACCATACTTTCTATCTAAATATTAATTTGTACTGCATGGCTTCAATCACATATGTGTTTTAATCCTTGTATTTGCTGCTGTGGCATTCTTCTTTATTAAGCCTGGGAATAGGCCCCTGATTAAAGAAAACATTAATTTTATAAATACTTAAAGATATGGAAACTCAACCAGAACAGACTGTTAACTTAATTTCCGAATTGTATATACATTTATGTTGTGTTATGCAGTACTTTATACCATTTCAGTGTACATTTGAACAAGAAAACTGCTGCAGGCATTTAAAATTATTAATACATTTATTTCAAACAGTTTACCAATTGCACCCTCTTTCCAAAATTAAATTTACGCTACAACAGAAATGAAATATTTATTGAGACTATTCACTTATAGCTAACAAACCAGAAAATCATTACTTTTTTATTGTCCTACAGAAGGTGAGGTCTGAGCAAGTTTGCTCAAACCCTAACAAACAATACCAAGCAGCTACAATAAATCTTCTAAGCTGTGGATTGTATTTTTATTTTACATAGATTGAATACACTACCTGATTTAGTACTAACAGTCTTCATATTTCAATGGCTTATAAAATGTGAAAACATACAGATACAGTGCCATTATATTTCATTGTGTGACAAAGCCTCACTCAAGACAAGCAAGTCATTTAAACCCCAACTATACGGGCTACAAAAATGACACAAAAAGAAGACCTCCACCCAGCATATTTATTTATTTAGTTGATTCATTTACTTTATTTATCTTTTCTTGACTTGGTTGGTCCCAGCAGGCCAGTGATCTTTCTATAGGAGAGACCCAGGGTGGTATTCATACTGACAAGTGGAAATTTGTCTAAGGTACTCAGGAAATTCACCTACACTTTTGCTAGGAAGACTTGGGAGCTCTTTGGTGTAGAAAGACAGATGGGGACAGTTTAATAGTGTCAGAAGACATGTGCAAAATTTTGGAGAATAGGGTAGTTGATATTGTGGATGATAAAACCATTGGTAATGAGGGAATTGTAATAGGACTGTATTACTTAGAGCTTGTAAAGTGCAATTGAAGATAGTATGATAAAATTTATGATAAATGAAGGAAAAGGCAGTAATAGACTGGTAATTTCCTGGTTGGAGGTTGTAGATCCATGTTATCAGCAGGAGGTCAGTGGTATACAGTAGGAACTGTAGAGTCAGAAGGAAGGCAGTGGATAAGAAGGTAATGTGAATGGACTGCAAGCTGGGAGGTGTGACAAGGTTGGAAGCATATTGCAAGATGCACAGGAAGTAAGTAAAGCTATGCAGCAGCAGCAGCAGTGGCAGTGCCAGAACAATGGCTTGTGGGGCATGTAGTACAGAAAAGGCATCCAACAGAGAGGATTTATAAAACAGACTACATATTAAACAGATATAACATATGGGACAGATTAATTGAACCATCAGGTTTTATTACTTTGGATGTTTATTCCCTCAGTCATTTAAGGAACAAACACTTTTGTGAACTGACTTTTGAGAAATCTTCCTTCATGCACAGATTTGTGACTACAACTGACAGTAAAGCAAATTAGTTTCTTTGGAAAGAATATACATTTTTTAGAGAATATGACTATGATATAAATATTTAACTGTGCAACCTAATATTGAGCCAGATACAGTGTCCACAAACAACGTTAGAGATTGCTTCATGAACTTATTTAAACTGTTCATAAGTTTGTGATAATCACAAATTATGCACAAGGACTTGGGAAATGAGTGTAATGTAAGCAGAATGCCACAACATATTCAATATATTATAACTGTGAATGGGGTAAGGGATACTGTCAAGTATAACAGACAACCCAAAATGTGTTGTTATTGTGGAATGAACTCATGTTTTAATAAATGCATGTGATAAAAGGAGATGTAACTTCTATGAGCAAATGGGGTATATAGCAATGAAGTGTGAAATGTCTACTAAGTGTGAAAAGCAGGGTCACTGGTGATTTGATTGTGAGGATGAAGAGAATAATCAAGATGTAAATGAGGTAAATGAATTTACAGATGAGAAAAAGCAATACTTTCTGTTGAGAATGAGCAGAAATATTGAGAATCAGGAGAAGATTCTAGAAATAAAATGAATGAGATGGGTGGTAGGTAGTGAAGGGGTTGTGGAATTAAAAGAAAACAGATATGCAGTTTTACAAAATGAGGGACAAGAAGAAGATGGAAACAGTAAAACATTATCAGTAGGTGACAGAGTAAGGAATACAAAAAAGGAAAAAAGGAGGAAGACCAACAGATACTGAGAAAGGGAGATGCGAAATTTTCATTTTTTATAGGTTCATAGGTTCATACTAGGCTATCTGCCCTAGGGCATTTATAAGCCTAGCCAGAGTGTGTTTTATTTTGCTATGCCCTTTTTCGAGGTTAGTATACAGTGCCTCTGTCTAACAGTGACACAGAAGTGATACCCAGGGTAAACCTACTATCTCCCATCCACTCATCAAGATTCCTCTTGAAGAGAGTCAATAAGGGACTCTGCCTAACCTGGACTGGCATTTTATTCCAGAGTGAAGGGAGCCTCTGGGTTATGAATCTGTCCCTCCAGCATGTCCTATTTATTTCAGTGCTGAGGTTCAAGTCTCTCAAGCGCGTAGCTCGATGGGATTTGGATTTTCTGAGGTGCAGCATGTCCATTAATTCCGGGTTGGACATGGCTTTATACGTCAGGCACAAGTCACCTCTGAGCAGGCGGTATGCCACTGAGTAGAGCTGGGGTTTCTTTAACCGGGCAGCATATGGCATCTGTTTGAGCCCTTTGATCCTCTTGGTGAGGTACTTTTGGGGTCTTTCCAGTTGCTGCAGGTGTCTGGTAAGGTACATCCCAAAAGGGGCATTGTACTCAATTATGGGCCTGATGAGGGATGAGTAAAGAGGCACGATGACCTCCCCTGATCTAAATGTGAATCCCTTCATGATTAGGTGGGCTATATAAAATGTTTTTCTAACCACTTTGGCCACGTGGTTGTCAAATGAGAGATTGCTATCAACTTGGGTCCCCAGGTCCCTAATTACTTCTTCTGTACTTAATGGATTACCACCTATGTGGTAATTTGTGGCACTTTGTTTTTGCCAAAGGGGATGACTATACACTTTTTGGCGTTTAGCTTGAGGCCATGGCTCTGGCACCAGTTGTCTGTTTCTATGAGGCCCTTTTGCAAGATGCTTGTGTCGGCTGGAGAGTCGATTATGGCACCCAGTTTGCAGTCATCTGCGAACTTGGTCAGCCACAGTCCTTCCGTGTTAGCCTGTACCTCCGAGAAATATATACCGAACAAGAGAGGTCCCAGGACTGAGCCTTGTGGGACACCACTTGTAACTAGTTTGGAGTCTGACATGGCTCCAGCAATTCTAACCATGTGGGTTCTGTCCTTGAGCCAGTTTGCAACCCATCTAGTGACATAGGGGTTTATATTTAAGCTGGTGAGCTTATCAATAATGCCCGAGTGGGGTATTGTATCGAAGGCTTTTGCAAGGTCGAGGTAGGCTGTGTGGACCACCTTCCCCTCATCAATGGCCTTGGTGACTGTTTCAAAGAAATCAACCAGGTTTAAGAGGCAGGATCTGCCCTTAACAAAGCCGAACTGGGTAGGATCCAGTGTCTGTAGGTCCCCAATATCTTTATTTATGAGGTCCATGATGATCCTTTCCATAGCTTTGCAGACCAAGCTAGTCAGGCTTATGGGGCGATAGTTTCCAGGATCCGTTGAGGCACCACCTTTGTGGAGAGGGACCACTGTTGCTGTACGCCACTCTTTGGGTACATATCCTGTAGTAAGGCTGAGATTGAACAGTAGGTTTATGTTTGGGTTTAGTTCTTCTTGGAGTTCATGTAGGACGCAGCCGGGACACCGTCTGGTCCCATTGACGCTGTGTTTTTGCTTTGGAGAGGGCGGCTCTTACCTGAGCATCTGAGATGTCAGGGGGGCAGCACTCTGCTGGGATAGATATTTGCCCTTTTGGTGGGGAATGGGGGCAGAAGTTTGCGCTGAACCTGTCAGCTAGGTTGTTGGCAATGTCTGTGGGTTCAGTGTATTTTTTGTCATTTTGGACTAATTCTGAGCATATCTGGGAATTCCCACCCAGGTTCCTAACATAACTAAAGAAAGCCTTGTGATTATCCTTAGTGTCCTGTGCAATTTTTCTCTCGAAGCTGGCCTTAGACGATTTTATGAGTGCCCGTAGTTTTTTGCTAATACTGATCAGAGATGCCTTCCCTTTTTGGGATTTTGCTCTATCATGTAGTAGCTTCCTCCTTCTATTGTATAGTTTGTTTATGGCTGGGGTCCACCAGACAGGACGTCTGCCTTTGGAGGATTGGGTCTTGGTTTTATTTGGGATTGCATGATCCATGCATTCCTGAAGGTGTTCATAGAATGCATTTATAAAGGATTCTGTGGTCTGGGCTGTATTTTCCACAGGCCCGGGGGCTTTGAAGGATTCCACCTCGGTTTTGAGGAGTGTAAAATTTGCTTTAGAGAAGTTTTTCACTGTGGTTTTTTGGGCAGGGGCTGGGGTCAGGATGCGAATATCTAGTGAGATTACTTTATGGTCTGATCTTACCAGTGAGGGATACACTTCTGGTCTGGACCATAGAGTCCCCATGTTGGTGATGATCAGGTCCAGTATGGTTTCCCCTCTTGTGGGAGTGGCAACAAGTTGTTCCATAGCATTTGAGTTTATAAATTCTAGGAACCTTTGGGCTAGGGTGTTGGAGCTAGAGTAATGCTCCCCGTCTATGTTAGGGTAGTTGAAGTCGCCCAATATAATGGTGTTTGGAGAGACCTTCATATTTTCCAGTGTTCTCAGGAAGGCCGAGTGGGGTTACTGGGTTTGGGAGGGTGGTCTGTAGCAGGCTATAAACTGGAAGGCAGTTTTACCCACTGTTAGTTGCACATGGATAGTCTCTGATGCTTCGTGCTGTGCCACCAACCTGGAGGTGTGGGTATCTTTGACGAATATTGATACTCCCCCTCCTTTTGTGGTTCGGTCCAAGTTTTGGGGCCGAAAAACATGGTATGAGGTATAAGCTGGTAGTGCTGGGGTGCTCTCGGGAGCCTTGAACCAGGTTTCTGTTACTGCACAGATATCGATGTTCTCCATGCTAAGGAGAGTTTCGAGTGCATGCATCTTGAGGTTTAGACTTCTGGCGTTGAGTAGCATTACTCTTAGTTTCTTATCCATTGTGATACCTATGGAGGTGGGTTTGTCTTTTGAGCCTTGCCTAAAAAAGGCACTATGGGGGTGGCAAGAGCCTTTGCCAATATCAGAAAGCCCAGGGGTGACAGGTGCAAGCCGTCCCTAGTGAAGCATCGTGGCTTGTCGAGCATGTCATCCCAGGCAGACAGGCATTGGATCCCCTTTGAATGACACCAATACTTAAGCCAATTGTTGAAATTGATCATCTTGTCTTCATATTGTGGCATCATTCTTGGTGAGGGTGAGATGCTACTCAAGGTCAGGGTCATACTGGCCTGGGCTACATGCTCAGAGAGCTCCTCTATGTCTCTTTTCATGTAGTCCAGGGAGGTATGTCTCAGGTCATTCACACCAGCATGGACAATGACTGAGTCATAGTTGTACTTGCCTTGGAGTGACCTGAGTGCTTTTGTTATGTGGCGGATCCTAGCGCCTGACAGGCAGCTCACCATGACCTTCTCCTTGTTCAGCCTGGTGAGCAGGACGTCAGTGTCCCTAACAATAGAGTCACCTATTACAAGTGTATCAGTTGTGTTGTTTAGCCTTAAGGGCTGTGACTGCTCGGCACACTGGCTTTGTGAGCTATGTGTTGCACATGTTTTGTTTTGGGGTAGCGGTTGCTTGGGTGTCTGCTTTGGAGGTCTCTGCTGCTTAGGCAGATTTTTATTTAGAGCTTCCGAGTATGTTTTTGTGTGTTTATGTGTTTGGTTTGCTGTCGTGGTAGGACTATGTGAGACTGGAATTGTAGTGAGTGTGGTTTCCTTCTCCTCCTGACTGGTTACGGCAGTACTGAGTTGAGAGAGCTTAGCCTCCAGTTTGGCTATATGGTTGCATCTCTCACATGTGTTGGAATTTGTTGGGAGGAGGAGAGGGTTGTCTGTGTACATGAGGCAGTTGTAACATTGCCTCAAGATTCCCAGATTCACCAGCTGGACTGGAGTGGAGATTGACAACTGACCTTTGGACATGCTAGAATAGTATTGGGAATTCCTTTATAATTGAAAAAAAGGGCCAATGGGGAACAAGGTACTCAAGGGGAGTTTGTGAGAGTGTAGTGCTTTTAATTTTTATACAAAGAGTGAGAAAAGGATGTTCCTAGTAACAGTATAGTATAAGAACAGTAGGCATTGTTTTATATGCATGTTAGATGTAAAGTCTTTGTCAGAGTTCAGAGAAAGCAATTTAGAGTACAGTGGGGGAGGGAAGTGGTTTAGAATATGGAAGTTCTGGGAAGGAACAAAGATGAATATGTCAGGAAAAATGTTTGTGGAAGATGCAGCAGCTCTGTGTATGACTGCGGGCTAAGAGGTGGCATGATGAGTTGAATAATTATCTATGCATATAAAATACTTAAAGTTGGAAGAAATTAAAAGTATGCAGGAACAAACATAGAAGTGGTAGTTCTGGGCAATTTATTTGCGACATTAGGAGGTGGAAGAAGTAGATGGGTATTTATCTCAATTTTTGGAGACCTTTTAAAGATATTTCCATATAGTGTGTTAGGAAAGAAGCCATTCATATGGAGGTGGAAATATAAAAGCAGAAGTTGATTTTATTATACATTGAAAATAATTGAAAATGCAGAAACAGAAAATAGAATAATAAATTTCCTTGACCATTTAGCAATATAGTTAGTATTTGGAAGGGGGGGTGCATTGGTGCAGCAGCTAGTATTATCCCTTACAGCAAGAGGTTCTCCTGTTTGATGTACAGCTGGGGTGCCTCCTGTGCGGAGTCTGCATGTCCTCCCTGCATTCTTGTGGGTTTCACCCTGGGCCTCCACTGAAAATGGGTTATCTCCCAGTTGCACTTTCCTGGTAAACAAATGTTTAAAAAAAAAAAAAATATATATATATATATATACATATATATATATATATATATATATATATATATATATGTGTGTGTGTGTGTGTGTGTGTGTGTGTGTGTATGTGTGTGCATATATATATATATATATATATAGATAGTCAGAGAAGGGAGAGGTATAAAAAGGTTAAGAAGGGTATGTAGTATTTTAGTTGTCATAGACAAATGGTGAAAGAGAAAGAGGTTGTTTAAAGAGCAAAGAATAATTTCAAGTTTTTTATGGAGAGTAGACAATGTTGTGAGCTGCACATGAAGCAAATTATAAGAGGTTTTATATATAAATTGCAAAGAAATTGCATTAATACAGAAATATGGTATTTAAAGAAAAATGCATATAATATGAGAAAGCTTTGAAACAAGGGGAACTAAATTATGGTAAAAAGGAAATTTATGAATCGGATAAAATAAAAATATGAAATTCACTGCAAAGACACAATTATCTATTGTAAAAAAAGAGATGGTTAATTCTGCTTTAGGAAAACATGTTGAAATGAATGAGATCTTTATGCTAGAAGTCGAGTATGAGGAAAGGGAGGATTGCTAGGAGCCAATGAGAAATTATAAAGGTGATGGAAGAAGATTTGAAGGAAGTATATAAAGTCAGAAATGAGGAAGATGAATAATCTGACAAGTGAAAAAATGAGAAGATGTAAGGAAAAATATAAGGAAGTGTAACTATGGAGGAATGAGAAATTACTGTTAAAATGGAAAGGGTGATACAGTACCAGAAATGGTGGAATAGCATACATGTTTTTAAGAATGTGATTACAGTTGACAGTGTCTGTTGCACGCTTTTGTTGAGTAGGTTGCATTTGAGTTAAAAGACAACGGCATATAGACAGGATAAAATTACTATAGAAAAATGATTAAAAAAACATTAAGGATCTGGAGACCAATAACATCAGATAATGGGAATGTTAAAATAATGTCCAGTCTTATAAAAGAGATGTGAAATTAGTGAAGAAGGTTATGCAACAAGGGTGTGTGGTGAAGGAATTTTGATAAATGAAGTTGTAAATGGAGTAAAGGATTAAATGCTATAAGGAAAAGTGATGTAATATGATATTATGAAGTCATACAGTGTTAGACATGTTCAGCTGAGAATATTTTTTAATTTTTTTCAGGACAGTTTATGAAAATTCATATTAAGGCCTTTAGTTAATAGATGATGGTTAGCGGAGGAGATCAACATAGTGAACGCAATAAAGTAAGGTTGTGCGGTGGATATAGTGTTATTTGGTTTAGTTATGAATATAATTATAGGGAAATAGAAGAAATCATGAAAGGCAAAATAATAGAATTTTGTATGAAAGAAGAGTTCCATTAATGATGAGGCGCACATCTGATATAGTGGGTGTATATTACCTTATGAATGATGAAAAGCACAAACACTCTTTCATCGATCTGAAAAGGTCGAAACCCCTAAAGAGCAACGACATGGAACAGCGATTTTTTTTCCCAGGAAAAAAATCGTTGCCCTGCAAAAAAACAAACAAAAAAAAACCCCACAAAAAAAATGTTTAAACACAAAAATGAAGTAGTGGGGATCACCCCAACACCCTCCAATGTGGGAGGCTATGACCCCTACACCCCTGTACTTAAATATACCAACTCTGAGATTGCACCATAGTGGAGGAAATGGCAAAATCCCAAAGATGGCCCACCAATTTTTTCCCTGGGAAGAAAAATCAATGGTCCGTGTCTTCATTCTTTAGAGGTCTCAACCTTTTTGGATCGATGAAAGAGTGTTCTCTCTTTTTTCATTCAATAAGGTAATATAGACCCGGTATATTTGATATAGTGGTTGTAGATGAAACAGATAATGGGGAAATGCAGCTATAAATGTAACTTACCTAAAATTGTAGGATTAATCTTAAATAAAAAAGCAAGGGCTATGGGGCAATAAAGAGAATGGAAAGACTTTATTTTCTATGAAAGAGAGCAGTATTCAGAATAATATTTGGAGGTAAAGAAGTTGCTATAGAACAATGGAAAAGATTATTAAAATAAAAAAATAAATAATGTATGTGGTCCTGTGATTTATGTTTTGCATAAAAAAAAAAAAAATATATATATATATATATATATATATATATATATATATATATATATACACATACTAATAAATAACCCAATCTGCTTATGGGAAGTTGGGTTATGTTGGAGGAGATTTTATGTTTTCTAGCTAAATGGAGAAGAAGATGCTAGAGGTAATTTTTGCTGTTATATTTGAGTTAAGACTAAAGCCAGTAAAAGGTGGAGATCCTGTATAATAAGAAAGAAAAAGGAACACTGAGATTTTTAAATCCATTTTTCAGTCTCCACTGTATGTCTAATGGGTCTATATTATATACTCGAAGTTTCAAAACTTTGAACCTCATATGATCGACACCATATAAGCAAAGTTTGAAACATTGAATATATAATAAAAAAGAAAAAAAAAGAAAAACTTACCTAAACTCTTTGAGCAGGGGGGAAAGACCCCTGCACCCCCCACACTCCCACTACTTAAATAGCGTTTATATCACGTTATCGAAAGATGAAAATAGAAAATGCTATTTCATCGGCCCCAAAATATCTAAACATGAAAATATCAAACATTCAGAACAACAAATTTTTTCCCATGGAAAAAACTCGCTGCTCTGAAACACATACACACAACACAAGCACATCAAACAAACAGCAACCACACACATACACTTAAATTCCTACATCTAACACTACACTAAACTAAACATACACTGCTATCTACCCACTTACCTTAACCCAAACCCTAACCCTAAGGTCCGTCACTATCGCACACTCACCTAACCCACGCCCTAACCCTAACTCACTTAAACCACCCCTAACCCTAAAGTCTGTCACTATCGCATACATGCCTAACCCGTGCCCTAACCCTAACTCACTTAACCCACCCCTAACCCTAACGTACAAACAATCGCACACTTACCTGAACCCAACCCGTAACTTTCCACCACACCACTAAGAATAGTGAAGCCACAGAAATGGCCAACCGAATTCTTTCCCGAGGAAAGAATTCGCTGTTCTGCAGCTTCGCTATTCTTAGCATTTGCTGAATAGTGTTCAATATTAGAACATTCGAAGTTTTAATACTTCGATGTTCTGATATAGTCCTCTTAAATATACCAAGTCTGAAATCGCACTTCAGTGCAGGAAAGGGAAATCTTCCCATTCTGCGCCATATGGAGCCATTTTTTTAACCTTCGAACTTGTAAATGTTTGATCATATGGTGTCAACCATGTGACATTCGGACTTTTACAAGTTCGAGGATATAATAGGAACCCATCTATTAGGTTTAAGTGTTAGATTCGGTGAAGGAGAAAGCCTGCTGACTAAGGTATAGTAAGTGAAGTATAAAGTTTATTTTACCCAGTCTAGGGAAGGTAAGAAGAAGAAAGTTATAGAAATGCTGAGGAATATTATAAAATAAGGGCTAGGCTGGAAGATAATGTGTAGCATAATTACGTGGGCAAGAAAGGAGTAGCATGAAAATGTAATGAGTACATCCTTCTTTAGACAGAGCCATGGAAAGAATGGAATAAGGAATTTAGGGGGCAATGCAAGAGAAGAAAGGTTTGAAAATAAAATAAAAACAATGTATATTTGTTTCTATGAAGGTTTACAGTAAGCAAATTGTCACTAAAGTCAGTGATGAAATAAATACCATGAGGAAATAAAGTGTAACATTCCTGTAATGTACAAGATATTATGATGCATGCATTTTCAAAATGTGAAAAAATAAGGATATCTTAGAGAAAAAGTAAGGAAATATGGAAAACGAGGTGTCAATAATTTGAACATGGAGATAATTATGTATGGCTATGCCATTTTAATTTCTCCAAGTATTTGGGGTTTCTAATACTATGATGTATGATTAAAGTTCATGAAATTAGTATTGTTTCAGTCTTTGATGTTTGCTAGAAGTGCTCTTTGCAGCACCCCCAATGAGCCCAGAACCGACTCCTTATTCAATTCATATGGAGTCACATGTATCTGTAACATACCTAAGTATGATTGCACATTTTTTTTATAAGACCCATCTCTCCTACCACTATTGGGACTGTCTGGGTATCCTTCTTCCACATTGCCCTTGTTTCTACCTGTAAATCCTGGCATATTATGATTCTCTGTACATAAGACACTGTAGTCACTGGGTGTAGCATTTTCAATGATCGATGTTCCTTTTTTGTTCTTTTCAAGGACTACTATATCTGGGTTTCTGACATTTATTTTTTGAACTGTTGGTAACAGGTGATCCCATGTGATATAAACTTCATAATTTTCTATAATTCTTTATGGCCCATGTTTCCAATGCTTCTTATCTACTTCAGTATCATAATGTTAGCTCAATCCCTATGCAACAGTCTTGCCACATTATTATTCCTTTCACTATACAGTATCACAACCAGCATGAGTGTTTCCAATTCTGTTTTATAAAACCTGATTTGTCTGTTTCTCCGACATGTTCAATAGATTTTGTACACCAACATCTATGTAGTTTACTATCCTAAGTCACCAGTATTAACCTCTCATCTTTTGGTTTAAATTCAACTCTCCTTCACCATTCTTGCATTTGGTCCAGATCGACATGAGGTTGTTCCAAGAATTTTCTGTACTTGCAACTGTATTCATGCATTTTCCACACTTCTTGTCTTCTCATCTGATCATTCACCTTATATTCTTTCTTTTGTTTTTTGGCACATTCAGTTGCTGCCTGATTTTTATCTGCTTCTGTTTTGATGTCCATTCCCGCTTGACACTGATATGCTTCTGTTAAACTAAGCAGGGAAGTCATCTTAGACTTATTCTCATCATGTTTTAAAACTTTCACTATGTTTAGATCTTGTGAGGTCAGCAGATATGTATGCAGTCCTATGATTCCAGATTTATACATGCAATCAATTTCAAGGAGGCCCGTACCTCCTTCAAAATGGGGACTACATAATCTTGGTATACACTGATTTTTTATAAATCATTTGATAAGCATGAAACATTTTTCTTGTTTTTCTGTCCAACTGATCCAATATCTTTTGGGGACAGTCAAACAAGCCAAAACTGTAAGTTAGGACAGGGAGAGTAAATTGGTTTATACCTTGGACATTATTCCTACATGTCAGAGCTGTTTTCAGTATTAAGTTTAGTCTTCTAAAATGTTCCTTACTAAGTTTTATTTACATTTGTTCATGTTTTGTTGTTGATCCTTTATCAATTCCCAAATATTTATGCACTCCCACTCGCTCAAGTTCTTTTATATCACAGTCCTGTCCCAGATAGATATTTTCTTGGTGCTGAAGCTTTCCTGCTTTTATGGTTGGTTTTGCACATTCATCAAGACCAAATTAATTTCTTATATCATCTGAGAAAGTTTTGACCACTTATAGTTGTGTTTTCATTTCCACATCGGATGAACTATACAGTTTCAAATCACCCACAAAAAGAAGAATAAGAAGTCTTTACATTTTGCTCTTTTCTGGGAGCCAATTTGTAGCCATGCTAATCTGTTATGTAGACAGCTTAATGGGTTAAGGGCAAGACAAAAGAGCAGCGGTGACAAAGAGTCACCCCGGAATACCCCCCTTTGAATTGTAATCCCTGGAATAATAATTTGTCCTGTATCATGGCTTAACTGCAAAGTGGTTTGCCACTGTTTCATGGTCGCTGTAATATAATCTATAAGTATAGGTGTATCTTATACATTTCTAAGCACTCTTTTATCCATGAAAGTGGGATGCTGTCAAATGTTTTTTCTGTAGGCTATCCATGTCATACTTAGATTCTTCCCCTTTTTACAGTTCTCCATTATGACTTTTTTAACAACAAATGATCCTTTGTTCCATATGATTTTTTTTTTGTTACCATTTTGTTCTATTGCCATGATTGAGTTTTCTTCTAAATGACAAACTCTGTTGATATCATTTCCAGAGTAGTTTCTACATTGTCGGAAGGGAAGTTATTGGTCTATAGTTTTATGATACCTTGTAGGTTTGCTGTTAAGGAGGAGTATTGTTTTTTCCTGTTGTTAGCCAGGTTGTCATATAAATAGTTTTTACTCATGGCTAAATCTTCATGTAAAGATGTTAATATGTTTTGCTAGAAGATAGGTACTGCATCTGGGTCTGGGGTTTTCCATTTAGGAGCTTTCCTTAATTTTGTTTCAATTTCTCTGGTGCCGTTACTTCATACCATTTCATATCCTGTACATCTGAACTTCTCTTTCTTTCTTTAACTTCTTCTATCCATTCAAGATCTTCATATATATTTCTCCAAAATGTGTGTTTCTTTTTTTTTTTGTGGTGCTTCTATTCCTTTTGCCTTGTTTTCCATTTGAGTCATTAATAAATTGCTTATTTTGTACTTTTCCTTTATATTTATCTGCATATCTTCTAATTTTTTCTGCCTGTGCTAATATCTTTAGTTTATTATTTGCAATAGTGCACAATAGATCCTGATCTGTTCTGATACTGCACGCTGCTTTTATCACGACTATCTTTATGAGTATTTTTGTTGATCTGTTCTCTCTTCTATACTCTTCTATAGTCTTCTAACAGTGGCACTTCATGTCTTAATTGCTTTATAGTTTTCTCTATTCAGTACTTCATGGTGGCATGCTGGTTTGAAATAATTATACATAGTTATTGTAATGGGATAAATGATGACAAAACAGATAAGACAGAAGCTTTTTGAGTGCATTTGTCATATTCAGAAGGCAAAGTTTAATGCAGTTTTTGTACAATAAAAATGATATCCTACTGAAATAAAAATAAGTAAAATGTCTATTATAGGTGAAAGAGTGGTATGGGTTGAATGAGTCTGGGAATGAGATGCCAAATTTGAGGAAGGTGCTTAAGTATATGAATAAAATGTAAATATTCATCTTTTTGTTACCAGAATTTTTATTACGAAAAGATTTGTGTTATTTATAATAAAGATCAGTAAGGTGACATGGGATCTTTTACATTTACCTGTTCTATCAACAACTCAGGAAGACTGGACCTTAGTTTAAAACCTCATCCAAAGGGCAGCATACTCACAAGTGTAGCGGCCCTATTCTGCACCGTAGTGTCAGTAATGGAAAATTAATTCAAGCTCTTGGGGTAGGAACAGCCCACAACCTTCTGATCTTCCAGCATTTAGCAGGTATGCTACCTGTAAATTCATTGACACTGCTAATTTTAGGGCAGTGATCAGCTCTCTGTATCTTGTCCTAAACTTTTGGACAGGGCACACCCTTATAATAACTTCTATGCTTATTAAATATCATTAAGACGCAGCTTTTGGGTTCATAGGTAATTACTGGACTTGAAGTCCAGGAGACCACTGAGGAGTCTGGCACAAAGTCCCTGCAGACTCCAAGCACTATCTGGTTAAGTGACTTGCTCAAGATCACACAGAAGGATGCTAAGGGAGTCAAACCCTTTACTACAGAAACTACAGCTCATAGTCTTAATCTCTGCACCAACTGCCAGACTACTCAAAAAAGTAAAAATACCCTAAAACACTGGTTCACACAAGCTTTCTTGATAATGTGTTAATGTGAATCATTGTGAGTATATAGCTTTAATTAATTAATTGCATCACATATTTTATGCCACAGTCAACTTTTTAAAGACCACAAAAATGTAATGTTTTCAAAACACTTTATTGCATTTTTATTACAAAACAACATATACTGAAATATTTATATAAACATATAGATAAGTTGATATACATCTGATATTTTCTCAGCTCTTCCATTCTCACAACAATTCTTTATGATTCATTGTCATATTTAGACTGTAAGGTGAACATGTTTAAGAATATACAGTAACTCTTTATGCAAGCACATTTTCTTTTGATTCCCCTAATCTAGTTAACATTTATTTTTTCAAAGATAGCATATTTAAAATTCTACAATGTTATGCCGTTTAAAAAATATTTTACCAGCATGAACTTACTTCAAGCTGATTCCCTATATCTCTAATGTGCTCATGTAGGTTCTGTTTAATGCTGTGCTTGACCAATGCTGCATAGAAAGGACCAAACTAACAGTGTATACAGTTTATCACTGATTATACATTACAGGCTAGGTTTTCAAAATCTTATATTTCTTACCCTTTATTGTACAATCATTCCATTTATCATACAGGGACATGCTTTACAGTTACAGTGGGATAAATTGTACTAATAACACATACCACTGATTTTGCTCTAATACTTGAACTATTTTCTTTAGAGATAGGTCAGTAAAGTGATGTATATATAAAGGAGACATTCAGCATCCAGTCTACAGGAGTGACTGAAGCTATTCCAATTAAGGGTCTATATTAGAACATCAAATATTTAACAGTTCAAATCACTAAAGGTCGACCTTTAGTGATTGAACTGTTAAAACATTGAATGTTCAGAAAAAAAAAAAAAAAAAAAAAAACTAAACGGTGTAGGCAGGGGAGCAAGCACCCCTGCACCCTACACATGGGGGGCTGCACCCCCCACCTCCGCTGCTTATATATACCAACTTCGAGATCACACTACATTGAAGTAAATGGAAATCTCCCCTTATGGAGATTTCCATTTACTTGTTCGATGTTCTGCAGTTTCGCTATTCTCGTGTCGACAATGTCAGATTCAACATTGTCGACATTCGAGAATATAATATAGACCCTCCAATTAATACTTTTCGTTAGGAACACTGAATGCCTTTGGCATTATGGGATGTATTGTCAAGAGCTGTAAGTTTATAAGAGCTCAGAGATGTAGAACTAAGACCTGGATCATACATGACTGCACCTATATGCTGCAAGTACATATAATTAGCAGGGGGGTTGGGGTGCAGGGTGGGCTTGATTAATCCTGACAGCATGTCCAGAAGTGTGTCGACATTGTGTTATTGATGTTAATGTGTCAACATTACCACTATTAGCATCATTGATGTTTAGTGAAATCAATCTAGTTCACTAAATATATATGTATATATATTTGATATAGACAGATATGTTGAAAGGCAAAATGACAATAGCTGTAATGGTTTTGGTTTAATAGCTGTATTTTCAGGTTCATAACTGTCAAAACATACTATAATCATTTATGAAAATCTAGCAAGTGAACAAATGAGATTGATGAATTAAATGTGACTGGGGACTTAAGGAACAATGCCTTTCATTGACTTAGTTTCTCTAAAAAAAGACAAGTCTATATTAGCAGCAAATAATAAAATCTTATTTTGCAGCAGAAATGGTGCCTAGTAGTGTGACTGATACAACCTACTTTTGCATACAAATGATAAAGCTTTACTGAAGAATAGACTTGACATGTTTTAAACATTTATTGTTACTTGCTGGGTGTATATATATATATATATATATATATAGATAGAGAGAGAGAGAGAGAGAGAGAGCAGGACATCCAATAAACTTGTATTTAACAAGTTATGGCTAACCTACAATATATCAATGTTTATAGAGGAAGTGGTGGCCCTTTGTACTATATTAAAAATTAAACAAGCCTGATAGAAACATCCAAACATGATATAGAAATTTGAAATGAACTGTCTTGATTAAAAATGGCAACATGTTTAATGATCTAGTAAAAAGAGCAGAAAACAAATCCCTGTAAAATAATCTGGAGAAAAATAAAAAAAATCCCTATGATATTTGAACTAGACCTAGTTGCACTTAAATTTACATGTTCTACTGAAGAAAAAAGGCAGCCCCTTATTATCAACAAGTGGGAACTCTGTTAACCAAACTCAATTCCATAGCTCCCACTGACCAGCCACACACAGATAAGGAAGGGTTCCATAGCTCCCACTGACCAGCCACACACAGATAAAGAAGGGTTCCATAGCTCCCACTGACCAGCCACACACAGATAAGGAAGGATTCCACAGCTCCCACTTACCAGTCACACACAGTTAAGGAAGGGTTCCATAGTTGCCACTGACCAGCCACACACAGATAAAGAAGGGTTCCATAGCTCCCACTTACCAGTCACACACAGATAAAGAAGGGTTCCATAGCTCCCACTGACCAGCCACACAGATAAAGAAGGGTTCCATAGCTCAACATTGACCAGCCACACACAGATAAGGAAGGGTTCCATAGCTCCCACTTACCAGTCACACACAGTTAAGGAAGGGTTCCATAGCTCCCACTGACCAGTCACACATAGATAAGGAAGGGTTCCATAGCTCCCACTTACCAGTCAGACACAGTTAAGGAAGGGTTCCATAGCTCCCACTGACCAGCCACACACAGATAAAGAAGGGTTCCATAGCTCCCACTAACCAGCCACACACAGTTAAGGAAGGGTTCCATAGCTCCCACTGACCAGTCACACATAGATAAGAAAGGGTTCCATAGCTCCCACTGACAAGCCACACACAGCTAAGGAAGGGTTCCATAGCTCCCACTAACCAGTCACATACAGATAAAGAAGGGTTCCATAGCTCCCACTGACCAGCCACACACAGATAAGGAAGGGTTCAATAGCTCCCACTGACCAGCCACACACAGATAAAGAAGGGTTCCATAGCTCCCACTGACCAGCCACACACAGATAAGGAAGGGTTCCACAGCTCCCACTTACCAGTCACACACAGATAAAGAAGGGTTCCATAGCTCCCACTAACCAGTCACACACAGATAAAGAAAGGTTCCATAGCTCCCACTGACCAGCCACACACAGATAAAGAAAGGTTCCATAGCTCCCACTAACCAGTCACACACAGATAAAGAAGGGTTCCATAGCTCCCACTGACCAGCCATACACAGATAAGGAAGGGTTCCATAGCTCCCACTTACCAGTCACACACAGTTAAGGAAGGGTTCCATAGCTCCCACTGACCAGTCACACATAGATAAGGAAGGGTTCCATAGCTCCCACTGACCAGCCACACACAGATAAGGAAGGGTTCCATAGCTCCCACTAACCAGTCACACACAGATAAGGAAGGGTTCCAGAGCTCCCACTGACCAGCCACACACAGATAAAGAAGGGTTCCATAGCTCCCACTGACCAGCCACACACAGATAAGGAAGGGTTCCACAGCTCCCACTTACCAGTCACACACAGATAAGGAAGGGTTCCATAGCTCCCACTGACCAGTCACACACAGATAAGGAAAGGTTCCATAGCTCCCACTGACAGAGAAACCATCTTAAGTAAAAGTACACACAAATGAAGATTATGGAAGTGTAGTTAATGGCTCCTTTTCACCAGTGCAAGGAAAGTAGGTGTGATCTTTCCTGCAGTGACCAATTGGCAGTGAATCAAGCTGGATAACAATGAATTCCAAAACTTCCTGTGACAGAATAACCACATTTTGGCAGGTCTGGGGCTTTGTCCCTGTACACCCATATTAAGGTGGGCCATGGCACTCTTACCCCTGCTTACAATAACTAAGAGGTAAGTGTACTTTGGAGTAGACAGACCACACTGAGATGCTGCAAAGTTCGTCTTCACCTGTAAACATTTACAATTACAGCCCTAACATTATAAGGGTGCCATTTACATACACAAGTGGCATCTGCAATAAATGAATGTTTTATGGGGAATGTAAACTACCAAGCATGACCCTTTTGTATGTTTGAACCATTGGAAATGTATTTGACTTTAAAGTAGTTCTTCATAAAGAAGCTACATTTATATTGCATTTCTCATCTATCTTGGGGACTATAGTTACAGTACAAACCTTTTCCTGTGAAAATAACACACTACATTATTGTTTCTTTAAAACATAAAATAAATATCTCTTTCACATGACTAGAAATATACTGATAGCCTTGCTTTGAGTTTATGCCAGCATAACTTTTACAATGAACATTTAATTTTACATTTTAAATAAACAAAGGCACATTCTTCTTTAGGAAAGAAAAGGTGAAATAAACATATGTTGTGTGGGGTGACTGGAGGGAATTACAGGGAAGAGGTAGGCTGTAGTGGTCTACTACATCAAATTATATAAAGTCTATTAGTTTCCTGATTAATCGATTTATTGTAAGTCATATAACTTTATGCAGCTGCAGTCAGTAGAAGTGGAGGTTTCAGTAACTTGTGGTATTCCAGTTATTTTATTGTGCAATAAACTTTAATAAAATATTTAGTACCTTAGTTTACTGTCTCCCATGAAGATTCTGAAGTGCTACAAACATCTCATATTTAAATTATATCAGTTAACAAGATTATTATGTGCCCACATCAATACAAATTAAGTTTATATATTCATATAGTTCCTGCAGAGCAAATGAATTCATCTTGATAAATTAATACTTTTATGATTTTTTTAGTCGGCTGATATCTGTTACTGCTTTCTGATTAAGTCAGTTGCATTATTTCATGTTATCATTCCAACCTCAGAAATGAGCACTGTCCTATAAAAGGAAGCCTTGACAGTTAACAACTGTAGTGTGTACAAGTAAGCTAAGGTTTTGATTTCAGCTACAGGAGTTTAAGACATGTAAGTCTATAAAAATATATAAGCAAATTAACTTAATCCAAGTATGATGAATTACAAAATACAGCTATCATCAAACTAAATTTATTTTGTTCTCACAGCTGACTGACTGAATTTTCACAGCTGATTGTGAAAGCATAGTGAGTGACTAATTTCAATTAAGTATGTAATCTCTTATTGGTCAGCCATAAAATACACTGGATATTTCCTTAACCAACACCAAATCCAAAAGGAAAAGAATGATCACCAATGATGACTGCTATAGTACTTTTTGTACATTGAAGAATGTTGCTGACAGCTCCAGTGCCTGCGGTTCAGTCCTGACCTCCAGCCACATTCTGTATGGAGTATTGCATATTCTCCTCATTTATGTGTAGGCTATTTTCCAGATACTCAGGTTTCCCCCCTTTTAAAAACATGCTAGCTGATTAGCTACACTAATAGAGCGACTCAGTACATAGAATCTTTATGAAATTTCTCTGGAAAAGTGGAACTTCAGAATCCTATGGAAAGTGGTGATATTGTGGTGCTATGTTCTTCCCCAGTACATTTCATTATGATTTTGCAAACTTTTTATTTTACTTTGCGGATATTCACTACAAAAACTGAATAACAAAATTATTTTGGAATATTTTGAAAAAGGGACATAATCATTTCATACAGTTTTATTTTGTTACTGAAAACACATTTGAAAAAATTATGAATGAGTATAAGTGATTATTTTATCTTGTTTCATTAAACAAATCTATTGTTGTTTTGTGGTCTCTGAACAGATTACCTAGAATCTTACATGACTCAAGTCTATACCCACTCTTTAGTTAACAGCCATCAGATTGTTAGTTTATATCTGAACAGGTGCAAATATTTTTCTGCAAAATATCTATGCTTATCTAAATATATTCCAAAGATGAATATTCTTGCAAGAAAGAAAAAAAAGAATTTTGCATTTATTTACAAAGCCTCTTTGATATACTTACGAAATGCATGGTGAGGGAAATTTAAACAGGAACCTTGAATGAATTTAAACTTTAACAAGGAACATAAGATAAATATCTTTAGACAAGTAAAAAAAAAAAGAATCATATTTCAATCCACATTAGTTCATTTCAGATAAAAATTATGTATGGACAATATATCTTTCTTATGACAACGTACCTCTCAAAATGCTGTCAGTCTGAGTAATGCCTGGTGGATTTAAACTACTATTGATAGTTATATCAATTACATTTGGATGTTCAAATATAAAATTAAAGACAAAAAATTGTTTTTGCTACAATGGTCACAGACAGATTAATATAGAACAATCTCAACAGATTTTCCAAAAATGACTGGAAGTCTTTGTATTTGGAATACTTCTATGCATTGTTGTAGCTAGCATTTGTTTTTTCTTCTTTTGCAAAAATAAATGTAGATTGAAACATGAATACTATTTAACACATGCATAATTCTTATTGTCTTACCACTCATTTCAGTATTTTTACATATTTACTTAAGCACTGTATTTCCTTTCTTGATTTTTTTCATTTTCAGTGTTGGTAAAAAACTAAAATATTTGACTATCTTTTTTTAAAAAAAAAATATTAAAACAAAAGTTGATTGGCTACACTAAACTACTCATATATTTATTGTATTTCCCATTGCAAACTAATAAACAAAAAAAAAAACGGCAATGACCTCCTAGAAACAAAACACTAGTAATTAAAAAACACAAGGCTTGTAACAAAGGAAACCAAGATTTCACTGGACCCGGAAAATAAAAATATATTTAATACGATAAAGTACAAAGTATACTGTGTTATATTCAATAGTATGTTGAAAAGTAAACTGGTATTTCTCTGTGCAGCAAAATTTATCATTATTACATAGAACAGGCAACATAATTTTAACAGGTTTACGCTTAATCATGTAATAAAGGTGTTTATATTGATATTACATTTTTTCCAAAGCCTTCAAACAGACCTTTTCTGCCTGTGCAATATTGGATATCTCACATTCAATGCTATGCATTTTTATGGTATGTGTTTGTCTTCCCTGTGATTAATGGGCACAAAATGTATTCCACTTACACAGGGTCATATCTTACACAGCATTCCTGCCCTTCTGTGGTAAATTATGACCAACTGAGACAATCTCTTCTCAGAAAAGAGGTTTTAATTAGAAGAGCATTAGCACATATAGAATGCAGCATGCCTTTATATGCAGTTTATTAATTTAAGTGAGTGGCTTCCAAATACAGAATTAAAATAGAGGACTTTGAGTGCATACATGTCTGTATTCTAGTATCTAGTCCATAATGGGAGTATGACAGATGTGCAGGTACTAGGACTGCATGTTCTATTTTGCACCCTTTGTGAAATTGCACAGTTTATCAGACCTAGCACTGCATGAGGAAATCTCCTTTTCCACTAGAAGTAGTGACCTCAGAGCTGAATATAAGAAGGTAGTACAAGGTATGAGGCACCTACATTGAGGACTGTGGGTCTTTGCCCCCCCCCCAAAAAAAATCTAAAATGATATGCAAATTGTATTTTGACTTGTCCATTTTATCTGGAATGGCACTCTCTCTCTCACTGGTGCCTTAGACCTAAAAAAGTGACATTTGTTAGGTGTGCTATATATTCTTTTAGATTGTAATAAACAATGCAGTACTTAATATTTGTTATTTCATTTTATTCACCAAGGGTCAGTGTGTTTCACTGTATAAAGTGAAATGTGTGTAGATCAGTACAGTTGTACATCCAAACAAAAGTATACAGGAAAATGTTTTGTGATGTGCCAACTAGGCAGTGACACAAAATGCTCACTACTTACACAGAGTCATATCTGTCACTCATTATGTTCAAAAATCTGTGTTGCACTTTTATTCGATTTCTTTACTACACAAATGTATATAGTGACCGTTTTGATACAATTTTACAGGTTTAATCTGAGTACAACCCAAAATTAGAGGTAAAAATTTTGACTTACTTTTTTTCTAACAAAAAGTTCAAATAAAACAAAATAAAATGTATTTCATTATTTGTGCACATTATTAAATATGTATGCTTTTGTTCAGCATTCCTGCCATTTTGGGATAAGTTATGACCATTTGAAACAATCTCTTCTTGGAAAATGGGTTTTAATTGGAAGAGCAGTTGCACACATAGAATGCAGAATGCCTTTATTTGAACACTCTTGACACAACGTGTCCTTTTGCTCCAAAAACTTTGCCACCAGCAGGACGACTTCCATATGCAGCATTTACTAAACAGGATACATCATCTCATGCAGGCTTGAAAATTGTAAAAAAGTTATTCAATACTGTTTTTATCATTTGCAACAAAAGCATTTTGGTATATACAAAGCAGCAGATGTCGGGTTTGTAGGATCCAGAGAGTGTTATGCATTCTGTTGTACGATGCGTTTTTGATCTGTTATTCTGTTCCTGTACGTATTCAAGCGAAGCATTTACCACTTCACATAATGTTAAGGATTCCAAACCTCATTAAACTATAGCTCACCATATAATGTTGAAGCCCATGTCCATGATTTCCAAATGCATTTTTGATATCATAAAAATGTTCCAAACTGCACACTTCTATATTCAAAATACAGCTAGATTTCTGAAAGAAAATTATATTGTGCTATCCATCTAATTTGTGATTTGCATCTTGTGTTTCATCAGTACATTTTTCCACTTTCTGGAAGACAAAAAAGAAAGAAAGGGAAAGAGATAAAACAAATAATAACATAAGTTAAAACAAATCATAAAGAAATGCACATCAATTACGTTATCCATAAGAAATTCAGCAATTCATTTACTGAGGTCTCAGAACATGCAAAATATGAAAGTAAATATACTGTAATTGCAATCAAAAGTACATGGCTAAATATAAGGATAAGTATGCAATAATAAAACTAACTCCACATGCAATCAATTACAGCCAGATTCATGCAGATTCTGCAAAACTGAAGCCTAAGAAACAACTTATATCATTTCACAACTATTAATATCTGCTTTTTTTAATCAATATAGCATAATTATCTTAGCAATATTTCACATTATTTTTCCATTTGTGATGTCTAACATCAATCACTTTGCCCACATTCACTTTGGAATACTCCATTTCGTTTTGTAAGGTTTGGACTTTGTAGGTCTATTTGTGATTTTCCTAAACCACACTGCTACATGTGTTTCTTCCTTTATATTTTCCAAGGACATAATGTTACATAATTTGCAGTTATATTTACAAGACTGTGCTGTTTAACCTTATTTAAGATAAGAAAGATAAGATTTAAGAAAGGAGAAATATTAAATAATATGAGTTTTTATATGTTCATATTGTGTATTTTTATTTAGCACATTTTATTAAGCATGCTTTAAGCAATGTTTTTATGTGTTTACAAGTGCTTGAATTAGCATATATATATATATTTGATGATTTTATGCAATGTCTTTTTAAAAGCTATAATTAATAGATTGCTTAAGTACTTAATTAGTGCACTCAGAGAAGTATATATTACAGAGTTTTTTATTGAGTATGTGTTGGATCTGAAGAAGCTACATAGCGAAAGCGCTCATCCTGTCTGTTTTCCTGTCTATTTTGGATTAAAGCTGGAGTTTTTACATCATATCCCTTTGGATTTTTTCATTTGGTGATTGGTTCCTGCTAACGCTGTGGTTTACCTTTGTTCAAGATTATTTTCAGCATCTTTCTGAACCTACGCGCTAACCTGCCACAGTTGTGGACATTGTATTCTGATTATTTCTATTTCATTTACTTCTGTGTGCAGGAGTAGGACATTTGTTTATTCTTTTTATACATATGTCTGATATAGAGCTAGAATATGTTCCAAGAGGTGAACACCGTGGAATTGATGATCAAAGAGGTGAATACCGAAAAAACGAAGCCTTAGAAGCAAGATTTCAGCTATATTTGAAAGATAATACTAACACTTCCTGGTTTTTCGATAGTGAGGCTGCTAATGATGACGCCATACATGCCTCCGTTGATTCTGATAAACTGCATACTCTTATGGAAGAGATTGAAAGAAGCTTTATGAAATTAAAGCGCCTACAAACACAAAGAATGCACTTTCAGTTCTGCTTAGATCGTAATATAATTCCTAGAGGCTTACGCGTTTTCACGATGCCTAGCCAAGGAAGGGAATATCCGGATCTTTTAGCAGAATGGCAGCGACTTAACATAGAGGTAAGTCGCAAGTATTTAAACCTTCTGATAGACTTTTTTCGCCTAATAGAGGCAAAACTAACAGAAGACATTAATACCAAACAGTGACTGCTGTTTACAGACTTTCCTGCTGAAATTATGCAGCCATTATTTGAAAATTTACTGGACAGTGTCTTAGCCTTTGAAAGGAAACTCTTGCAGCAGAAATGCCACAAGACCACCAGGGACATTAATGATTTCAAAAAAGGCCATGTCTTTATGTGGCCTAGGTACAACCAAGGGTCTGCAATAGATACATTAATGGAACATAATAATAATCCCTTGCATTTAAATGCTCAGAAGCAGGATGCACCTGCTCATAAGAACTTACAAAATAGAGTTAACTTGCTTACTAACACTGCAAGTAAAAATTGTGTGGTTAATATTAATAGAGCTGATGAAATTTGTGAGCATGATTTAGATACAGCTAGTATGGATCCTAATGTAATTCATACTGATAATAATTTGATACATAGCAATATATCTAAGAATGTTGTGAATGCTGCTAATACTGACCATAGTAAAGATTCAGTTGATGTTATACATCTTGTACATTCTGGTGAAACTGTGGATACTAACCCATACCCAGATGTGCAGATTGTTAAGAATAAATCAGTTCAATCTAAGCATAATAGTGATGTCGTAGTTAGACCTAAAACAACTATAAACTCTAAAGGGCTAGTCCCTGATGAACCACTCCAGTTGTCTTTTCCCCTGCTAGTGAGAACAGAGAAGGGCCCATACAGATCACGTTCCATGAGCAGGGGGAGACAGAAGAGGAAGTTATCAGAGGAATATGTACCTCAGAAGACACTCAAAAAGATGTGGACAAACAAACGCTAATCCACAATTTGTCTAATATTATACTGACACATGATGACATGACATTATTTAGTAAAGGACTGAACTTCATTCCTAGATGTCAAAGTCAATTAGTTGACACTATTTTAGATCTTAAATTATTCTGTAGAAATATTATGCTTAAATTAATATATAAAGACTGTAATAGTAACTTAAATAATAAGGAAATGCATAAATTCAAGAATTTAAGTGAATTTATACCATCAAATCATCCTTTAGTGGAGGCCTATATGAAACTTACTGAAGAAGAGTTACACATTTATCACAGTAGTAAAAAAACAGCTAGAAAAAGAGACAATTTAACATTTAAAGAAAGATTAAGTCTCAGGAAACTATAGAATAACCCTGATATTATAGTAAGACCTGCAGATAAAGGGGGTAAAATTGTTGTTATGAACATGTCTGATTACATAGAGAAAATGGAAAATATGTTAAATGATGATTTTTACATATCTGCTTCTATGCAGAATGTACAACATACTATTAAATATGTGCATGAGACAATTAATGACATCTTTAAGAGTAATTTAATAAATAAAGACCTATTTGGTTATCTTATTATTTCATCTCCAGTCATACCAGTCATATATGGACAACCCAAAGTACATAAAGACCCACTCAACCCTCCTATGAGACCCATAGTCTCAGGTCGGAATTGGGTAACAGAACATCTTTCTGTTTATGTTGAAAAACATCTCAGGTCTGTATTGAATACTAATATGATGGTATTGAGAGACTCTAAACAATTTTTAATTGATTTTTATGAATGTATAAAGGACATTACAATTACAATGGAGTACATTTTCGTCACTTTTGATGTAAAATCTCTTTTTACTGTAATTCCCAATGAACTGGGATTAAGTTATATTACAGAATATTTGAAGCAACATAGTGACTATTCTGCTGTATCCATTGACTTGATTGTGCATTTTTTAGAGCTAGTACTGGAGAATAACTTTTTTATGTTTATGAATAACATCTACAAGCAAAGAGAGGGCATAGCTATGGGCACACCTTGTGCCCATAGCTACGCAAACATGTTTCTTGCATATTGGGAAGAACATGTCCTATTCTGTAATGATATGTTTAAACAACATGTGATATTCTATCAACGTTTTGTCGACGATTTGTTTTTACTTTGGAAAGGTTCTTTGGATGAACTTCAATCTATGTATACTATTATGAATGATCTTACATCATATCTTGAATTTACTATGCACTATTCATTGTATAAAATTGAATTTTTAGATTTATACATTGAGAGGCTAGATAACAATCTCATTAATACTGGGGTACATCGGAAGTCATGTTATACAAATACCCTTCTTTATAGATCTAGTATGCATCCGCATTATGTTTTTAAAAATATTATGAGAGGCCAAGCTATTAGAGCCTCTGGGCTGAACCCGTTAGATGAAGGCTTTGAAAGTGAATTAATGGGTCTTAAAGGTAGATTAACTGACAGAGGATATAATACTGCTGAAATTAATCTAGAACTAAATGATGTATACCAATTACATTCCTCAAAGGCAGAACCTTATTTTGGGCCTAGAAATTTTAATGATAATTTTGATAGAAGTATGAAGCATAGAGAACATGTTAAATTCTCTACATATTATTCTTCTGATTATTTAGAGCTTAGGGAAGTGATTGGTAAATACTGGGACATTCTACATGTAGATAATGATCTCAAGCAGATTGTTGGGGATGAACCCAAATTTCTATATAGAAATAAGAATAATTTAAAAAGAAGGCTTTGCTATCCTACGTCTAGCTGTAAAGATAAACATGAAGGTTACACTAAGCCATGTGGCAACTGTAATTTTTGTTCACTTATTGACAGTACAATGCATTTCTTTCATCCTGATTTGCAAACAACATTTAATATATATGCCCAAGCTGACTGTATGACATCACATCGTATATTTAGCTATCTGTCAATCATGTTCCTCATTCTATGTAGGCAAAACCAAACGCCCACTGAGAGATCGAATGAGGGAGCATGTGTATCATATGAAAAAGGGCACTCTACATAATGCACTGGCTAAGCACTTTATAACTCATGATTCTGAGCACACATTTTTATTCAAAGTATTGGAAGTAATAGTCCCTAATCCAAGGGGAGGTGATATAAAAACCTATACTGAAGCAAAAGAAACAGAATGGATTATTCTGTTGAAAGCTGATAAAGACCATGGGCTGAATGAAAGAGCTTCAATTAAACCAAAATTGAGACAAAGGAGAAATATTAAATAATATGAGTTTTTATATGTTCATATTGTGTATTTTTATTTAGCACATTTTATTAAGCATGCTTTAAGCAATGTTTTTATGTGTTTACAAGTGCTTGAATTAGCATATATATATATATATTTGATGATTTTATGCAATGTCTTTTTAAAAGCTATAATTAATAGATTGCTTAAGTACTTAATTAGTGCACTCAGAGAAGTATATATTACAGAGACTTTTATTGAGTATGTGTTGGATCTGAAGAAGCTACATAGCGAAAGCGCTCATCCTGTCTGTTTTCCTGTCTATTTTGGATTAAAGCTGGAGTTTTTACATCATATCCCTTTGGATTTTTTCATTTGGTGATTGGTTCCTGCTAACGCTGTGGTTTACCTTTGTTCAAGATTATTTAAGATATTGATTAAATGAATTACAAAGCATATTGGTAAATTCCTCTGATTCATATTGATTCAGCTCTTTCATAAATCTCTCAATTTGTATCAAATAGCTTTTATTGGTCAGTCTAGAAAGTATTCAATGTTTGAGGAAGTTGAGCTTAGTAAGCTAAGGTTACCATGTATCCCAGCTGCTAGGATTTATACATAATAGCATGACTTCTACTTTTATAATGATCCTTTATTTTTATTTATTTTATTTAACATTTATTAACCAGGAAAGTCTGACTTGGAACTAAACCAATTTTCAGCAGAGGCTCAGGGAGAAACACTTCAGATACACATCTTTGAACGTGGGAGAAAACCCAGAGGAAACCTACACAAATGCAGGCTCTGCACAGAAGGAACTCAAGCAGAGAATCAAACCGGAGAACCTCTTGCTGTGAGGTGACAACACTACCACTGCACCACTGCATCATCCTTTCTGTTTACAAATTAAACAACCTATGCAACATATCAGTGAATATTTGAATCAGTTAAATAAGTTAGCAAACAGGTTGGCAGACACATTATCTCTTAATATACTGTAAATAATTGTTAATATACTCTTTCTGGTATTTTCACATTTTATTGGGTAAAATAAGAATTTGTTATGCTTTCTCTGACTAGCCAAAATGACCAAGTAAAAACTGAAAGACAGACAGAGGATCATGCCCAAGAGTCTTCAGTGCAGATCTTATAACATTTATCTCCATAATGACTATCCAGGTTCTTCGTCAATGATTTTGAAAGTTAGTGCTGTTATTTTATATTTTACAGGCTGAGAGCTATACAACTGAAATTTCAGAACACTCATCATGAAGAGGCTATTAGTCTTTTTCCCCCCAAATTGCTATTTATTTACATCGCCGCTGAATTTACTGCTTTGCAACCATTCAGATTTCTGATTTATTACTGTAAGCTTTCATGAATAACAAGTTCATTTTTGATGATGTAATGAAAGCTAACACATTACTATGGATAGAAACATAAATATATATATATTTTGCCTTGCCTTGATATTCTACAAAAAACAAACTTCACTTAAGCACAATACATAACTATTAATAATATTTATTTTGTTCTAACTCTGACTCTCCTGATGAAGGTGGCCATCCTGGTATAATTTGTTTTCTGCCTATGCATTTTGTTACACAAAATGCATTCTGTGCCCCAAGGAGATGAGTTTTATATGATCTTCAGATTAGCTGTTTCTTATCACTATTCACTTAGAATGGCAGCACTCAAAATTACTGCCGACATTTAGAATCTCCAATTGTCCTGGTCCCCTTCAATAAAAACATCACACCGAATGACATTTGACGATCTTTATTAAACTTCCATAAACATGATTGTTAACCAATATTCATTAATTTCAACCAAAACATGATACAGATGAAAATAAGATCCATGCAACATTAACATAGGACAGTGTGACCTCGCTCATCCTGATCAGTAAGCAGCGTCCATACCTCCACTTGCTTACTTATGAAGCAGCATACCACTCACTTTAGTTATCATTTATTGAATTACCTCCGACCAAATAAGAAGCTCACCTCTGCTTGTTTATTTACTTATCAAGCAGAGCAACTGCTCACTTGCCTTCCTTATCAAGCAGCCCAACCTCTCACTTGCCTTTGCCAAATTATTGAATTGAACATCCACCACCAGAGGGCGAACAGAAGAGGGCAAGCCTGCCCCTCTTCTCTGCCCTACCCAAATTGAAAAACACCCACAATCACCACTAAAAAGGGAGGGAGGGCGGGTAGCAAGTTCATGCCAAAAATGTGACTCCTACTCCAGTTACACTTGCCTAAAACCCTTTAAGCTTCTTCCTACCCTTATCTCATTTCCTCCCAATCATCCCTCCTTCCTATTTAACCCTATCTTCCCCTTACCCTCCTAAACCCTACTACTCTATTTGCTAGCCTCACTTGAAGTTGTCCCTGGATAAATCGTTCTGTTCCAGACCTCATTTATAGTTTCTTTTTTTTTTCCATTGGCTAGTTTATCTTTTTAATGTTAATTTATAGAATGCACCTTTTCAGGTGCAGAAAGTGTTGAGACTAAACTGTTTTTTTTATTTATTGAGAATAGTCTTTACACATTAATATCCTCTATTATCCAGTGGTGTCACATTTCATTCTTTTTAGTGTCTGCTGCTTACTTATCTGTGACAGCACTTCAGCTTGTCTTTTCAAATAAACATGCAGCTCTGTAGACTCAGTAGGTTTATGATCTCACCAGGAAGAAAAAATGTGAGTGCTAGGAACAAGTCATTGGTCAGCAGGAAGAGATGCAATACATTTCTGAGTGAAACTCTGCAGTGTGATCCTAAGTGTGAGATTAATATTATGTGCATAAGGAAATCAAAACTATATAACCTTTGAATACTTGCCTTATGTCAAGGTTCAGCAATTGCAGAATTATTATATGCATGTAGCAGAAGACTGTCTGTTTGTGTGTGTGTGTGTGTGTGTGTGTGTGTGTGTGTGTGGGGGTTATGCAATGCTGTAAAATACTTTTAGGACGTTTTAAGTTTCAGTGTGAATGTTAGAACTCACTGTTTTGGAATTGCATTTTGAGTGTTGATGCCATGAAGCCCAGCTTGTTGTGTACAATTTTCCTGTGTGAGAAGTCCTAAGTGCAATGTGCTTTCTGATGTAAGGGAGGACAAATTCCTAAAGAAAGTATTGTGAGTTTCATACAAACCCCATCATAGTGTATTAAAAGTGAACTAAATAGATGTGAAATATCAAATGAGGTGAGAAAAGCTTGACATATGTAGCAGTGTAGAAATTATTTTCTAGGGAGACGAATACGCTGCATGACAATGAGAAGTTCTGCTTATGGCATAGCTGGCTTTTATGTTGCTATGCAGCTGTTCTATTTATGCAGTCTGCATGCTACTATGTTGTGGCTAAAATAATATTACTTATGTCAAAACATAGTGAACTTGACTGCTGCTTTTCAGGCACTTTTTTATAAGTTTCACTTAGGAACTTCTGTGCATTGCATTGCTTCATACTATTGTGCCCAGTCAGCCCTGATAAGATATTTTTTTATATGGAAAATGTGGAAAGAAGTCTGAATAAAGGTTAAGTAATATCATAACAAGTATAAATGTTAGACTGTATAGTCTGCACAAACTTACTGCTAGAAAAACAATGTTCCCCCTAAAACACAGGAAGATGGGGGGTATCCTCTTTTAAGTGACAAAAAGCTCACTTCACTTGAATGGCAGTGATAAACAGTAAAGAATTTCCTTTTATAACCATGATCTTGTCTATAGAATTTGTAATAATATATGATTTATAATTTAGCAATGCAAAAAATAATAGACTGTGTCAAGAAACAATGTACTAACAGAGAGGACTACAGACATATTTCAAAACCAGAAATATAACAAACTGTTAAAGATAGACAATACAGCCATCATACATTTTACAAATACATCATTTATAATGGAAATCCGGCACTTTATTCTTGCTTACCTCATTTAAAATGTATTGGGGTGTTCACTACATAATCTGCTCTTGTTGCATTTTCAGAAAGCACAGTAATAGTAAATATACCTCAAAACTTAATTTCAAATCTCTGTTCTATTTGTGATGAATAAGTGCTATGAATATGTATCACACCCAGTTAGTGTAGACGGTTATTATATCGTGGCTAGACTGTCTAGCTGTCTGTATACACAGGAAGGTACAGTCACAATTTATTAAGAATTTAAACAAACACAATTGTGTTTAATGACATCAATATGGAGGCATTTTTTTAATTTCAAAGAAAAAAATACAAGTTGATAGAAATGGATTTTAGACTGCAGTTATTTAATCTGTAACAGGGATTAAAGTCATGGTTTTAAAATAATATTTCTGAAATAATGTTATCTCTTCAGATTACCTTGTAAATCAATGCACGTAACATCCAGACATTAAGAGTACAACACACCCCATAAACTTTACTAAGTAGCTGGAAATCTTAGATTGTGGTGGCTTTTAATAAAAGGAAAATGACTTTTGAAAACATGCAGGGAACTTAAGAATTCTGCAATGATCTAGGTTTTTGTTAGGTTAGAGGGAATCATGACAGGTCATTGCCAGAAGTTAGGTAAATGAACCCACCATTGCCAGAAGTTAGGTAAATGAACCCACTGCAAGCTTTAGTGATGGTTTGATCAGAATGGTTTATAAAATGATACTTTTTTGGAAGGGCAAGCCTCACCTCCCATGCTTTCACATAGCTTTACAGACAATATATTCTAATTCCAGTGCTGCATATTGCTGAAGCTAAAGGAACAGCTTAATCTTGCCAGAAAATAAATATTTGCATTAGCAGCAAGGGCGAGCAATCTAAGTGCTACAGGTGTGGGTGTGCAGCTCCCATATGGCAGGTGCTATTCCCTCAAATATATAGACTACTTCAGACTGTGAAATAATGATTCTGAACTTTCGAATCAGAAGCATAGCTGGTTCAACCAGTGCCCTGGGCTGGTACTATGAACCAGCATGTCACTCCCTCAGTTTTTGACAGTTAGGTCTACATTCCTAGCTCTTCCACTGGAGAGCAAAAAAAAAAAAAAAAAATGACTTCCTTCTACTGGCACACCAACTAGGTGGCCAGATGCATGACACCCCCCTACCATTCAGGTCCCATTTCTGTGCCCTACCCCCAACTCTCCTTCAACATATTTTATTAAAAAAATATTTCTTGTTTTACTAAAAATGCAAGAACAGTTGCTACAGTTTATACCCTGCCTGCACAAAGTGCTACAGCACTAATAATTTAGTTAAAATAAATCTTCTTTTTAAACTGTAGCAAACTGCTTGCTACAAATATAGCAAACAGTTGCTACTGTTTAGACCACACATTGAACACTTTAGCACTCAGGTTTAACCTCAGATGCAATGCTGGCTTTTAAAAGCTGGTATTGTATTAAACAGAGATCAGGACCAACTGATTGTCCCTCCCAACAGTTTGTGCCCAGGGCAGTTGCCCTTCTCTCCTCATGCTAGTTGTGCTACTGCTCTGAATAAAACGTAATAAAAGTTGCATGATTAATCAATGTCTTCATTTCCTCTTCCTGCATTTACATTTAAAATTGACTGAGTCATTTGAACCTGAAGAAACACAAACAGTTAATCTAATCTGTCAATCAAATCTAAAAAAAATTCAGTGTTACCCCCTGTAATATTCAATACAGCATCTAAACTATAAAAACAAAATTGTTTAAACTCCAAGCACAACGATGCATGTTTAGCTGAGGCATTATTCATATTGGAATTGCAGTGTTCATCAGAGCCAGATCCAGCACTGGGTGTACTAAGTAGATGCCTAGGGCCCAGTGCTGGCTGAGGGGCACAGCTTGTATTAAAAAAAAAAAAAATCTCTGCTTTAAAAGCAGGGATGGCTCATGCTATAGGACTGCGGGTCCCCCACCTGTAGAAAAAAAAAGAAAAGAATAAAAATTAAAAAGAGTCCCCCCACCTGTAGAAAGAAAACAGAAAAAAAATGTGAGTCCCAGAACTCCATGTATGCATGCTTGGAGTTCATGGTACTCAGAATTCCAAACACACATGTGTGCTTGGTGCTCAGAACTCAGACTGCTGTGTTAGGCAGTCCAGATAGGGATCTCCACCCTGCCAGCCCAGAAGTCTATGCAGTGATGACCGCACAGACCAGAAGGTCACTGGACTGTATTGCCCACAGGCTGGAGGCTCCAGCCTACTCTTGTGACATCTTGTGGGGAAACAGCTTGCGTGGGTTGCTACGGGAACTATGGAGGACAAAAAGAGTTGCTGGTTTGATCTATGGAGGACAAACGGAGTTTGATCCATGGAGGTAGGGTGCTACAGAAAAATGGAGGTGTGTGTGTGTGTGTGTGTGTGTGTGTGTGTGTGTGTGTGTGTGTGTGTGTGTGTGTGTGTGTGTGTGTGTGTGTGTGTGTGTGTGTGTGTGTAATGCCCCAGTTGCTACATACTAGTGGCTAGAGAAAGCACATGGTAGTGGGTAGAAAATACTCAGGCTTGAAAGCTGTACCTTGGGTGGAGGTAGCAAGGGCCTGAATTCCCTACCCACCACCATTTGAATAAAAATTTGCAGATTTTTGCATCATATTTTTCTGTTCCTCATAAAATTTGTGGTTTCTGTATGTTTGTTTTTGCTAGCAAAGTCAGTGTTGCACTGGTACCATTGTTGCCTGATAGCTACAGGTTCTCTGGTTTGATTCTTGGCTGGGGTGGAGTCTGTATGTCTTCCCATCTTACAAAGACATGCGTCTGGAGTATTTTTCCCTGCTCTGCTGAAAATTGGCTTTTGTTCCAAGTCAGACTTTCCTGGTTAACAAATGTTAAATAAAAATAACAGGCATTTGAATTTCTGACTTCATATTCTTCAGAAAGTACATGACCTTTTATTCTAGCAATTTTTCTAAGTTTATAACATGGATATTTGAATTTTGTCCTTATTTGTGGGACTGTATTCCCCCATTATTGGCTTCATCCAGGTTTTTTGTGCTTAGGTTGAGAGCTATGGTGAGAACTGAATTCACTGAATATGTTTGGGGGCTGTATTCCCCCATTACTGGCTTTGTCCATGTGTTTTTTGTTAAGAGGTTGACAGCTATGGTGAGAACTGAATTCTCTAAATGGTAGTCATTTAAGTTTCAGTCTTCCTCTCTTTCACAAAACAGCTGATTTGGCATAGTGATATGTTGCTCTGACTGTTTTGCACAGGGTTCCCCTGGGTTCAAGACTTAGCAGTGAAATGTATGGTGGTAACACAGCATTTTATTGTAGCAACTTTCTAACATTATACAAGCAATGTTTAAAATTTGTCCCTGGTTTTTGGGCTTTTGTTCTCCCCAGTAAATTTTGGCTTTTTCCAGATTTCTTGTGCTGCAAAGTTCAGAGATACAGCAGAGTGTCGAGTAGATTTTACAATGAGCTGAGAGCTGCAGGGGAACAAAAGTTTAGTACTGTTTATGGTGAGTCTACTCGCATTGTTAATAGCATAACAGGTAGTGTACTTGCTTTTGATGCAGAAGGCTGTGGATTCTACCCCCACAGTAGGTAGATGGATTGCTGATACTGTACTGTGTTGTAAATGGGGTGGATGCTGCAGTCCTTTTTGGCGAAGATACCTAGTAACTATGAACTTGTTATCAGTTTGCCATCCATTCCCTACTGCGATATTACTAGCTTATCATTTTTTTAATGCAACATGGGCAATTTATTCCTCAAGGGCAACAACCACTTTCTTTGTAGATGAAACAATGACATATAAAATTGTTTGCTAACAGCAACCTCTTCATTAGTTACAGATTTCTTTAATGTGGAATTTAGATGACTTTTACTTCTTCGGAGATTGTGCATATTTACTAATACTGGTGGACTGTAGAAGTTTGAGTCGACTTTTATTATGATGGAAATGTAAGTTTGAGTAGACTTTTATGATAGAAATGTTCTGAATTGGGCAGTTTTGTCATTATTGGTGCATGCATTTTGTTTCATTGTTTACTGGAAAAATGTTCAAAACAATAAATTTAAAATGCCCTCTAACAACTGTACCTTATTGTACAAGGAATATAATTTGATACAATCAGGAAGGTGTATCAAAGAGCATGTGTATGTTTCGTGTTCAAGGGGCCTATGATTTGAAAACAGCCCAAAGTTAATCTTTATCTGCCACTGGCAAAATGTATTTTCTTTGACTGTGGGTTTCAATGCTGTTTCAATGAATGTGAGTTTCAAGAGCAGAGAAGTCTTAATGCTAAGTCTATTTTCATTGTGAGACTGCATTGCTTTGTTTAGAAGATATCTATTAGGGTCTGTGCTGTAAAATGCAAAATAAAACTTTCAAATGAAATCCAAATCATTGCAGTAGTAAACCAGTATGCACATTACAGTGTTTATGGTAAATGGGGCAAAATAACCAAGGACTGGGACATTGGAATGGCTGCAGGGGGGAGCCTCAGTTCGACCATGATTTTGTGAGGGGGGAAGGGCAGCAAACTCAGACAGCCCCAGTTGAACTATACCTCTCAACTGTCCAGATTTTTGCAGAATTAATAGATTTTTGCTTCTTATTTTTGGTTTGTTCCTCATAAAATTTGTGGTTTTCTGGCAAATCATTTAGGAATAAAGTCACTATATAATGACAGACATTGAGTTTCAGACTTTATAACCTTCAGAAAAATGCATGCTAAAGCAAGACCTGTTAGTCTATCAACTGTCTTAAGTTTATACAAGAGCAATTTTTAGTACTGTTTGTATGTTCCCTCAATATATTTATTTGGCCTTGTCCAGATTTCCTGCATTAAGAGGTTGAGAGGTACGTGCAAATAAATTGCTTTATAGAATTAGGAATATCCTAACCTCTCAACTCTCCCCAATTTTGGCTCAAAATGTTGCTCTCCCCCTAATAACCCCTCTGCAAAATGGCAATTTTGGAAGAAAACATGGAGGGTTTACAATTATAAATAACAGTAATGATCAGAGTTGTAGATTACTTTTATTTCAGAAATGCATGTAGATGCTCTTATTTTGTCAGCTGCTCAAGTTAGCAGTACTAAAATTAAAAAGGTGTCCCTTCTTTGACAGGTTCCCAGCTGCATTGTGTGGCAATTTTATATTTTTGCATCACATTATTGGTCTGTTTTTCATAAAATTGTGGTTTTCTGACAAATTAATGGCAAATCATTAAAGACTGAAGTTAGAAAATAATGGCAGACATTTGAGTTTCAGATTTCTTGCCCTTCAGAAATTTTATACTAATGCAAGACCTACTACTATTCTATTATCTTTCTAAGTTTATAAGAGCAATATTTAAAAATTGTCCTTATTTTTGGGCCTGTGTCCAACTTCTATGTATGGCTTTGTCCAGATTTCTTGCTCTGAGGTTGAGAGGTATGAGTGTCAAAGCCACCACCATCAGCCAGATACATTTCAAATTGTGACATACGTGCTGCACCCCACTCCCCCATGTAGTGACTCTGGATGTGTCCAAGCAAGGCAAGGAGCAGTTATGCAGTGTAAGTGTGCAGGGTATTCCCCCATCCAAGGTAGACACAAGTATGACAGTGGCTTTTCATCTGTCCTTGATTTTGGAGAATGTCCTGGCTTTCTGTTATATTTTTATACTGTTGACTTATGCTTCATATTATTCAGAAAATGCATGCTGTCGCAGTGCCCTGTTACTTTGTGTTTAAGTAGCAATGCTTTAATGACCATCGGGTAAGCTTGTCTGAGATTGTAAGATGCAAGTAACTTTTAATAAGCATATTGTTAAATAATTACCAACACTGAAAGCCGTTTTGTTGTTGCCAAGCAGATAATATTCACATAACTAGATAATGTACAAGCCTTAGGTATTGAAATGCATATGACAGTATTTGTAATAAAGGACAGGATTACAGTATTTTCAGAGGCTCATTACATTTGTTGGAGATTTGCAGTTATCTTTGCAGGCTTTACCCGTAAATTAAACAAAATACCAATCTATCATGTGTGATCCATTACCTGTGCAGTAATCCTTTAAGCAATTTATCTTGAGCTTGTTTCTTGTTTGCTGTTCATTTTTAACTTTGATCATGTTTTCCCCATGAAACAAGTAGATAGTTGTTGTCAGGCAGCAGGTCTTTTTTGGATAAGAAACATTTTTACAAGCTGGGGTATCACAGAGATTTCTACTTTCGGCATGTTACTCGGTACTTTTATAAAGCTGAATATAAGTTATAATTAGAAGTGCAGTGCAAGGAGAAGCTTGTTTTTTATACTTGATTTTGACTAGTATTCCAGTAATGTATTTAAAAAGTAATTTATTTTTTCATGCCTCACAACCTTTTTGTTTCCATCTAGATATTAATTAAGCTGTCATGTAGCCAATACGTTGAAATATTTTTTCTTCTACACTTCATTTTGTCTTGATTGGACTTTCGTAATGATGGTTTGGCAACCAGAGCAGTGTATTTAATTAAAGTTCCAGTTGTGTTTTTGAGCATAGCTCCACCCCTTTCTAGTTGGCCACACCTCTTCCCATTGGCCCCACCCATTCAGCTGTCTCCTGCAGCCCTCCTTTAATTTGAACTCACCAACTGCCACTGTTTAAAAGAATCCTCTGCTTTAAAAATAAATGCTCCACTTAAAAAATATGCTCTACTTTAAAATATATGTTTTAGCTCATTACAGCCAAGTGATGCCGCTGTTTACCTCTGCAGTTATACCCTACTGAAGCCTCTAGGTGTCAAATCTTGTTTTCCTCATATTTGCATCAATAAATCCAAGACCTTGTTACATACAAATTATTAAATATTTCATCTTAAAGCTTGCACAATGACAAACACAACTTTATAGATAGTTGACCACTGTGTAGTGCAGGTGCAGGGATATTAATTATTGTTCATATACTATTCATTTATATTATCACAAATGTATTTTTCTAAATATCTCAACAGCCAGACAGAACTGCTTAGCCTCATATGAAAGCACTTCACTGAATGAACAAAATAGTCCTAGCAGTAAGTGTGTAACTGGAGTGGTTGCTGACATATTGTAAGTTGTTTAAAAATATTCCAAATGTAATAGTTAGCATTTGCTATGACTTATGAAATCCAGTTTAAGACCTGGAACCTAAAGAAAACTACCACTATAAAAATTGTTTGTAGTAAAATGTTTGTCACTTATACTTTAGTTAACCCCTATAGTTTCAGAGATATGAACATTTGTTTGAAATGTGAGGAAATAATTAGATTTGGTCAAAGGCTTAGGCTCCACCCATTGGAAGTTACAGTGCAAACTTCCAGAGGTCCAGTGCAGGGAATGAGTTAATTCTCCACCCGCCTGCACATATAGTATGAGACCCCAGTGTCAGGACTCCCAGAATGGGAGAGTAATTGCTTGAGCTTGCAGGATGAGCATCAGCTTGTACTGTACGTGCATGAGGGAGACTTGATTAGTGTGCACAGAGCCCCATAACTGAGCATGAGTTTGCACTTTAACTGTGCCCACAGTGGCAGAGTAGCTGCTTGAGCTTGCAGGCTGTGAGTCAGCTTTTACTATATGAATGTGCTGGAGATTTGGGTAGAGTGCAGACAGCCCAAGAACTAAGCATCACTTTGTACTATACACATGCATCAGATATTTCAGTAGAATGTAGAGAGCCCCAGAACCTTTGAGACAGTGACAGCCTCAGGATGGGTTTAGGGTACCAGTAGAGAAACTTCAACTTCACGGATTGAGTGCAAATCTCAGGAATCAGTGAATGCATTGCATTACTCAATAAACAGTGTGCGTGTGTGTGTGTGTGTGTGTGTGTGTGTGTGTGTGTGTGTGTGTGTGCACGCGCGAGCGTACACGTGTGTGTGTGCGTGTGTGTGCGCGTGCGCGTCTGTGCGTGTGTGCGTGTGTGTGTGTGTGTGTGTGTGTGTGTGTGTGTGTGTGTGTGTGCGTGTCTGTGAGTGTGTGTCTGTGTGTGTGTGTGTGTGTGTGTGTGTGTGTGTGTGTGTGTGTGTGTGTGTGTGTGTGTGTTAATGGCCTTTGTAGGGGCACTGTTTAGTTAAGTGACTTTTCTTGGAGACAAACCCTGAACCGGCTAGTTTCAATCCGCCACACCAAAAGCCAGGCCAAGCCTTCTTTAATTTATATACTGTTATTTATTTATTTATTTTTTGTTATTCACTGAGGATTGCAGTCTGTTAATATTAATCACAGAGTTTCATAGTTGTGTGGTTAGCAGTTAAGGTCAGTGGCGCAAGAGGCAGCAGACTTGCCTTTGTTGTAGAAGATTGTGGGTTCTATTTCCACACCAGGATCAATTGGTGACACTGCAGTGGAAATAAAGGGGTCCTGCTCTCATAAGTGTGCTGTCCTTTGGATGAATGCGTTTGAGATGGTGATAACTCAAGTCAATGTAAAAGACCCCACAGCACCTGTCCAAAATAATAGTGAAAGTTCCCTGATGCTCTCACCAAATTTCCTCTTGTAGTATAAGAAACACCATGGGTCCCTAGTTAACAAAGGATAAAAATAAATAAAATACGTGTTGATGCAAAATATGTGCACTGTTAGCTTTTTAAATGATTTAGACAAGTCTGCTCTAAGTCTGATCTCTGATTTTGCCTCACATGTATGCTCTGTTCTTGAGGAAGCCACTTAAACAAACATTACTTTGAGGCAACTGGAAATTTGGGCTATGCTCCTCAATGGTCCCCTAGACTGCAAGCCTAGTAACTTTTTATGCACCACAGTACGTATGGTGTAAATGGAGTACCTTGATTGTAGTAAATAGAAGCATCATCACATGAGCCATGTTCTCTGTATATGACCCTTGGTCTTTAATGTTATGTTGAATGTTGACTGTTTTTATTACTTAGTTGTGAATAAACTGGACAGCAAGAAGCCTGTGAGTTTAATATTAATATTATAATTATGAATACACTTTTAATTTAACTTTCTTTTGCAGGCACAAAGATGTCTGCATCCAGGAGGTGTGACTTTACAATGGGGCAGTTTCAAAACTAAATCAGGGATGTATCTTCAGTGTGTTTCTAGAAAAAGAACAATAGGTTCATAGGTTAGTACTAGGCTAACTGCCATTGAGACCCATTGTAAGCCTAGCCAATTATCCCTTGTGTGACTCAAAAGCTGCACCTTGTGTTTGTAAGGCAAACATCTTAACCATTAGGCCACCCTCCCAACCCCAAAAATGCATTAGTGGTGATCTTCAACTCCTCTTTAACATATACCCGCCTCTCCAAGTGGCATATATACCTTCTACATATCCTTCTTGTATACACACAGAATATATTGGAGTTCTGCTTATTCCTCTGTCGATCAAGTAAACTCACTAGGCACAAACGTATATTATGAAGGGCAAAATAGATACAATGAATGAGTAAGCAATTTGTTTGGTTTGTGAATGGACACTGAGGGAAAAAAATTCAGGACTAAAGAATGAAGATAGTGTTTCTTTGTTGGCCTTATCCCACTAATGCATTTTTGAAGTTGGGGTGACTGCAGTACCAGCATTTATTGCTTTTTCAGTCATGGCTGAAGAGTCGTGCGTGGTAATTTAACCACAACAAGCAGCTGACTACATTAGTAGTGAGCAGCGTACTACAGTTTTACTCCAGAATTTTTTTTCTTTTCTATCTGACGATTTCAGCTTGAGAAGGTGGCAGATCTGTTGAGTTCATTGATTAAGAATTCTGAACAAAACCAAAAATAATGGGAGGGGTAAAGGCCTCAAATCAGAGGCAATGTTTGAATATTAATTCTAATTTACTTAATTAAAGTTAATAGAAAAACAGGTTTTGATTAGAAGCAATATATGTGTGTTTGTGTGTGTGTGTGTGTGTGTGTGTGTGTGTGTGTGTGTGTGTGTGTGTGTGTGTGTGTGTGTGTGTGTGAGTGTGTCTGCATGTGCATGTGCGTCTGTGGCTATCTGTCTATATATAGATATTTCTCTCTCTGTCTATATAAATGCACACACACACACACACACACACACACACACACACACACACACGTATATATATATATATATATATATATATATATATATATATATATATATATATATATATATATATATGCATAGTAGCTAAGAGCCCTGAGTCAAAACTGAAAAATAGCAACTCTGTGCTGTCTGGCTGGTTTATGTACACACACACACACACACGCACACCCGTGTGTATATATATATATATATATATATATATATATATATATATATATATATATATGTGGTTCCACTTTATAATATAGAAATACTGAAATCTCAAATTTCAGTATCTCGAAACCATAAAGTTGAATTTTTAAAATCGCAAAACTCCATAACCCCGAATCTGGAAATGTTGAATTTGCGCTTATGGTGTTCCGGTATTTGTCGCAGGATGTAGTGTGTGCAGCATGTACGGTTTAGTGTGTGGATATGGCTGGTATGTAAGGTAAGTAAGTAGTTTTTTAGGGTTTTAGGTATTTGTTTGAGTGTATATGAGTGTGTTTGGAAGTTTTATGTGTGGGTTAGGGTAGGCAGGTAAAAGTATGAGTGTTTAAGTGTTGAAAGTGGTGGTGTTTGTATATTTGTGATGTGTGTGTGCGAGGGTACTGTAGAGTGTCAAGTGGTGAGTTTGCTGTCTTTTTCTGTTTGGTGCGATCTTGGACTTAGTATATATAAGTAGGGGGGTTGTGAGGGGCACAGCTTATATGTAGTGTAGGTTTGTCGATTTGTGTTTTTGTGTTTGTATGTGTTTTGTTTGTTTATTTGTTGTAGCTTGGGTAGGATGGCGTATGTGTTGTGTGGTGTATGGTGTGTTTATGTTTGCGACTTTGTATTTCATGGTTTTGGGGTTTTGGGATTTCAAGCGTTCAACTTTATGGTCTCGAGATACTGAAATTCGAGATTTCAGTATTTCGAGATTATAAAGTGGAACCATATATATATATATATATATATATATATATATATATATATATATATATATAGTGAGTGTGTGTGTGTGTGTGTGTGTGTGTGTGTGTATATACACACACACACACACACACACACACACACAGACACACACACATACAGACACACACACACTCACTATATATATATATATATATATATATATATATATATATATATATATGTATGTATGTATACATATATGATACAGATATACATATATGCATAATTTTCAATTGCATGCATTACTTGACCACTGACCTTGTACTAAAGCCTGGAAGATTGTATCTCTGTAGTCTGCAGAAAGTGGTACACTGCTATCAACCAAAAGCATGTGGTTTCCTTCCTATCGTTGTTCAGCAACAACAGAACAGAATCAAAAGCATCAACTCCTATGAAGCAAGTTGCAAGACCAATAAAAAACAAAACAAAAAAAAAATGGAAAGTGGCTTCAGATCTCTTTTAGCCTGTCCTGCTGTGCCATATTGTTTGTTAATGTAGCAGGCTAGGGTAAAATCTTAGAGTAAGTGAATCTTGTCCCATTTGACTTGTGGATGTGCAGTATTTCCATTAGGGCAGGGTCTGAGACTGCTCTGCAGGCCAGGCACAAGTTACCTCTCAGCAGCCTATAAGATACAGAGTACTATGACAGGGCCTTCAGTCTTTCTATGTAGGTCATTTGTTGAAGGTCTTTAATTTTCTTTGTGCAAAATTTCTGAGGTCTCTCCAGCTGCTGCAGATGTCTAATGGGGTACATACAGAAGGGAGTGTTGTACTCTATTAGTGGTCTGATGAGGGATGAGTACAGGGGAGTTATAACATCCTTAGCACTGAATGCAATGCCCTTACTTATGAGATGTGCAACATAGAAGTCTTCCTTACCACTGTGGATACATGGTGATAGAAGTTAAGGTTGCTATCAACCTGTGTTCTCAAATCTCTCAATACTGTTGGTATTGTAATTTGCAGGGACTTCCCCTTCGCTGAAAGGGATGACAATACATTTTTTTGCATTTATTTTAAGTCTGTGGCTTTGGCACCAATCATTTGTCTGTGCAAGCCCTTTTTGTAGTATGTCAACATCACTGGGGGACTCATTGATTGTAACCAGTTTGCAGTCATCAGTGAACTTGGTGAGCCACACGCCATCTGTTTTCACCTGGACTTCTGAGAAATAGATCCCAAACAGTAGGGGGCCCATCACAGATCCTTGTGGTACACCACTGGTAACTGGTCTGCTAGTAGAGGTGGAATCCCCAACTTTGACTGTATGTGTTATGTCGTTGAGCCAGTTGGTTACCCATCTAGTGACATATGGGTTAATTCCTAGCTGGGTGAGTTTCTCAATGATGCAAGGCTATGCCAAACCCCGAATTGCTGGAAATGCTCCACCTAAGGAAAACCAAATCTACCCAAGCTACACACTCTAGGGACCTTAACCTGACCTTAACATTAAACAGGACTTGTTGGAGGGACAAATTCTTGCCCCAGAGACTCCCCTTGTTCTGGAATAAGGTCCCCATATATGTGAGACAGATCTCCTCATTAGTGCTCTTCAAGAGGAGTCTTGATGAGTGGATGGGGAACAGGAAATTCACCCCGGGAATCACTTCTGTCACCCAGCTTGACAGAGGTACAGGTAACTAAATCATGTGGGAGGCGCAAGCCGAAAAATTTTGGCTAGGCTTAATTATGCCCTTGGGCCAATAGCCTAGCACCTACCTATGAACCTATGCCTGAGTGGGGAACTGTGCAAAAAGCCTTGGCTAAGTCAAGATAGGCTGTATGTATTGTTTTGCCTTCATCCCTTCATCCGGGGTTTGGTGACATTCTCGGCGAAGTCCACCAGGTTTAATAAGCATGATCTACCCTTAACAAAGCCAAATTGGGTCACGTTAAGAGTTTGAAGGTCACCTATATCTTTGTTGATATGGTCCATGATGATTCTCTCCATGGCCTTGCAGATAAAGCTGATCAGGCTTATGGGTCTATAGCCCCCAGGGTCACTTGATGAACCCTCTGTGCAAGGGAATTACTGTTGCTGTTTTCTACTCTGCTGGAACAAAGACAGTACTTAGACTATGGTTAAAGAGAGCACCAAGTAGTTCCACTAGGTACTGTTTTAGACCATTTAATAGGCAGCCTGGAATGTTATCCAGTCCCATGGAGGCTGTGTTTTTTGCCATGCAGAGTGTGGTTGTGACCTGCTCTTTGGAGAATCTAGGTAGAGGACTAATGACAGGTATGCTTTGGGGTATGTGTGCTGGGGACGGGGGGGGGGGTGAAGTTTGTACCAGATCTGTCTGCTAGCAGGTTGGCGATATCCTCAGGGTCAGTATTAGTGGTTCCATCCACCACTAGTTTGGCAAAAAGCTGGGCCTTCCCTTTTAGATTTCTGACATAGCTATAGAATGCCTCGTGATTATTCTTAGCTATGGATACTAGTTTAGCTTTGTAATTGGCTTTAGGAAACTTTACAAGATATCTAATTTTCTTGTTCAAGCTGTGAAGGGAGTTGTTCCTCTGCCGAGTCAGTTCCCTCTTGTTTTTGGACATTAGTTTCTTCCTCTTGTTGTATAACTTATTTAGGTTTGATGTCCACCAAGGCGGCTTATTTTTTTTTGTGAGAACCTTGTTTTGATCCATTCAGGTACAGCTGAGTCTATACATCTGTATAGGTGTTTATACGGGGCATTTGTGTACATCTCTGAATAGGCATCATTGTTAACAGTGGTAGCAGGGGCTTGGTAACTATTATGCTATTGCTTAGGAGGCTGTACTTTACTTTGGAGAAACTTTTCATCCTTTTTGCTCTTGGGGGGTTTAGGTATAATTGTTACTTGCACAAGACTGATTTATGATCATACATTACCACAGAGGGCAGCATAGGCTTTTGCTTCTACGCACAGCTATACACAGCTGTGCTAAACCCCATTGCTCGATGTGCAGCTATGTGCAACTGCGAGGTTTAAATACAAGTGACGTTAAATTATTTTAAAACAAAATAACCAATGGGAAAGCCCAAAAATCAACCTTATTCCAGCAATCCCCATCTCAGATGGGTCCTAGGCTGCAGACTTCTGCCACTAGGGTGCAGGGATGTACTTTTTAATGTAAGATGACTGGTTTTAGTGCTCAAGTGATACCAAACAGTCTAGATTCATCAAGTCTGAATCTAGCCTATGCTATAAAATGCAGAAGTGCTAGAAATTCAAAGTGCAGAAAATCACAGTCACAACAGCAAAAAACAGTTTAAATAAAGCAGCAGTTCAGTAGAATACTGTTCTCAAAGTGCAATGAAGGCTTTAAAAATACTTAATTTTCAGCAGATTTCAATGGATGCTTTGGATTTAGTTCCAATTCACTCCAGATTTCTGGCTAATGTCACCAGTGTCTGAGCAGCTCCGTTAAACTGAGTGCAAACCCGCACAAACATGATGTTTAAATACAAGCAAAGTTAAATGATTTTAAACAAAGTAACCAAAGGGAAAGCCCAGGACTGAGCCTTATTCCAAAAATCTTCAACTCAGATGGGTCCTTGGCTGCACACTTCTGCCACAAGGGTGCAGGGGGGCCTTCTTAATGTATGATGGATGGTTTTAGTACTCAGATGATCCCAAATAGTCTAGATTCAGCAAGCCTGAATCTAGCCTATGCTATAAAATGCAGAAGTATTCAAAATTTGAAATGCAGAAAATCTTAGTCATAACAACAAAATACAGTTTAAATAAAGCATCCATCCACAGTAGAATACTCTCACAAGAGTGTAGAACACAAACCATCCTAGTGTGAAATAACTGGTTTGGAACCCAAGTGCTTAAACCAGAGCAAAGGTACTTAGAACAACAGCCTAATAAGCCTTCACCAGCAATTCCCAGCTCACAAGGGCAGAGGCTACCTTCTCCTCCCACAAGAGTGTAGACCACAAACCTTCTTAATGTAAAATAACTGCCCTGAAGCCCAAGTGCTGAAACCAAAATTAAGAGGTTTGGAATAATAGTTACAATTTAACCAGGCTACTAACAAGCAGCAACAAATGCAGCAGAGTAAATGTAATTGAACACTTTTAAGAACAAGCAGCAAAAGCAAAACAAAGTAATAAAGTAGGAAGAAACACAAATACAGTAAAACCAGCTGAATAAAGTGCAATTTTTAAAAGTTAAGTGGGAAGGGAGGAAACAGAAGATAATTCAAGGTTAAGAGACTAAAGGGGTGGGCCTTTCCAACTGATCTCTACTAACACAGTAGAATGAACTGATGAGATGGGACTGGGAGGAGTGTCCAAAATCGGATTTATAGTGGGGGCGGGCAACTCAGAAGTCACCAAGGTTAAGAATGCAACAATAATTGGGTAGGTGAGTGGAAAAAATAAAATGCAGAGATCAGCAATATTCAGGGAGGAGTACAGCAAGCAAACCAAACAAGCACTCCAGCTAAATAGAGATGCCTCCAAATAATTCAAGCTAAATGACGAATGCTATTTCTCAGCTCCTCCCACTAATTAGCTGATGTTATTCACGGTTTGCAAAGGACTTTTTTGCTAATTTTTCAAACTGACCCTAGCCAAGACCTCTTAATAGTCTTAACAGAACAGAAAACTTAAAATAAAACAAATGTAATATAAGAAAAAGATAAAAAATAGAAGTAACCAAACCTTAAATGAAAGACTTCAATTCAAAATAAAATGCAGACAGAGAGCAACAATATTCAAGCAGAGTACAGCAAGCAAACCAAACAAGCACACCAGCTAAATGATAAGCTACAGGAAATAGCTCACTTTCTCTCACTGGCTACAACTGAGTCAATGAAAGAGTGAAAAATGGATTCATCTAAGGTCAGACTGGAGCACTGAAGTAATGTTTTACAGTTTAAAACTGGAGTGTTCCATCATCTGAAAAGCTGTTGACAGGCTGACTATAGCTAATAACACTGATTGCCAAAAATAGAATGTCTTAATTTTAACATCTTTGGGTAGGAATGACTATAATGGCAACAATTACTTGCTAGACTCTGATATTTGATTTTTATTGCTGTACCAGCCTTACACAGCAGCAGACTAAGATTTTATCACCTGTAGCAATAAATATAAAATATCTGTAGTAAGTGTCACTACAAAACAAAATTCCTCTAACCACAGTGGTAAATATAGTTGGTAAAACTAGGTAATTTTGTGAGATGCAGCTGTCTTGTTTTGATTGCTTTGTTATAAATATTTGAAGTATTGGTTATCTGAATTCATATTCCAGAGGTTTCACATGTATTCAGTGGACTTTTATTGATTAGCTACATGACAGATGAGTGTGGACTCATTCATGGCTTTGCAGTTTGTACATGATCATGGATGTCAGTGAAGCTTTGCACCATTTTTCTTAGTTTGGGAGTCACACACATTTCAAAAGGGATAGCATGACATCATCAGTGGTGCAGAGGACATACTGATAGTGTTAACTTATGTATCACATAAAAGTAGGGGTGCCATGAACATGGGCACAGCACACACTCTCCTATTTCATGCTTGCAATAGTATGTGTGCATGCAGTGGTTCAGAGGACATACTGATAGTGTTAACTTATGTATCACATAAAAGTAGGGGTGTCATGAACATGAGCACAGCACACGCTCTCCTATTTCATGCTTGCAATAGTATGTGTGCATGCAGGAAGTTTTGCATTTAGATTGTGAACTTTCAAGCTTGAATTATTTGAATGTCATTTGACTTGGGCATTTCTGAACTTGAAAATGATCTGTAATACAATAAAATCATACCATACAGTTACAGTAACTTCTAAAGGCAGAAAAGTAATAACATGCATTTACATTAGTAATAAATACATGCTTGTTGCATACTCACAATAATGTAACTCACTTTTTGGGTAAATTATTCATCTTGTGGCAGAACACACCAATGACCAGTATCCTGCTTTATCTGGAATAATTCAAGTGCACTATATAAAGCCAGTTAGCTAATACAATGGATTAAGAACAGGGGTTCTTCCTGTGTAGTTGGTATTCTGGGTCTAGGGTAGGAAACAAACAACTAGCTTGGGGGAGACAAGAAATAAGGATTTGTGGCTAGCTTGCCTCTAACATTGGAAGGGGTTGTCCACTTCCTGTATCTGCAATTACCCCTGGTAGAGAATGGAGACATTAAAGTTGGGGGAGGAGGTAGGTTGGAGGGCTGTGCCTGTATTGATAAGGGGGCAGAAACGCATGCATACATATATACAACCACTCATAGCAGATGAAAGAAAGAAAATACGCACTGTCAGAGCTGTAGCACAAAACATGTTACTAAGAAAATTGCAAAATAGTTAAATGTGAACTGCAGCTTTAAGAAATGTTTAACTGGTAAAGTCCTGGAAACGTTTTGAATGGACTTCCCTTTTGAGAAACAAGATATTCCTAACATAAGTAGATTGTATGTGTTAATAAAGCTCAGGTTTAATATATCAGCCTAGAAGCTCAAGATTTACTGTAGCACAGTATAACTAAAACATCAGTAAGAAAATCTAAGACACAAGTTCATCTAGAAATAGTGTTTATACCTGTATCATCCAGAAACAGAAACATGGTAACATCAAACCCACTCAGGCTTCAACATTATATTGATGCACCTTTGTTTCGCTGGGCGTGTTTAACTAGCAGAATCTCACACAGGAAGGATGGACTGAGGTGAGGGATGAGGGGCCAGAGGCAGCAGACTGTAGCAAAAACCGCTTTGGTGATATGTCAAAGTACTTCTTCACAAAGACAATTGTGGATCCATGGATTATGTGACCAGAGTGGGTAGAGGAAAAGGGATTCTGCTGAGGTATACAGGAGGGCATGCAACAGGTGGAGAAAGAGTGAAGAGGTAGGTAGTGATACGAGAGATGTAGAATGTTAAATGCATTTAAAATACAGACTGGATAGGCTTTTTGTCTCCTTCTGCAGTTTAACAAGTGGAATACAATCTGCTGAGATCTGGTTGTTTATGGCTGTGAGTATGTGATTAAGTGCACTGTTGTTTTCTTAAAGCATTACTGTATCCTGACTTAATGTAGACATGACATATAGTATACATACATTAGCTGCCTAACTCCACTGTGTTTAGACCAAAAACTAATAAACAATGCAATGTTAATTGGAAAAATGAAGTAAGAGTGAACTTTTTAGTGGTCAAAACAAAACAAAACCATTCTGTTCTTGGCTGCAGTGCCTTGCCATTGTTCAGATATTTCCTTCACTGTGTTTTTGGAGACTTCATCTATTAAATAACTGGAAGATTGCCATTCTGGATTAGAGGAAGGAAGGCACAGCCCCATTTTCCAGTCCAAACTACAACACCAGTTTTTGTGTTAACTCTGTATCCCAAGCTTATCCTGCGCTGGATTGATTTTCTTTTGCAGTGATTATCTCGGTTACATATTTTACGTCACCAGATGACACACCAATATAATTATTCCTTCTCTCTGTCTCAGTCTGTGATGCACCACAATAAAGAAAATTATGAAAGGCAATTTTAATTAGAACAAGAAATACCATTTTATTATTTTTTTTTTGTAAAACAAATCTGATTTCCATAGTACATATGTGTCACTCTTAAAAATACAACATGTGTATTGGTTTCACTGTGCATCATTATTTTTAAAAAGTAAAAGTCACCTAGGGAGTTTCTTTCTATATGCTCTGTTTAAATTATGTGTTTCTAAGATATCCAAAGTCAGTTCCTTTAATTAGTGAGACTTCTGATACCTTTTCTAGATGGCAACAACACTGTACTCATTTTGTAATGTATGTCAGAATTTATGAGTTCATTCTCCAGGTGACCCATTTAAGTTGGTTAATGTTATGGATACTTCTGCTGTAAAGTCACATGGGCTTCATGGTGTTAACCACATTTTGAACCATGGCAGCTAAGCATTTCATGACTGAATGTTGTGAGGGCACATGCAAGAGTTTAATCTGTGACACATCCAGTACACTGGATGTGCAAAACACATTGCTATCTGCATGCAGACGTGGGACCACCTCTTCCTTACTGCATGTTTCTACATATTGCTTGCCTGAGCTGAACAATATATCTTTCAGGCACTCTGTTCCATTCTTACTATTTATTGTTCTCAGGACATTAGAGAAATCACCAGGAAAAAATGATTTGTCACTGAACTGATACTACTACTACAAGTACAGATGACAGCATAGAATGTTAGGTGCATGCCTGGAGCTGCTCTTAAAGATATATTGTCTTATTGGCAAAGTATCATTAGACAATATATAAGTACACAACAACAGAGACAACAGTGCATGGCACACTTAACTAAAGTAATAAAAGATGTTTCCTGGTGTGCGGTGCTTCTCACCTATCTAGATCCAGACTGTGGACATAAAGATGAATGGCATGTTCAATGGTAGTTACTGATTTTGTCTGTCCCTGAGTTGTTGGCTGCATAAACAGCTACCTTAGTCTTACTGACTCTCATCTGTACCCTCCTACAGTCATAATAGTGACTTCCTCTCCTTTTTTTTATTTCTGTTCATTTATCTTTTTATTTATTGTCCCTTTTTAGGGGTGATCCAGGTCTGGGTAAGTGACTTACTTGTTTAAGGTCACATACTTTGCAAACTGAAACTGAGAGACTCAAACCCAGGATCACAGAATGAAGCTAATTAACAGCTCATAGCCTTAACTCATTGAACTAGTTAAACTTCCAAACATTCCCTTATTCCAACAACTCCCTCTGGATTTCTACCATGTAGTCCATCACTGTGGCCATCATTAACTTACAGTAGCATCCCTCTGCTGGCTCCAATACCTTGACACCATCAGTAAGGTACCATGATAGTACTGGGTCATGCTGGCTTTACTTACTGGTAGGAGTGTATTTCCAACACTCCACAAAAGATGAAATGCCAGCATGATTCATATTTTGTCACAAATTATTTGTATCACAAATGAGATTATATTTTTTAGGAACATGTAAATATAGTTTTTTGTATATTCACCTCATTTTTATCAGCTTTTTCCATGTATGTTAAAATATAGCTTCCCTTTAACATACATCCCATCTGACAAAAACATTTATCAGCCAAATACAGAGTTGGTACATAAATATTATTGCAGAGCAACTCAGGAAATTGTGTTTATGCACAATGCTTGTTTAGGGCTGTGGCAGAGTGTTTACGGTCATTATGTGATTGAATAGCACATTTTCCATGGGCATTTGTGATAAATAATAAAGACATTTTCATGACTGTTGGGTATTGTAAACCTTGTACAGTTTTCTAAATGTAACGGGAATTCATTTCCATTGCATTTTTTTACAGTTAATAACTGATTTATGGTTTACAGCATCCTGTAGTGGCAGAATTTTATTTGAAATGTAATTGTGCCCTGTGACTGGAATGTCAGCGATTAATTTTCTTTTTATATGCTAATTTTACTGATGGCAGAAGAATCCACTCACACATTCACAATCTTGAGATTTTGCAAGGTGCTATATTGTTAGAAATTCAAGCAAAATGGCATGTCTGGAATAATATAAGAGCCTGGAGTGATGGTCCCAAGACTGAGGAAATGACATGGGTTAAAGAAAGAATAGGAACTGTTATCATCATCTATCTGGAAATGTGGGGGGCACTTTATGCGTAACAAATATGTTTGTGGAACAGTTTAGTCTCTTCAGAACTTTCAGATGTACGTATCCTTTTGGGTCTTAGAGTAGACTTATCAGGAGATTTTTTTCACATGTAAAGCCAACTTGTCTCCATACCCCCTCGTCATCTGACTGGCAAGACAAGATGAGGGCTTTCCACTAAAGATTTCATGCAGCAGTGTTGGAAATGGTAGTGAATTTCTGGACCCTGGTAGCTTAGTGCATAAGTTTAATGCTATGAGCTGCTAGGCTTTATTTAGTAATTCTGAGACTGGTCCCTTCGGTATCAATTTGTGCGTTCGTGAATGAACACGTTCCTTGCACACTATCTCAGGTCACTACTGAAAAGAGCTACTTGTGCTTAGAAGATGTACCTAATTAGCAAATAAATAAAATATATACAAATAAAACTTGGCAACATGCCTGGATTACATTACCAGGTTGGAAGCAATTTCTGTTGCAAATAGAATTAAAACATCTGGTTTTATCTGGCTAGTAGTTCACTTCTCTGAGGTTAAACAAAGCTTCTACTAGTCTTTGCTTTCTCAGTATACAAATGCTGTGAGAAATTAGTACTGCACTGTAGATGGTATTTTACTGATACTGTAATAACGTTTACTTACACCCTGCATTGTAATAGATATTGCTGTATTAATGTTATAACCGCCTGGGCTACACCTGAAACAGACATTTAGTTTGTATTATTACATCTCATTTTCAAACACCAGTAAAATAATTAAATAATCAAATATCCAAGGGAAAATGGAAATTGCAGGTCTTTTACTCTAAGAATCCGAAAAAGTTGTTCATTGGTTAACCAGTAATATTTCTGCAGAGGAAGCAGGAGGTCTGTGAACAACTAATGTAATAAGCACAATGCCAGCTATAATAAATATATAGGATCTTAAAATGTACTAATGTATCAAGAATGTCAGTTTATAGAAGCTTCAAAACTGTTCAAGGTTTCAGGGACTTTGCATTTCATGTTGTGTTATAAACCTGACTAACACTGGATTACCTTAATATTGTTATAAGTAATTTAAACATAGGTAGGTGAATTGTGGAGCTTTGTGAAAATTGTACTGCCATCTGTACCAAATGAAATGTGATGCTGACTCTGGTTAAGAGAACCAACCATTTAAAATTATCTTTTCAGTATAATGATTTCTATGCATACATCCATAAAGCTCATTTAGTATATTATATACTGGGAGAGGTGAATGAACTGCTGCAGCTACATCTCTTGGTTACAGGAGTGCTATGAGTTATTCCTGTCCCCATTTATTTATTATTTATTATTTTATTTTACATTTGTTGACTGAGTTTGTCCGGCTGAGCTAAGTAGCCTATTTTCAGCAGAGGCCCGGGGAGAAAAGCTCCACATATTATACAGATTATCATTTACAAAAATAAGTATACAATCAACAACTGGTTTACAGAAAATATTCAAAGCAGCATATACATGAAAAACAAGGATTTATTACAGTAAAGTAATCATTATGTCTGTCAGATTTAGAATCCGGCATCATTCAGAAGGACTAACATTAGTTTTTTCACTAGATGTAAAATCGTACATTATGCAAATAAGAATGTATGTAATGTGCTTAGGATAGGGACGTTAATGTGAGACAAGGTCTAGAAAGTTGCACAAGTTGAGAGCAGATAGAGGTGCGCAGTTAGGATTGATAAGCTGTTTAAGGGGAGTGAGTACAGAGGCAGGTCCATTAGCTTAACAGGTATTCTTTAGTGGCTAGTTTGAACTGACTAACTTGTTTGAGTGACCTGATCTCTAGTGGGAGTTTGTTCCAAGCCTTGGAAGGATTATAACTATAGAGAATACATCCTTTATTAGTTTTAGGTTTGTGGATTTATAGCAGATTTAGGTTAGAGCTCCGGAGGGATCTAGCAGGTGAATAGTGGGAGATGACAGTTGATAGGGTAGGACAGTAAGAAAACTGATAAAGGATAGAGTGGATGATCTGGAGTTGAGGGAAAAGAAGCTGGTGAGGTAGTTCTAGAAGGTTAAGGTGTTTGAGTGAGTGACAGTGATGTGACTTGTAAAACTGGATGGGCTGCAGATTTGGCTATCTTGTTGTAGGTAGATTCAAGTTTGGCAAGAAGTGTGGAGTAGAGGCAAGTAAGAATTTGAGAGTCATATAATAGAGTGGGTAGGAGGTAGGCATAAGAGAGAGTTAGTTTAGCTTCACTAGTGAGAAACTTTTTTGCTGCGGTAGAGGAGCCCTAGTTTCTGATGAGTTTTCTTGATACAGTTGATAATGTGTAGATCAAATTTAAATTGGTCGTCAATGATGACACCAAGGAGTTTAATGCTAGTTTCCACCTCGATGTGTGTGTTATTGAGGGACAGGACTGTAAAAATGGATTTAATGTGGCTGTAGTTTTTAGGAAGAAAAAGCAGTAGCTTAGTTTTTTGGGGGTTAAGGATAAGCTGGTTATCAGAGAGCCAGTTTTCTACTGAGTTAAAGGAAGTTTGTGTTGTAGAGATGAGTTCAGAGGGTGAGTCAGCAATAGTGATGACAGTAGAGTCATCAGAATATTGGACTAGTGATGAGTGAGGACAGGAAGAATAAAGAAGATTAGTGAAGATGTTGAAAAGTAGTGGACCAAGGATAGAACCCTGAGGGATACACATTTTAACTGGGAGAGGAGGGGAGAATGCAGATTGCCACTTCACTGCTTGAGATATGTCAGTGAGGTAGCTAGAAAAACATGCAACAGTAGCAGTGGAGAAGTTAAGATTGGTTAGTTTGTGCAGAAGGAGAGGGTGACAGATGGTGTCGAAAGCTTTAGACAGATCTAAGAATACGCAGGAGACAAGTTTGTTGTTATCTCTGGCAAGGGATATAGTATTAAGGAATGATAGTAGGGCAGGAGTAGCACTATGCTTTGGTCTAAAGCCATGTTGAGTGGGTGTGAGCAGATTCTCAGAGAGTAGGTAGTGCATAACCTGTTTGTGTATGCATTTTTCTAGAACTTTAGAGAGAGGAGAGAGGATGGCAATTGGTCTAAAATTAGTGATGCCTGAGGCGTTATCTCCTTTATTTATTGGTAGAGTGAAGAATTGTTTCCATATGGAAGGGACTTTGGATTGTGAAATGAAGCGGTTGATTAAGATAGATACAGGGAGAGCAAGACAGTCAGCAGCTAACTGAAGGAAAAGGGAAGGAATGTTTTCGATAGAAACTGAGAAAGATTAGAGTTTAGAGAGTAGGGATTTGATGTAGCTAGCGGGTACAGGTTTGAGAGAAAAAGAGTTCAATGAGAGTATAGTGGGATTTGATACAGAGTGGTTTGAAATATTATTAAAGGTAGATGAGTTGGCACTGGGGTTAAATAGTTTGGCTATAGAGTCAATGAAATATGTGTTGATGATGGAGACAGTATCTTTGGGAGTCTTATCAGGACAAGGATTGGGGGAGCAGGGACCGCCAGGATGTAGTATGTGATTTAATGAGTTCCAAAATTTTTGGGGGTTATATTTCAAGGCTGAGGGTGGATTATAGTAGAAGTCTCTTTTATCTTTATTAATACACTGTTTAGTCTGATTTTTAAGTTCTTTGTATTTTAGCAAGTCTGCAGGGGGCTTTGCTTTGGTCCATATTTTCCATGCTCTGTTTTTATTTTTCATTAGGAGGCCCCCCATCTGAGGCATGTGGACAGGTGTTAGCTTAATATCTGAATTACTGGTTGTACTAGGTTGTACTAGTGCTAGATGATGAAAAGGGAAGATAGTGTGAGAGTGCAGGACATACAGAAAAAACCACAAGGGGGTAAATTGGAGAAAAGAGTACAACATGGATTTAGTAGATGAAGGAACAGGACAGTAGAGGGAAGATAGACTGAAACATCAGGCCAGCCAAGGTAGAATAAAAACATTGTAATAGTTACCTTCTAGTGCAAAATCTCTACAGTTTGGCTTAACTCTCCAGTTGAAACCTACAGGAACTTTGCTGTTATGGTTGTTCGTTTTTGCTCAAATCCTTGAATATTTTTGTTTTTATTTTGGATTGTATTTTTGATTAATCTGAAGAAGTATTGCATTTTTTGTGAAAGTGCTGATGAAAAGAAGTAAGATAGGAGGTTTTAAATGTTTTAATGCCTGATTAACTACAATTTCATCTTATACCATGTAAAAGCATGCTTTTTAATTACACCTAGATTAATTACTATGAGAACATTATCATATTCTAAGAATATGCAAATGCTTTCAGTGATTATAAAAACACCAGTTCTTTAAAAGCTCCAAAAAAGAGGGCTACTAACCAAATTAATTACTGTGAACGGAAAATTGATCTATGCTTAAAAGATGTTCCTTAAATTTTATATTGTATTTTAGTGTAATAAAATTTTGGTTAAAATTAGACAGGTGAGGGCACATTGCGAAAGCAAGACATCTGAATATTTTTACCTTTTTGGTCCATAATTGCAGCTATGTTAATTTGGATGCTTTCAGGACCTTGTCGGGAGTTTAACCCCATTACATATTTTCCACCAACCACAGATGACTGCTAATTAGGAGTAAACAACTTTTCAAAGGATTGCTCCACCAGACAAGTTTAAGTATGGGATATCTGAAACAAGTAATTCATAGCACATAAATAAATAAAAATAAACTGGCAGCTGTATACATTTTTGTTACCCCTTTATAGAGTGATCCATATTGTTAGTTCAGTGTTTGAAATTACTAGTATGTAAAATTGAGAAAAGGGATATTTAAATATTTTTTATTGGGGTTGTACCCTCCTGCATCCTCATATAGGATTTCACTGCACACTCCTGTTTCTGAATATACTTCCTCTCAGATCACTAGACCTCAGGAACATGGGCAAGTCTGAGACCCCATTTTGCAATTTTGAATAGTCATAGGTCCAGCCTTCAAAATGATTGGGGGGCAATATTTTCAGGGAATTTGACTCTCACATTGCCATATGTTGATTTTAACAAGGCCTATATTGCATGGGTAGAATGAAGCAAAAATCTGATTTGAGATGTCTAGCAAAAAGGAAAAAACACAGAAAAAGATGGATGTCATTTTCTTGGTTCTGAATCATTTACCTCTTGAGTGAAGAGACAGCATTTCTAGTAACAGGGTGCAAGGGATGAATGACAGACACATGGCGGTATCTGTTCTCCACATATTAAGCATTAGCACTTCTGATAAGGGAAAATGTACTGGACAAATATAAGTGGAATCATGATCTTTACTGCTTCTGAGGTGAAAGTTCTGAAAAAAGTCAGTGATTCAGGGTCAAAGGAAAACTGTCACTTGCAGTGAACACTATTGAGCCTCACTCTTATATTACACTTGTGAAGGGGTGGGATGGGGGGGGGTGAGTAGCACATGTTCTTTGTCTGATGACTCATAAGTTGATATGACCTCTAGTCATTCAGACCTTCTAGAATACTTGTTTCAGTAAGGACCTGGCATAGATCAACATGTAGACCAAGAGACTGGAGTACATGTGCATAGGTTTACTTTGGAATACAGCTGCTTTCCACACTGATTTGATTCCATATCTGGTAGGTTAAGAAGCAGGAAGTGTGACTTGCAGGCTTTGAACCTACTGACCCATGGCGAGTCTTAGGATTTGGTACATAATGCTACATTTTAAATTACTACCATTATTCAACAAAGGTGGTTGCCAAGAAGTATTACATTGTTTGTGAAAGTGTCTTCTAAAATCCATATATGGTTAATATTGTCAAGGGTCAGCTTTTGCTAGTACCTCAGAATACAACTGATAATATATTAGGTAAAGTTGTCAATTAGCAAACATTCTGCCTCAGTAATTCTTAGCATGCTATTATATTGCCACTAAATTATGTATACACTGCATCTGTAGCTCAGGGTTTTTGCTGTAAGGGCTATAGTCAAGACATTGCTACACTAATAAAAGATGGGAGTGCTGTCAGAACTGCCGATAACATTGATGCATCTAACTATATTTCACTGAAGATGTCAAGAAGAATACACAATAATTCATATGAACTGTGGTTATCTCTAAGTTATACGTTTAGTTACAGAACATTGAAGGGAGCCATCAATGACTATGAAAGCAGCAGAAATATAAGCTGAAAACTCCACTTTTTCTTCACATTAAACAGAAGTAACTTAATAACGGCAGTAGATTTTTACCATACTGTCATGACAAACTATCTCCAACATAACCAGGCACTAACAGGTCACACTGTACCTGCTTTTTTATTTGCTGAATATAGCTCTGTCTTCAGGGTGATCAATAAAAAGGGTGACATATTTCATTTTTTGTCGATTTGCATGTGTTCCCCCTAATTAATTCATCAACTGCAGAATCCGTCTAGCTGTCTTTCCATAGAATAACCACTCCAAGAAAAATCAAAAGATAATCAAGATAATTTCAGATAATTATGTTAGTTTTTTAAATGGCATTATCTAAATGCATTCTTTTTTATGCATTTTTACACAGAATACTGTTCTAATGCTGCCTTCTTTAAAATATTCACCAAGTAAAAAAATATAGAGAAGTTCACCAGCATTCAGTCTGAAGGCTCAGAGCTGTAGCCCATCATATAGAATTTGGAATAAATGCATTTACAGTAAAGATAACTCAAATGAAAGAACTTAGAAAGCTAATCTGCTATAGGAAATGGCTTGTAATATGTTACATCTTTATAATGGAAAATCTACTCCAGCTACTTTTTGGCTAACTTTCAGTTTATGGAGGTCCAAGTGAGGGTTATTCAATTAATAAATTAAAAAAAAAATATTTGGAAATATAGTAAAGACTTTGATATTTACAGAATAATTGAAGTATAAAAAGAAGCGGAGACACTTCAGGATACTATAAACTTGTTTGTTGAGAATGAGGTGAGTTTGAATAGAAGTCAGTATGTCTTCTGAGGTTTGGTATGGTGGTATACAATGAGATATCAGAATGATGAAAATATGGTTACTAACACTTACGGTAAAAAGAAGCGTGTAAACTGTAACCTGATTACCTGGTGTCAATGTAATACCAATAGTTATCATTTCCAAATCAAAAGATTATTGTACATAATGCATCACATTTAACTAGTACAGAACCACATACTGCTCATAAAATAATTTTCATTCAGTAAATTAAAAGGAAATGTGAAAATTATGTTTACCAACAATTTAGCAAAATATATTCCTGAGATGTGCAGCAGGTAAGGGTGATAAAGGATAATGAGGGAAGCGTATTCACAAGCGAGGAGAGTGTGTTGAGCAGATGGAAAGAGTACTTTGAGGGGCTGATGAATGACCAGAATGAGAGTGAGAGGCAAGGTTGGATGATGTGGGGATAGTGAATCAAGAAGTGCAAGAGATTAGCAAGGAGGAAGTAAGGACAGCTATGAAGAGTATGAAGAATGGAAAGGCTGTTGGTCCACATGACATACCTGTGGAAGCATGGAGGTCTTTAGGAGAAATGGCAGTGGAGTTTTTAACCAGATTGTTTAAGGAAATCTTGGAAAGTGAGGGGATGCCTGATGAGTGGAGAAGAAGTGTTTTGGTACCGATTTTTAAGAATAAGGGTGATGTGCAGAGCTGTAGTAACTACAGGGAGATAAACCTGATCAGTCACAGCATGAAGTTATGGGAAAGAGTAGTGGAAGTTAAGTTAAGAAGCGAGGTGATGATTAATAAGCAGCAGTATGGTTTCATGCCGGGAAAGATCACTATAGATGCAGTGTTTGCTGAGTGTTGATGGAGAAGTATAGAGAAGTAATTGCATTGTGTCTTTGTGGATTTAGAGAAAGGGTGCCTAGAGAGGAGTTGTGGTATTGTATGAGGAAGTCGGGAGTGGCATAGAAGTATGTAAGAGTGGTACAGGATATGTATGAGGGCAGTGTGACAGTGGTGATGTCTGCGGTAGGAGTGACAGATGTGTTCAAGGTGGAGGTGGGATTACATCAAGGATCAGCTCTGAGCCCTTTCTTATTTGCAATGGTAATGGACAGGTTGACAGACAAGATCAGACAGGAGTCCCCATGGACTATGATGTTTGCAGATGACATTGTGATCTGTAGTGAGAGTAGGGAACAGGTTGAGGAGACCCTGGAGAGGTGGGGATATGCTCTAGAAAAGAGAGGAATGAAGGTCTGCAGGACTAAGACAGAATATATGTGTGTGAATTAGAAGGAGGATAGAGGAATGGTGAGGATGCAGGGAGTAGAGGTGGCGAAGGTGGATGAGTTTAAATACTTGGAATCAACAATTCAGATTAACAGTGAGTGTGGAAGAGAGGTGAAGAAGAGAGTACAGACAGGGTGAAGTGGGTGGAGAAGAGTGTCAGGAGTGATTTGTGACAGACGTGTACCAGTAAGAGTGAAAGGGAAGGTCTACAAGTGGGTAGTGAGATCAGCTATATTGGAGACAGTGGCATTGACAAAAAGGCATGAATCAGAGCTGATTGTGGTGGAGTTAAAGATGTTACGATTTGCACTGGGTGTGATGATGGTGGACAGGATTAGGAATAAGTATATTAGAGAGTCAGCGCAGGTTGGACAGTTTGGAGACAAAGCCAGAGAGGCACGATTGCTTTGGTTTGAACATGTGCTGAGGAGGGATGCTGGGTATATTGGGAAAAGGATGCTAAGGATGGAGCTCCCAGGTAAGAGGAAAATAGGAAGGCCTAAGATAAGGTTTATGGATGTGGTGAGAGAGGACATGCAGGTGGTTGGTGTGACAGAGCAAGATGCAGAGGACAGGAAGAAATGAAACAGGTGATCCGCTGTGGCGACCCCTAATGGGAAGATATCTCTGATATAGTACATCTTAACAGGGTCCAATACAAAACACTTGGAATTACTGTTCATGTTTTATGCTCCTTAATGAGCTGTTAGATTCTCAATATTTTATTAGTTTTTGTCATTCTTTTATAATACAAATCATTTTGGAGGGAAAAAAATCCTTTTACTTTCTTCCTTCAGTAGCAGGCTGCTGTTAAATAATCCTGAGCTTCTCTATAATTTAATACAAGTATATTATCAAACACCAAACATTCAAAATTTAGACTATCAAAAGAATGGTCATTTTAGATCAAATCTAAAATGATCAAATACAACAAAAATTAAAAATAATTTTTTCAGGGGAAAGCCAACCTGTACCCTACACCCCCTGTTAATTATATATACCAACTCCAAGATTGCACAACAGTGGGGTAAGAACAAGTTCCTTATTATGCTGCACCACAGTCCCATTCAAAATGCTGGCAGCAAATCATCCATTGAAAACTATGTTTGTTGGCTGTTATTTACAGCCTGAAAAACATTTGCTGATATGAGCATTCAGTGTTTCAGCTGTAACCATTAATACACATCTCCAGCATCAATGAAATCAGGGGAAATTTAAATGTAGGGTTACATTTTTAATATAAGGTTGGTTTTCTGCTGTGATTTTAATGGTTTATTTACCTCTTCATATGAGTGTCTCCTTTCAAAATTAGTTCCCTAGCTTTCATTAGTGAAAAGAGTTTCATTGCCTAGTTTTAATGGAGATAATTTGTGTAGTGTCTCCAAGATTTTTGGTCATGATCATTTTTGTTGGATATGTCTGCATTGGTAGTACTACTTGGGAATGGTAGATAGCTCAATTAGCGTAAATTACTGGTCAGTCTTACTGTAAGTGATGTCCTTGACTTATGCATTAGACAAACTTTTGAACTTTTTTGTCAGTTTATTCAGTAAATATGTTTTAAAATGAGTAACTCTAATATGAAAATAGCTCAATTAGCTTATGTTACTGGTCAGTCTTACTGTAAGTGATATCCTTAACTTATGCATTAGACAAACTTTTGAAGTTTTTTGTCAGTTTATTCAGTAAATATGTTTTAAAATGAGTAATTCCAATATTAAAATATGTTTTTGGTACAAATTGTGAGTGTGCATTTCAGCTCTGTGTGAATTCATTTTGTTCTCGTCTTTGAAGGGCCTTCTGTTAGCAGGGTCTACTATCACCTGGTCCACTTAGATTCTCTTTTTCAAATGCATGGATTTTTAGCAGTTTTATCCTAACCCACTAATCTCTTGTTTTCTCAGTGTGTAAGCAGAAACAATGGAAACAACCACCACGAAGTGAAGTCCAAATGTTTGCTCTGTTTTTATGTTGTTTTATGCTGTTTTTATTGTGATCAAACCTTGGACTTCACTTCATGGTGGTTGTTGCCACTGTTTCTGCTTATCCTCATTTTGTGTAGGCAGCATTACCATTGGTAAGGTTATCTTCTGTATTTGCTTGGTTTTCTCAGTATGTGTGTGTGTGTGTGTGTGTGTGTGTGCGTGTGTGTGTGGTCTACTACACATGATCGAAATTTCATATGACTGAAATTCATTTGACTGAGACCAGAATATCAAAAGTTCAAAATACTGAAAACTCATTTAACTGAAACTCATAACACTGACACATTAAAGTAAAAGGTATATGCCCATTTCCCCACTGTAGTGTGATCCTGGAGTTAGTATATATAGTTAGGGGGGGTGTGGGGGGCTGTGCCCCCCACATACGTTATACATTTTAAAATATACAGATGGATACTTATAACTGCAATGAATAACTCTTTGCAGAAGACAATATATACCTAAACTATGTTTGGAGTTACACCCCCAACAACCCCCAATGTTGGGGGGCCTGTGCCCCCACACCCCCTAACTATATATACTAACTCCAGGATCGCACTACAGTGGGGAAAAGGGCATATACCTTTTACTTTAATGTGTCAGTGTTATGAGTTTCAGTCAAATGAGTTTTCATTGTTTTTAACTTTTAATGTTCTGGTCTCAGTCAAATGAATTTCAGTCATATGAAATTTCGATCATGTGTAGTAGACCCGTGTGTGTGTGTGTGTGTGTGTGTGTGTGTGTGTGTGTGTGTGTGTGTGTGTGTGTGTGTGTGTGTGTGTGAGTGTAATTCTATAAGATTGTTGAAAAATACAATTTTACCTTCTACTTCTTTCTAATTAAAATAATATTCTCTCCTTTGGAAAGTCTAAAGCCACTGTCATTGATCCTTGCTTTTATCCTGTTGCTTTTTTTCCACCTTTATTTTCACTGGATATATAAATGCCTCCCCAGCCCACAGTGAAGACTTCACTTTCATCTTTTTTTTTTATTATTTTAAAATTAGGTATCCCACCACTTATCAAAAGCGAGTGACCTCATAACAGTTGGAGCTACTCGATCGATGTCCTGTCTATATTCGTCCTTTCTGTGACCTTTATTTCATACTATTTTTCTTGTGAAGAAGTAATGTTGTGATAAGCTGAGTACTTTCTCTTATGTGTAAACAATGCTGAGATAAGTAAAGTAGAATCAGTACTCTCTTGCCCACAAAAATATAACTATTTTACTAATAGCACATATCTTTATTCACCAAACAAAATGCATCTGCCAATAACAATTATTCTCATTGTGCTCATCTACTCATCTTTTAGAACTGTTTAGGAACATGGGGGGGGGGGTGGGATGGGATGGTCATAGGTTAATGGCATAACAATAACTCCTTGAGGTGGGCTGAAAGGAGCATGATACATAGTTGCTCACTCTCAAATTCAGTCAAGACAGAGTTGCAGAGACTGGTCAAGAAGGGGAAGAACTACAGTGTGGATGGAAAAAATGGTAGACATTCACAACAAATTCTTCACTTCTAGTTTCACAAAAGGAAGGAAAACTTCCAGCATGGAAAGTGATCTGACAGACAGTTACCACTAAGGGAAGCTGTAGAAAGGAGGTCAAAGGAGGTAAAGAAAGACAAATTATGGGGTAGTTACAGTATATCTTCCAGATTCCTAGACAGCCTATATGGGGAGTAACTTAGCAGCACCAGAGGACTGGAGGGAGGTCATGATGCTGCCACTCCATAAGGGGGTGCTAGTGTAGGAAAGTTATGGTGGCGATTCTGAGGGAAGATTTAGAGCAGGGTTGTTCAACTTTTTTGACTTAGGGGCCACTTACCATGCTTGGCATGTCCAATATGTTTATGCCCATTCAAAATAGTTTATTGCAGGACATACTGAGTGCCAGATAAAATATATTGGTAGGCCAGAATGTGGCCCTAGGGCCACCTGTTGGACACCCCTGGTTTAGATGGTTTCCTGGACAACTACAAATTACAGAATACATATCATCATGGGTGTGTGGGCAGTTGATCCTGCAAGTCCAACCAGATTCAGTTTTGTGAAGGGACTGCAAGGGGGCTTGACAAAAGAAGTAAGCTGACGTGGTATAACTTGACTTCATTAAAGCCCTTCAATCAGCCACTCAGGAAAAAAAAATGATTGAAAAACTGAAGGGAGATGGTATAGAAGAAAACAGAATAAATGGGTAGAAGCTGACTTGGCTTGAACTATCACAACTAATGTCCTATAATCAATTTATTTTGGCGCACAACTGTTTTATCAGCCCAACAAAACTCCTACTTTACTAAACATTCTTCTACCTCATACTACCAACCGTAATCACAATCATCAAATATTTCACTATTACATGTGTCCAAGTCCTACAATATGGCAGGTGACTCCCTGTTTTCCCACCAAGTAGCCATAAAAATGGAACTCACTTCCTCATCCCATTAGAGCCATTTTTAATATAAACCAGTTTAAAACTGCTGTTAAAAGATTTTGTAATACTTTTTGGCTTTGAAGCTGTTCTAGTCTATGCTAAGTTGGAATACAGACACCTGCTCATAACGTTCCTTCTCTCCTAACTGCTTCTACATTTCAGCTCTTTTTGTTCATGCACTTTGTTTTCCTTCTTGGTAATATTTACCTTAAGTTTTCTTTTCAATTGTTAGGATAGCTTGATATTTGCTTATGTTGTACAGTTTGTACTATGTCTATTTCTTACACTGTATAATAGAACTATTCTTTGTTCAAATTGTAAATAAGTTATCTGTAATTTACAATATATGTATTTCATGTATTGTCATATTTAAATTATAACTTTATATATTTCTTTTTTATATTTTATTGTTTTGTTAATGTGGAGCTTTTCTCCCCGGCCTCTGCTGAAAATGGGCATTTATTCCAGTCGGACTTTCCTGGTAAATAAATGCAAAATAAATAAATAATAAATAAATAAGTATGACTATGATGCAGGAAACAAAGAGTAGTAATTCAAACCATGGAACTAGCTGATTTTAAAATTTTAATCGCATATGTAATGAGCATTGAATATAAGCCATATGACTACCTTATTTTGTTTTTTTTTTCTTTCTCACTGTTAATATCTGCCACATTTTAAGTCTTCAGTTTGCTCTGCTACCTGTATATAAGACTAAGTATCGTAATTGCACTCTTATTGTATACAATGCCACTACCTGCTACTACTGTAAGAACCGTCTTCTAGAAGCATTGTTATACAAGATTATTGGTTTTGTCTCCCACTTGACCAATTTATTCTGTTCTCGTCTTTTTACCGTTATGAATGTCTGTTGCTTTTTTTTTCTTTATTGTATTATACAATTTTCTTTCTACTAACAAAATAGTTACTAACAATGGAGCTTTTCTCCCCGGACCTCCGCTGAAAAAGGGTTTTATGCCCAGTCAGACTCTCCCGGTAAACAGATGTAAAATAAATAAATAAATAAATAAAAATAGTACTTTGGGGATCCCCTTTAAAGGAAAAAAGATGTGGTTAATGGCTTCCTACAGAGCTCCATTCTGGGACCAGTACTCTGCCATCTTTATATAAAGCTTTACAAGGGCATTTTGAACAGGATCAACCAATTTTCAGATGATAGAAAGATACAAGGTATGGTGGTGGACAGAGAACACGCCTTCAGGGAGACCTGAGGAGACTGACAGAGTTGACTAAGAAGGGACATGTAAGACTTAATGCAGGGAAGTATAAAGTACTTCTGTTGGGCTTTAATAACTGCAAAGTGAAATAGTTACTAGAGGGAGTGATGCTAACTAGTACAGATCAAGAAAAAAGTCATAGGTGTGGTAGTAACAGTAGATGTAACCCACCAGATGTAAACAACAAAATGACGATAAGGCAAATGTGATACAGAGGAAGCAATTTGCAGTGGCTAAATCATTTACTCAGCAGCTCCAAATCATAAACCTGATGTAAGCAAGACTATATGGAAGAAGTCAATGAAAACAAAGGAGGAAGTAAGTAGCAAAATATGGCCACCAAGATCCTTGGCTATACCCTTAGTAAAGACACTGCAGGAACATAGAAGTTAAAGTTTCCATGGCAGATAATTTTGTTAGGCCTAAGCTGGAATACTGCATTTATTTCTATTGCTCATCTAGGGGTTAAGGATGTACAATGAAATATTACCAGGGAAAAATAGGGAATGGAGGAAAGGGGCAGGCAAGGTTAGAGGAGCAAATCTGTTCTCAGAGGGTAGGTTAGAAAGTGTAGACATGGTATAGGAGCACAAAATGAGGGTCAGTGTGATGACCTAAAACTCAAAAGTAAATACAGAGAAGGAAAAGGGGTTCACACTAACAGAAAAGGTACTAAATTCAGCCTAGACGACAGAACATAGTTGTGCATACCTAACAGATATAGGATACAAATTCAGCTTAAATATTAGGAAATATTTTCCACCAAAAGAGCAGTGTATAAATAGAGCAAGTTACTTAAACTGTAATGGACTATAAGGAAAACAGATTAAATGATACTACTTTAACAAACAGGGTACACTAGATAGACAACTTGTGTTTTTTTGCTGTCACACCTATGTAATGTAATTTAACTGTCCATATTAATACTGAGCGTGCATAACAAGACTGCTAAGATAAACTCTTAACTTCTGCAGTATTTGCCCAGAATTTTAGTCTTCTTGGACAGCTTGGCTGAAGTTACATGAACTAATTTTGTTTATTAGGTTGTCCCAACAAGGATCTTGCCCATTTTTCAGAGGGGACCCACGGAGTGAGAGAAATCCCCCAACTCAATCTTACATAAACGTGGCACAACTGTATATGATAACAAACTGATAATAATCAAATGTACTTGAAATGAAGAAATATGAAACAGGGGTTGCAGTACAGAGATCACTACAGAGTAATAAAGTAGAAAGTACAATTATGTATATATATATATATATATATATATATATATATATATATATATCTATATATATATATATATATATTTACATATATATATATATATATATATATATATAAATATATATACACATTTTATATATATATATATATATATATATATATATATATATATATATATATATATATATATATATATACTGACTCATAAATATGCATACCATTGTTTCTTGAAGAGCAAATAAGCAAGACAGTGGGAAATGGTTCTACGAGATCAGTTAAAATCTCATTGCAGTCTTCACTGATGTGTACACTATCCTTAATGACCATAGGCGAGACAGCTCTATAAGGCTTCTTAACCACGTCACATTAATTATTTCTGGCTTCATTCTATACTTCGCATCATTTCTTATCTGTTATGGCTGATGAACAGCATAGTGGAATATGAAATAGACCATAAGGCAAGATTTTTTACTGACTGGAAACTTGAAATGTTAAGAGCAAGTCAAACCACTGGTTAATTATGAATCTTCTCTTTTTAAATATAACCTCACTCAAGTTATAGACTCCTGCCAGAATGTAGCTAGCTACTAGAAAACAATACTTTTTAGACTATGGTCTGACAAATAAAACAACTGTGGGCATCTTATTTGCTGCTAAATATCTTTGGTGATATCCCAATTTCCTGAAACTATGTATAGACTTCATTATACACCCCTACTAAGTAACCTGTTATTTAGCCCATTAATGTATCCGTTACCTGGAAGAAAGACATATTCTCTTCTGCACCTAAAGGACCCAACTTGTCTAAAGTACAGAACTAAAAACCCACTTCTCTCTTGCTTTCTCTTTCAGAAATCCTAGAAATGAGTGATGTGCCCCAACAAAAGGATCAAATAACTAAATATGGCATCCTGAGACATAAGCAAACTGAGTCTGACATTGCTATTGTACTGTGACAGCACTTTGGGCAATGAATAACAGCACATTATGGACAAATGTTCTCTTACTGTGGCTGTTCTGATTGATCTCAGAAAAGCAGTTTACTTAACTGACAATGATAGGGTCATTTAACAGGTGGCTCTTACGGGGTCTTCTGCAGGATCCTATGCATGATTCTAGAAGTACCAGAATAACAGTCCAGGTCAATGAAGATTAGCAATTTTCAGTCTGGGTGAACTTACTCATTATGGGAATGACTCAGGGTTGAGTCCCAGACCCTGTCTTTTTCTCAGTTTTTTTTTTTTTAAATCCATGTCATGTATAATAAATACATCTCAGTTACCCTGTATGTTAAGCTTCTAGCTGTCACCAGATCATCTTCCTCCCAGGAGAGTCCAAATATCTTGCAATAAGGCTTTGATAGGATCCATTCCAGATTCTCTAACAGATGTTGACAGATAAAGTACTGCACAACGAATAGTGCTCCTACTTGTACCACTGTACATTTAATCTTACCCTTTCAAGTCAGGGTATGGTGGACCCTAGAAATTTTTTGTTGAAAAGACAGATACAAGTACAAGTGAATTTGGCAAGATGCATCTTTCTCATTCTCACCTAATGTGGAATAGTTTACTACCATGCCTAATAGCTGATTAAAAATTGCCTATAAGTCCCTCCCACCACCTTATCCTATCTGCCAAGGGCATTGTGGGGAAAGGCATACTCATTCCACATATCAAATGTGGTCTACATGGAATTGTTTATTTTATTTATTTATTTGTATTGTTTTTCTGGGGTACAGCACTGATCTCCATGGACCATTTTCAGACTCAGTCCAGGAGGGATGTCTAGTTAAGTGACTTTCTCAGAGTCACACAGTTAGGCAATGGAGCTTGGGGGAATCAAGCCATGCACCTCTGGACCACAGGAAACAGCTTGCTAACAGCTCTATAATCATATAAGCCAACTACCAGACAGCTGTCTTTGTTTATCTCTGGAATCTGTCTTCTCTTCAAACTTACTTAATCAGACTGTGCATATTCATTATTCTTATCAAGAATGACGGGTCAAAATATAATCTTTAAGACAGAGAGTAAGACTGGCCATACCCTCACTAATTTGAAGGCTTATTTTTGTGGGACATCACTCTTCCATGAGGTTATAAACACACATTATTCGGATAGCTCCTCCTACGTGTTTATTTATGCTTATTACCTACATTCAAGGGTGATGCACTGAAGTACTTACACCAGCTAGGGTCAAACTGGCCTGTAGTCTGGGGATAGTCCCTAAGATTTTTGATAAATGCCATGGGATGTTTTATATCCGCCTGAGCTGTGACCACAGCGGGAAGATGTGTCCTCAGTTTAATGTTTCATTTGAAGGATAGACTATTCTCAAGGTTCAAATGTTGCTGATGGTATTTCTTTCTTCAAACCTAGGGTCAGGTGAAGTACAGGCAAGGCAGCCTTTTTGTTTATGGTCTCATCATTTTTGAGAAACTGCTTTCTAAGGTCATTAGTTCTCCTGCTTTCAACAGTGGGCCCACTCATACCAAATATACTTAACCGAAAAGATATTTTTCTGGGCATTTCTCAGAAACACTATGTCTCAAAGAACCCAGAATGTCTAAAAACTGTGTAAACTAACATCTAGTTCATGAATTTGGACAAACCTTTCCTAGCGAGAGGAATCAGAGTATCATAGAAAGTGTAAGGCAGAATCAGAACAAGGACCATTTATGCCTGCAAAGCACCCACTCTCAAGGGGCACCTCCTGCTTCCATGAGGGCAAAATAAGTTTGTCAGGGGGAGAATTTATGGATACCAATACAATTGTTAAGGTTCTTCTTAAAGGTAGCTAAAGTATCACTCTGTTTGTTATGTGGAGGTAATGTATTTCAGAGTTTAGGTAAGAGGCAAGAGATTAATCTATCCTGGCATTTTGTATTTATTTGTTGATAAGGATTTAGCTCCTTTGTATGGGTGTTTACGGAGTCATTCATTTTGTGAAGGCAATTGAGATTGAAGAGGGTAAGGTCCTTTGTCCCACACAAAGACCAGAGATAGGCTGACACATTGGAGACTGTAAGAGACAGAGAGCACAGGGATAGAACTTGAAGGAAATTTTCATAGTGTGTGCTGCTTAGACCAGTATTTTTTTAATTAGGAATCTCTGAGGTCTTTCTAGTTGTTGTACGTGTTTGGATAGATATGTGCCAAAAACAGTATTGTACGCTATAAATGGTTTAATGAGGGCTGAGTATAGAGGAATTATAACATGTTTATACCTGGATAATATGTCATTGGGTATTAGTTTGATCAGATAAGATTTCCTCACAACTTTTCTGACATGGTGGTTAAGGGTTAGGGAGTTGTCTACAGAGGTATCAAGATCTATGATGGTTAATTCAGTCTGAAGAGGGGTGTCATTTATACTGTAGGTTACATAAAGGTTACATTTGCCAAATGTGGCAATACTTTACTTTGAGGTGATTATCTTTACACCAATGATTTGCATGGTCAAATCCTTTATGTAGAGTCACGTATCAGAAGTTGTATGAAATATGGTACCCAGCTTATCGTCCTCGGCAAATTTAATTAACCAAAAGTCTAGGTCTGCAGTTAGAAGATCATACATATAAGTACTGAATAGGAGTGATCCCAGCACTGAGATCTGAAGTACACCACTAGTCAACTTTGTGAGATGACTCCAGTTACTTTAACTATGTTTTCTGTCAGACAACCAACTTGTTATCCACCTCACACAGTATGGCTCACTCTTTATTATACCTGCATGGGGTATAATGTTGAAGGTTTTTGTTAGATCTAGGTATCCTTTGTAGACTGTATAACCACCATCCACAGCATCTGTGACCTTTTGAAAAGTTTGCTAGATTTAGTATGCTTTTCCTATCCCTGACAAAGCCAAAAAATAAGGTTCTTAACACTGGAGTTTAAGAAACCTTGTATAGTAACTTGCTAGACTGGAGTTTAAGAAGTCTGATACATAATGTTGCCTTGTATATTAACTTGTTAGGCTGATGGGTATACAGTTACTGGGTCTAAGGTAGGGCCACCCTTATGTATGGACATCACAGCAATCCTTTAAAAGGTTCAGGAACATAGCCTGTGGGGAAGCTTAAACTAAATAGTTTTAGGAAAGGTTCAGAGGAGGCATGCTGGTACTTATAAGGCAACCAGTTCGATTGTTGGAGCCCACAGATGTTGCATTTTTTTTTTGTCTTGAAAAGTGCAGCTAAGACTTCCTCCATGGTAATCACAGGATAAGGCAAGGATACAGAGATCTGTGGAATTTTAATAACTGCAGCTGATGTGGTTAACATTATATTTTATCAATATTAGTAATATTCTTAAGATTGGAGTAGACAATATCATTATTAAATACCTCAGAGAATTGTTGGGTGATAATTCTTATTTTTTTAATGTTATTAAATAAGGATTTGTAATTATCTTTAGTTTCAGCTGCAGGTTTCAGTTCGTATTTAGCTTTGACCTTCCTAATTGTATCAGTTCTGCTCTGAATCTCTTGATACTGTACTTTAAATGGATAGATTGCAAATTGTTATAGACATTTAGTAACATTTTTTCTTTTATTTCAGAGTTTGCTAATGTGGGTAACTCATGATGTTTTTTTATTTGTGAATTTCACATTACATTTGGTCCTGTTAGGGACTACTTGATCTACATTTTTTACTCAACGTGAATAAACTTTTGAGATACCAGTAGTTGCTGAAGCTGCATGGGAGCTAGAAATTTTACAACAGAGTTTTGACAGCTTAACATAAAGTTTTAGTAGATTTTCCATGGAGATATTATTGTTTGAATTCTTCAAAGAACACATCATTGAATTATGATCAACTTTGACATGGGATGAAGATATGATCCCTCTATAGGTGGGGGAGTTTGGTATAATGGTTAAGGTTTTTGCATCACAGGTATAAGGTACAGGGTTTAATTCTGACCTCAGATTGTTAGCTAGGCTTAAAAATGTCCCTTCAGGGCAGTAAGCCTAGTGTTCACCTATGAACCTATGGTAGGAGTGGTGCAGGGAGTGGTGATAATGCTTACAATAAGATCTAGGATGTTAGGAACCTTAGTAGGTTGGTTGATTATTTGGTCCAAGGATTTTGCACTTACTAATCCAAGAAATTGTTGGCCATGTCCAACATTAGCAATGCAGGTGTTCCAGTGAATAGCTGGATAATGAAGATTCCCCAAGATAAAGGTGTTTTTATTTATGACAATTCAGCTTACACATTTAGAAATTTGTGACTATCCAGAGGATATAGCAAGAGATGTATAACATTCCATAAAGTAATATTTTTTCTTACATAGTTTTCCAAAGGCCTGAAAAAGTAATAGTTGCTGAAGCCTGGCATATAATAAGTGCTATCATTAAACTGAAACCAGGTCTCAATTACTACACAGACATAGGTATGTTCAAGTTGCAGAAGTGACCCAAGAATAGATGACTTCAGCACATCAGTACATCAAATTCTGTGGTCTTTTTAAATATGTTTGGATGTCCACTGCAGCAAAGACTTTGGCCAGTATGTAGATTCCATGGCACAACAGTTGAAGGTGATCTCTTTTGAATCAATAAGGTCTGTCAATCATCCTGTACCAAGCTGACATATAGACCCTCTCAAATGGCACCATCTTCTCAGCCAGTTGTTAAAGTCAGTTATCTTTTCCTGGAATGTGGACATCATTCTTGTTGAAGGTAGAATTCTGCTAATAATCTGAGATTTTGCTGCATTAGATGCACACATGGTGAGATCCAGCATGCCTCTCTGCATGCTACTTTGCATGTCCATCTGTGCTGAACATCTCAAGCCAATCACACCCCAAAGGCTACCTACCAGGTCATAGTTGTATTTGCAAGATATGGGGGACTCTAAGATCCCGACAACAGATGTCATTCTGTTCTTATTGTGACTGGTGACTTCAGAATGTCATCGGTTACTGGGACATTACCTTTCTGCATGCAACTTTAGTGGAAGAAGATTATAGTCTGCAGCCTTGTAACTTCCTGAAATGTATGATTTTATGCTGTGTGTGCAATGGGAGGTAGGTCGTGATGTGTTTTTTGTTTGTGGATGATTTCTTGTTTTTATTCTCAGAAGCTTGAGGAGTGATTTATTTGTAATATGTTTGATATGTTTATTCAGAAGACAAGGATGGAGAAGTGTGAAACTCATTGACAATATGATCTGGTGAGTGAATGTTGTCCAGATTATGAAAATATGTATACCTGTCACAGAGCATATCATGATGACCTGCAGCAGCTGTTTGTTGGTCAGCATAATGAGTTCCTGCACTGTCTACTGCTTAATAATGCCAAATGCTATAAACCTGGTAAAAGAGCAGGTAAAAGTGGATGGAACTTCCCTACAGGTCAAGTTGATTGTTCAAGCTGCAGGTAGTTTGCAGATAAGGTAGGAATATCATATATAACTTAGCTGATAAGTGTAATAATATATGGTATGACATCAGTATGCAGCATGTCAAACACAGCTTCACTGCACAGTAAAATAAGAGAGCAATATATACAGTATCATATACAGTATCATGCTAATGGGTTATCAGGCAGAGGTGCCCCCCAGTAGTTCATTCAACATTTGGTCTGGGGTGCCATGCACTGTTTAGGCTGAGGTTTAATAGGCTCAGGTGGCTCAGATGGCACACAGCACATACAAATTGATGGTAGGCATGGTGCTATACACATCAGGTGCAATGAGCCAAGATTAGGATTTCACTTTGCTCACAACAGGTGTCAGTTTGCTCATGATAGATGACACTGACTAGTCTGAAAATACAGACAGAAGTCAATGCATATCTCAAGGTTCTTGTGCAGTGGCCTGATAATGAGCCATTATAAAAAAGAACAGTAGGAGTTAAAATGAGCACAACAACACAAAGCTATTATAAATAACAACAAATGGAGCTTACGCACCAGAGCAACAACAAGGCACTATTATAAACAACAGCATCAGCAACCCACAGCAAACAACAAGGAGCTATTATAAGCAACAACAACAATTGTGCCACATGCAGCAGCCTTTTGCAATGATGGAAAACTTAGGTGGGGATTCATATAAGTCTAAAGAATGCTAGGTAGGGGACTAGGAGGACTGTACCAACTTACAACTACTTATGACTATGAAGTATAGGGTGAACCCCTGTTGAACTATGTGCAACTTGTTTGGAATGGTAGAAATTCAAATCAGGTAATGGCAAGACAAACCTGGATAGTAACTGTAGCTGCTCTGGGCAGTGCAGCCAAACAGCACTAGGCCATGCAAGCAACCCAACAGAGAGATTCATAGATATTCCAAGGCTACTGACTCATGACCATTCACACTTTGCCAGTATCATCCCTCATGTTGAATCTCCTTTCGTCAGGCAGCCCATACCAGACAACTCCAGAGTAAATTTGTAGATATTCATCTAGTCATCTAAGTTATATTTAAAGGTACAGGATGACTTGGACTGCTTACCTTTCAGGGCAAGTTTATTCCTAACTTTGGAAGTTGCTAGGTTCTACATGTTTCAAAAGTAATGACACCATGCTTTTTATCATGTAGTTTTAGCTCATTTTGGCTCATTTTTAGTATCCTAAGTATGTACAGGGGAGAGTTCATTCTGGAGAGTTTGGGTATCATAAGGCAACATCCTCCAAGTCTGCAGCCATCTGCATAGAGATCTGAGAAGTAAATACCAAAAAGGAGAGGTTCCAGCACTGAGACCCGAGAGAAACTGCTGGTCACTTTTATCATTTTAATGAGGTACCTGTAATTCACACTGAGTGGGTTCTGTCTTTCATCCAGTTTTCTACCCATCTTATATGTGTATTAATTGTAAAACATTAATAAATTATCAGCAATCACAGATTATTAATATTTGCACTCAAGACAGCACATCTTAAAACTGTATAAGACCTGTGTAAGTAGACAACCTAAATACTAGCCATTTTCCTTTCATCATTACCCAAAACAGGAAGATGCGCTCTAAATGAATACATCTGTGTCACAAGTAAGCAATAGCCACAGATTAACAATGGATTTTGCATTTGTACAAGGTCTGAGCAGGCAGATGTCCAGAACACTAGCAATTTTCATTCTCTCACAAGTAAAACAAAAAAAGATGTTCTAATCAAGTACAATGCTGAGAGAATGAAGCAGCAGTATATGTCTGCATAATCTAATACAACCTAAGTTTTTGATTGCAAAAGTGAACAGTTTTGCTATATAAACAAGAAAACCACATACAGTCCTATTAAAAACAGACAACCTGGCATACCAAACTGCCATTTTGTACTTGAAGTTGAGCACTGCTGGGCAGGATATTGTCATGTGACTATGCTGTGAATGCTCACATGACAATGAATAATGGATGCAGGATTATGGACACTCTTTCTTAATGGTAGTAAATACAATATAGGGATGAGCCACATTAACCACAAAACTAAGATGTACATTTCAAATAACTCAAAATATTTCACCAGATAGACAAGATTAGGTAGAATATGGCAGTAACAGAAACACAGCTGTACTGTTGTTCTTTAAATAGATTACTTATGTATTATGTTTTTCTATGAAGCTTATATATCTGTATTGATATCTATTTTTTATTTTATTTATTTGACATTTGTTTACCAGGATTGTGCAACTGGACACTAGGTGTCCCTTTTCAGTGGAGTCTTGGGGAGAAAAGCTCCACACGTTACAGAGTATTTTAATAACAATAGTTAAAAAAAAAAAACAGATTGACAATGTTAACAACAGTTATAGATTTAACAATAGTTCAGAGAGTTTGAGCAGTTATTTAAAAATTCAAAATTCAAAGTAAAAATAGTTAGCAAGGTTTAACACTGGTTAACAGTAGCATTAAGAATTAACAATGGTCAAAGAGTTTGACAAGTTGTTAGCAGAAAATTGTTCTCGAAAAACATAGCAGCTACGCATAGGAATAGTAGATATACAATCAACATAATAGAGGTGAGATTATACTAGATATATTCACTGTATTCAATCTGCCTAGGGGGTATAGTATAAGACTGTGGAAACGTATTTGGTAAGGGGGACTGGAGTAATAGGCTGGAGAAGGTGGGTTCAGGGAGAGTTGTTGCAATTACATAGATGGTTTTCTTGAAGGAGTGATTTAAGGAGTTTTTTGAATGTAGTAGTGTGGTTTTGTAGCTTTAGTTGTGGGGGTAGTGTGTTCCATAATTTTACAACTTCATAAGGGAATAGAGATTCCCCTGAGCTGTTTTTACATGGAATGACTTCTAACAGGGCTTTGGTAATGGATCGCAGTTCCCTGTTTGTGCTGTAGAAGTTTAGTAGATCTGTTAGTGCATGGGTTTTGTCTGGGTGGTACGGTATCTGATGGGCTAGGTTGAGTTGGTGGTAGTGAAGTAGGTTTGGGAATTCTAACTAGTGTAGCTTATGCAGGACTTGACAGTGGTGTAAGCGTGACTTAGCATTGGTTGCAAACCTAGCTATTTTGTTGTAACATGTTGATACAGCCTGCCTGTCCCTGGAGGGGTGGTTACTACCTAGAAGCTGTAGTTTTATTGGCCATTTTGGGTCAATTCTAAACTCCTTGATCTCTCTCTCTTAAAACCAGGCTGCCTCGTGGTTTTGGCGTCTTTTCAGGCTTGCTAGTTGTTGCTGAAGCACCTACTAAGAGGAGAAAACGCTGAGAGAAGAAAAGGAGCCACTTTTGTGATTTTAAGTATTTTCTTCTGATTTTTTGTTAAGTTTTACTGCTTTGCCACCTACTTTTTGGCATTTTCCGGCTTGCTAAAGTTTATATCTGTAACAGTAACAGTACTTGGAACACATCTAGAGCCTGTTTACTGCATTTCCTGTGTTGCACTTAATTTAAAATCATTTTTTTCTCCAAAAACTGCATTTTACCTGATTTTGGCCTAGCACTCAAGTGTGGGGTCATTTATTGCACTGTTGTGATTATTTTGCTGCTTGTGTATCTCTGCTACCTTTAAACTACAACAAAAAGAAAAAAAATCTTGCTTTTTCCCACTTTCTGAAAGTTAAGAAAGTTCAGTTACAGATTTGCTGTTCTGAACTGTTTGGAAGTTTCTAGAAGGCCAGTGCTTGCTTGGGCTAAAGGGAAGTCTCTGTGTTCACCAGTGGGAGTGGTTAACATTGAACAGCCTGCCTGTCCCTGGAGGAGTGGTTACTACCTAGAAGCTGTAGTTTTATTGGCCGTTTTGGGTCAATTCTAAACTCCTTGATCTCTCTCTCTTAAAACCAGGCTGCCTCATGGTTTTGGCGTCTTTTCAGGCTTGCTAGTTGTTGCTGAAGCACCTACCAAGAGGAGAAAACGCTGAGAGAAGAAAATTAGCCACTTTTGTGATTTTAAGTATTTTCTTCTGATTTTTTGTTAAGTTTTACTACTTTGCCGCCTACATTTTGGCATTTTCCGTCTTGCTAAAGTTTATATCTGTAACAGTAACAGTACTTGGAACACATCTAGAGCCTGTTTACTGCATTTCCTGTGTTGCACTTAATTTAAAATCGTTTTTTTTCTCTAAAAACTGCATTTTACCTGATTTTGGCCTAGCACTCAAGTGTGGGGTCATTTATTGCACTGTTGTGATTATTTTGCTGCTTGTGTATCTCTGCTACCTTTAAACTACAACAAAAAAAAAAAAACAAAAAATCTTGTTTTTTCCCACTTTCTGAAAGTTAAGAAAGTTCAGTTACAGATTTGCTGTTCTGAACTGTTTGGAAGTTTCTAGAAGGCCAGTGCTTGCTTGGGCTAAAGGGAAGTCTCTGTGTTCACCAGTGGGAGTGGTTAACACTGAACAGCCTGCCTGTCCCTGGAGGAGTGGTTACTACCTAGAAGCTGTAGTTTTATTGGCCATTTTGGGTCAATTCTAAACTCCTTGATCTCTCTCTCTCTTAAAACACTACAACTCTCTTTTTGCGCGGTTTTGCGCACTGAGCAGTGTCGGGCAGCGCCGCCTAAACAGGTTTAAACTATTCCAGGCTCCGCAAGGTCTGCTCTTCACTTTTTCCCTTAGAACTGTTCAAACTCTCAAAGTAATCACTCTATTCTCTTTCTAAAGCCCTGCACTTGCTCACCTCTTATAAGGAAACACTAACTAACTAAAGCACTACACCCTCCTTGACTTCTCATAAGTATTAGACTCCCGATTGGTCCTTCCTGATCAAGTGAAAAATCAGTTCCCTTCCCTAATCTGATCAGTAAAAAAAACAGTTCCCTATACTAATCTGGTATGTCCAAGGGTCAGTTTCAAGGTTACTCTCCAGTCCAGCTGGTGAATCTGGGAATTTTGATGCAGTGTTACAATTGCCTTATGTACACAGACAACCCTCTCCTCCTTCCAACAAACTCTAATACATGTGAGAGATGCAGTTACACAGCCAAACTGGAGGCAGAGCTCTCTCAACCCAAGACTGGCACAGTCAGTCAGGAGGAAAAGGTAACCACCCACACCACAAATCCAGTCTCACACAGACCTATTGCATCTGCATTCCCAACACATAAACACACAAAAACATACTCGGAGGCTCTAAATAAAAATCTACCTAAACAGCAAAGACCTCCTAAGCAGATATCCAAGCAACAGCCACCCCTCAACAATACCCACAAATCACATATCTCACAAACTCAGTGTGCCTCACAGTCACAGCCCATAAGGCCAAACAACACACCAAATACACTTGTTATAGGGGACTCTATTGTCCGGCACACTGACGTCCCACTCACCAGACTGAACAAGGAGAAGGTCACTGTAAGCTGCCTGTCGGGTTCCAGGATCCACCACATAATGCAAGCACTCAGGTCACTCCAAAGCAAGTACAAGTATGACTCCGTCATTGTCCATGCTGGTGTGAATGAACTGAGACGTACCTCCCTGGACTACATGAAAAGAGACATAGACGAGCTCTCTGACCATGTAGCCCAGGCTGGTATGTCCCTGACCTTGAGTAGCATCTTGCCCTCACCAAGAATGATGCTACAGTATAAAGACAAAATGATCAGTTTCAACAATTGGCTAAAGTATTGGTGTCATTCAAAGGGGATCCAGTGTCTGTCAGTCTGGGATGACATGCTCGACAAGCCACGTTGCTTCGCTAGGGACAGCTTGCACCTGTCACCCTTAGGCTTTCGTATACTGGCCAAGGCTCTTGCCACCCCCATAGTGCCTTTTTTAGGCAAGGCTCAAAGGACAAACCTACCTCCATAGACAACCCAAAGATAAAAAAACTAAAGGTAATGCTACTCAATGCCAGAAGTCTAAACCTCAAGATGCGCGCACTCGAGACTCTCCTCAGTATGGAGAAAATCGATGTCTGTGCAGTAACAGGAACCTGGTTCAAGGCTCCTGAGAGCACCCCAGCACTACCAGGTTATAACTCATACCATGCGTTTCAGCCCCAAAACTTGGACCGAAGCACAAAAGGAGGGGGAGTATCTATATTCATCAAAGATACCTACACCTCCAGGTTAGTGGCACTGCACAAAGCATCGGAAACCATCCATGTGCAACTAACAGCGGGCAAATCTGCCTTTAAGTTTGTAGCCTGCTACAGAACACCCTCCCTGTTACAGGAACCCCACTTGGCATTCTTGAGAACACTGGAGAATATGAAGGTCTCTCCAAACACTATGTTATTGGGTGACTTCAACTACCCAAACATTGACTGGGAAAACTACTCAAGCTCAAACACCCTCGCCCAACGGTTCCTTGAATTTATAAACTCTAACGCAATGGAACAACTGGTCACCACTCCAACAAGAGGGAACAACATATTGGACCTGGTCATCACCAACATGGGGACTCTGTTCCACACCAGAGGTAAACCCCTCATTGGTAAGATCAGACCATAAACAAATTTCCCTGGACATCCACAGTGGCGGCTGGTGACTTCAAATCAAAGGGGGGCTGCAGGAGACAGCTGAATGGGTGGGGTCAATGGGAAGGGGTGTGGCCAACTAGAAAAGGGAAGGAGCTATGCTCAAAACCACAAAAAACGAATTAAATACACCGCCGTGGGTGCCAAACTGTCATTATGAGAGTCCAATCAAGACAAAATGAAGTGTAGAAGAATAAGAATATTTCAATGCATTGGCTGCATGACAGCTTACTTAATATCTAGATGGAAACAAAAAGGTTGTGAGGCATGAAAAAATAAATTACTTTTTTAAATACATTAATGGAATGCCAGTCAGAATCAAGTATAAGAAAAACAAGCAGCACTCAACTCAAACCACTTCTTGCACTGCAGTTCTAATTATAATGCATATTCAGCTTTATGACCTGCTGCCTGACAACTATCTACTTGTTTCATGGGGAAAACATGATCAAAGTAAAAAATGAAAAGCAAACAAGAAATAAGCTCAAGATACATTGCTTAAAAGGATTGCTGTACAGGTTATGGACTACATGATTGGCATTCTATTTAGTTTACGGGTAAAGCAAGCAGAGTTGACTGGAAGTCTCCAAGTGTAATGAGCTTCTTAAAATAATGTAATCCTGTCCTTTATTACAAATACTGTCATATGCATTTCAATACCCAAGGCTTATACATTATCTAGTTAAGTATTCTCTACATGGCAACAACAGAAAGGCTTTCAATGTTGGCAATTCTTTAACAGTATGCTTATTAAAGCTTACTTGCATCTTACAATCTCAGCCAAGCTTACCTGATGGTCATTAAAGTATTGCTACTTAAACACAGAGCAACAGGCACTTTCAGTAATAAGCATAAATCAACAGTACAAAAAATATGACAGAAACCAGACCATTCTGCAAAAATCAAGGACAGATGAAAAGCCACTCTAGTACTTGTGTCTACCCTGGATGGGGGGATACCCTGCACATTTACACTGCATAACTACTCCTTGCCTTGCTTCGACACATCCAGAGTCACTACATGGGGGAGTGGGGTGCAACAAGTATGTCACAATTTGAAATGTCTCTGGCTGACTGATGACCCTGACACATTTGTCATACCTCTCAACCTCAGAGCAAGAAATCTGGACAAAGCCATACAAAGAAGTGGGACAAAAGCCCAAAAACAAGGACAATTTTTAAAAATATTGCTGTTATAAACTTAGAAAGATAATAGAATAGGTTTTGCATTAGTATGAATTTTCTGAATGGTATGAAATCTGAAACTCAAATGTCTGTCATTATTTTCTAACTTCAGTCTTTAATGATTTGTCACTAATTTGCCAAAAAACACAATTTTATGAAAAATGGACCAAAAATGTGATGTAAATATATAAAATAGCCACACAATACAGCTGGGAACCTGTCAAAGAAGGGACACTTTAATATTAGTACTGCTAACTTGAGCAGCTGACAAAATAAAAGAATCTACATGCATTTCTGAAATAAAAGTAATCTATAACTATGATTACAGTTATTTCTTAATTGTAAACCATCCATGTTTTCTTCCAAAATTGCTATTTTGCGGAGGGATTATTAGGGGAAGAGCAACATTTTGAGCCAAAATCAGGGACAGTTGAGAGGTTTGGCTATGCCTAATTCTATAAAGCAATTTATTTGCATGTACCTCACAACCTGTTAATGCAATAAATCTGGACAAGGCCAAATATATTGGGGAACATATAAATAGTACTAAAAATTGCTCTTGTATAAACTGAGACAGTTGATAGAACAATAAGTCTTACTTTAGCATGCATTGGTTATGAAGTCTGAAACTTGGTGTGTCATTATTTAGTGACTTAATTCCTAAATAATTTGCCACAAATTTTATGAGGAACAAATCAAAAATAAGAAGCAAAAATGTATTCATTCTTTGAAAATCTGGACAGTTGGGAGGTATAGTTCAGCTGTGGCTGTCTAAGTTTGCCGCCCTTCCCCCTCACAAAATCATGGTCGAATGGAGCCTCCTCCTGGAGCCATTCCAATAAACCATTACTTGGCTATTTCACTCCATTTACCATAAACACTAATGTGCATACCGATTTACTTCTATGATGATTTGGACTTCATTTGAAAGTTTTATTTTGCATTTTACAGCACAAACACTAAGACATCTGCTAAACAAACATAGCATTAAAACTTCTCTGCCCTCGAAACTCACATTCATTTTAACAGCATTGAAACCCACATTCAAAGAAAATACATTTTTACCAGTGGCAGATAAAGATTAATTCTGGGCTGTTTTCAAATCATAGGCCCCTTGCATATGAAACATGCATGTGCTCTTTGATACACCTTCCTATTGTTTTGAACATTTTTCCAGTAAACAATGAAACAAAATGCATGCACCAATAATGACAAAACTGCCCAATTCAGAACATTTTCATCATAAAAGTCTACTCAAACTTCTACAGTCCACCATTATCAGTAAATATGCACAATTCTACAGTCCACCATTATCAGTAAATATGCACAATCTCTGAAGTAAAAAAGTCATCTAAATAATTCCACATTAAATAAATCTGTAACTAATGACGAGGTTACTGCTAGCAAAAACCTTTATATGTCATGGTTTCATCGAAAAATAAAGTGTCTGATGCCCCTGAGGAATACATTGCCTATATTACATTAAAAATGATAAGCTAGTAATATTGCAATAGGAAATGGATGGCAAACAGATAACAGGCTCATAGTTAGCATCTTAACTTTTTCAGTATGACAGCATTCACCCCTTGTGGGAGTAGAACCAACAACCTTCTGCATCAGAAGCAAACACACAACCTGTTGTGCTATTAACATTGCAAGCTGACTTTCCATAAGCAGCACTAAACTTCTCTTCCCCTGCAGCTCTCAGCTCCTTGTAAAATCTACTCAATACTCAACTGCATCTCAACTTCGCAGCACAAGAAATCTGGAAAAAGCCAAATTTATTGGGGGGGGGGGGGCTCAAAAGGCCAAAAACCAGGGACACATTAAACATTGCTTGTATAATCTTGGAAAGTTGTAGATAATGCTGTGTTACCACCATACATGTTACTGCCAAGGTCTCTGTGCAAAAGAGTCAGAGCAACATACCACTATGCCAAATCACCTGCTTTGTGAAAGAAAAATACTGTGTTACCACCATACATTTTACAGCCAAGGTCCCTGTGCAAAACAGTCAGAGCAACATACCACTACGCCATATCAGCTGCTTTGTGAAAAGAGAGGAAGACTGAAACTTAAATGGCTATCATTTAATGAATTCAGTTCTCACCATAGCTGTCAACCTCTTAGCACAAAACACCTGGACAAACCCAGTAATGAGGGAATACAGCCCTCAGACATACTCAGTGAATTCAGTTCTTGCCATAGTTTTCAACCTTAGCACAAAAAACCTGGACAAAGCCAATAAGGGGGTAATACAGTCCCAAAAAATAAAGACAAATTTCAAATATTCATCTTATAAACTTAGAAAATTGCTAGAATAAAAGGTCGTGTTACTATGTATTTTCTGAAGAATATGAAGTCTGAAATTCAAATGCCCGTCAATTTTATTTAACATTTGTTAATCAGGACAATCTGAATTGAACAAAAAAAAAAACAATTTTCAGCAGAGGCCCAGGAAGAAATAATGCAGACATGTCTTTATAACATGGGAGGACACAAAAGCAAACCCACACAAACACAGGGAGAAGATACAGACCCCACACAGAAGGCACCCCAGCCAAGAATCAAACCTGAGAACCTGCAGCCATAAAGCAACAATACTACCACTGCACCATCAAATACCAAGCATTGCAGTATTTAGAAACCACAGATATTATGAGGAACAGTCAGATCAGATCAAACATGAGGCAAAAATCTGCAATTTTTTTTACAAATGGTGGTGGGTAGGGAATTCAAGTCCTTAACACCTGCATACAAGGTACAGGGTTCAAGCCTGAGTATCTTTACTCAACAACATTTGTTTTCTAGCCACCAGTATATAGTAACTTGGGCATTTTACATACACACACACAGATTTGAAATCCGTTAAAAACATGTCTTACTAAGGAAAACCTTGCCCCCCCAGTGTGCCCCTAAAGTTAGGGCCTTTGTTTCCATGTTTTACACCGTAGAAATCTCCATGTCTACCACTTACTGTATTAGAGTGTACTGAATAATCCCTTAAATAGCTCTGTCCTGATTGATTCTCCATAAAGAATTACAGGGTATCAATTTCATCTTTCCCTACTTGAGTAGTCACAATAAATAACTTTGAGATCATAAAAGCCCAAACTTCAGATTGTGATATGCATGTTTGATTCCAAAAGCCATGTGGAACAACATAGATTTGTAGTAACTCCTTTACATTTGCCATAAATGCTTAACAACTTTACTCTTGACTGACATTCCAACATGTTAACCGTTCATGTAAGGGGAAAAAACACTTTACTGTTGGATGTACACTTTGAAATTAAGAAGTTTTTCTTTGATCCCTCCTTTCCATAATTGTTACCGTCCCCCATACCTCATATGTGCCGAGTCTACAAACAAAATTCTTGCCCCCTGAACTTACTCTGGTATTGATAGGCTCAGCCACAGACCCTTAGGCATCTGGAGGCTGGGCATATCTATGCATCTGTCAGGGGTGGGGGTTTGCTTACACTTTGAAATTAGAAGCCGTTGCAGGGCATCAAGAATCAGTACTAATCTGCCAATGCAGAGTGAGAGTTCTAAATGGGAATTTTTAATAGAATACTTTCAGATTTCTTTTTGTTGGTGTGAGACCTGATACCCCAACTTTCAGTAGTATAAAAAATGAAAATATTAAGTGGAATGCTAGCAGTTCATTTAATAGCAGTTAATTCTGAAACTTGTTAGCGGTTAAAAACAATTTTGCAGAACAGCTTTTCATTTTGCATCTCCTTCTGTAGGGACTGTGTTCCCACATCATTTTACACTAAATCACTGACTAACAAGACTGTTAACTATATAACTGTTTATACACACACACACACACACACACACACACACACACACACACACACACACACACACACACACACACACACACTCCAGCGACCAATCCAAACACCTACCTGCTGCCTTTGTCCCCAAGCCTGTGCAGTTGATGCCGATAATCCAGCAAGCCCATCGACCGTTGTCTCGAAGCCGGTAATCCAGCGACCATTGTCCTGAAGCCACACACTGACAGTCCCACCCCGCGAGAGCAGCTCAGTCCTTCTCATTGGCTCTGACTGCGGCTGAAGCAGTCCGGAGCCCCTCTATTCTGTGCGGTTGTCACCGCACAGATTTCTGGTATCTCACAGCAATGATTGCTGGGTACCTGTTAGTCCATATCCAGACTGCCGATAAAGGCAGTCTGAGTCAAATACATTTTTTGTTTTGCAGATATTTTTTTCTGCATTTGTAGGTGGGAGGGCTGTAGTCCGGCAGTCCGATAGGACGAGCCACCCCTGGACATCCATATCCTGTCCCCACCCCCAGCCAAGGAAATCACTGTAAAGAATTTCTCAAAAGCCAACTTTGCACTTCTCAAGACTGAGGTGGAATCCTTTAAAGCCCCTGGGCCAGAGGATAATACAGCCCAATCCGCAGAATCCTTTACAAATGCATTCTATGAGCACCTGCAGGAATGCATGGATCGTGCTATCCCAAATAAATCAAGACTCACTCCTCCAAAAACAGGAGACCGGTCTGGTGGACCCCAGCCATAAATAAGCTATACAACAGAAGGAGGAAGCTACTACATGACAGAGCAAAACCCCAAAAAGGGAAGGCATCTCTGATCAGTATTAGCAAGAAACTTCGATCCCTCATAAAATCATCAATGGCCAGTTTCGAAAGAAAAATTGCCCTAGACACTAAAGATAATCACAAGGCCTTCTTTAGTTATGTCAGAAACATGGGTGGAAACTCCCAGATATGCTCTGAATTGCTGCATAACGGTACAAAATATACCAAACCTACAGACATAGCCAACATCCTGGCAGACAGATTCAGCGCAAACTTCTCCCTCCCATACCCCCCAAAGGAGCAAACGCCTATCCCAACTGAATGTAACCTCCCTGACATCACAGATGCACAGGTGAAAGCTGCCCTCTCCAAAGAAAAAAACAGCATCTATGGGACCGGACGGTGTCCCAGGCTGTGTCTTACACAAGCTCCAAGAAGAACTGAACCCTCACATTAAGTCACTGTTCAAACTTAGCCTTAGTACAGGATATGTACCCAAAGAATGGCATACAGCTACAGTGGTCCCACTCCACAAAGGTGGTGCCACAACGGACCCCGGAAACTATCGCCCCATAAGCCTGACTAGTCTGACATTGGGATCCTCCAGACACTGGACCCTACCCAATTCGGCTTTGTTAAGGGCAGATCTTGCCTCTTAAACCTAGTTGATTTCTTTGAAACAGTTACCAAAGCCATAGATGAGGGCAAGGTAGTCCACACAGCCTACCTGGACCTCACAAAAGCCTTCAACACAATACCCCACTCAGGCATCATAAAAAAGCTTACCAGCTTAAATATCAACCTCTATATCACAAGATGGGTTGCAAACTGGCTCAGAGATAGAACCCACATGGTCAGAATTGCAGGTGCCATGTCCGAATCCAAACCAGTTACAAGTGGCGTCCCACAGGGCTCAGTTCTGGGACCTCTCTTGTTCGGTATATACTTCTCTGAGGTTCAGTCTAACACGGGGGGATTATGGCTGACAAAGTTCGCAGATGACTGCAAACTGGGGCCATAATCGAATCTCCAGCTGACACAAGCATCCTCCAAAAGGGTCTCACAGAGACGGATGCTTGGTGCCAGAGTCACGGCCTCAAGCTAAATGCTAAAAAGTGCATAGTCATCCCCTGTGGGAAAATCAAGGTGCCCACAAATTACCACATAGGTGGTAATCCATTAAGTATGGAAGAAGTAATTAGAGATTTGGGGACCAACGTAGATAGTAATCTCTCCTTTGATAATCACGTTGCCAAAGTGGTTAGAAAGACCTTCTATATAGCCCACACGAAAGGGTTCGCATCTAGATCAAGAGAGGTCATCGTGCCCCTCTACTCATCACTCATCAGGCCCATAATTGAATACAATGCCCCTTTTGGGATGTACCTTACCCGTCACCTGCAGCAACTGGAGAGACCCCAAAAGTACCTCACCAAGAGGATCATGGGCTACAAACAGTTGTCCTATGCAACTCGACTAAAGAAACTCCAGCTCTACTGAGTTGCTTACCGCCTACTCAGAGGCGATCTATGCCTGACGTACAAAGACATGTCAAACCCAGAATTAATGGACATGCTCCACCTCAAAAAATCCAAGTACCTTAGAGCTACATGCTCCAGGGACCTAAACCTCAGCACAAAAATAAATAGGACATGCTGGAGGGACAGATTCATTTCCCAGAGGCTCCCCTCACTCTGGAATAGAATCCCAATTCATGTTAGACATAGCCCCTCGCTGACCCTCTTCAAGCGAAATTTGGATGCGTGGATGGGAAATCGCAAATTCACCCCTGGGATCTCTCCTGTGTCCCTGCTAGACAGAGGCACAGTAAACTAATCTTAAAAGGGTACCTTCTGTGACCTACTTTACAGAGGCACAGTAGGCTAATCTAATAGGGAGGCGGAAGCCAAATACATTCTGGCTAGGCTTATAAATGCCCTAGGGCAGATAGCCTAGTGTCTACCTATGAACCTATGAACCTATGATAGTTTCAGCCAAGTACTCCTCCAGGCGTCTTCTGCAGTTAACTCCTACTGCTCCTCTAGGCGTCAAATATTGATTGTTCATATTTGCATTAATAATTCCAAAACCATGTTACTTACAAGGTGCCAGGATATTTTGTCTTGAACCATATGTGATGGCAAACACAACTCTACTGATATTTGACCGCTTTCCATGAGAGTTTTCTAGAACTGTAAGGTGATAACTTAGTTTTTAAAGGCTTAAGCCACGCCCACTAGGGGTTAAAGGTGCACACTCAAAAGAGCTGCTCCGGAGTGAATGAGTGGGGGTTGGGCTTATTAAGATTTGTTAAGGTGCATAAAGTATGGTTGATAGGAGTTGAGTTCTAGCTATGGTATCTCTGCATTCTGGGGTTAGGAATTTGTTGCTACGATAGAGGCAGTCTAGCTTTTTATGGACTTTGGAGATGGTTAGGGTTATGTATTTATTGTATTTAAATTGGTGGTCAATTGTAATTCCAAGTAATTTGGCTTCGGGGATAGGAGTTATGGGGGTGTTGTTGGCTGACAGAATGGAAAAGGTGGAGTCTATAGTCTTTGTCGGGCTGAACAGTATTAGCTGTGGGGGTTGAGTATTAGTTGAGAAATGTTTAGCCAGTTTTCTATTTCACAGAAGGATTTTTGGGCTTGGGCTTGTAGCTGTTGGATGTTGGGTGCAGAGCAGGTAAAAGTAGTGTCATCTGCATATTGGATAATTTCGGCTTTTGTGGTTGCTAGGTGGAGTTAGTTTGTGAAAATATTGAATAAGAGGGGGCAAGTATGGAACCTTCTGGGGGGATAGGGAGTTGTGCCGTTTAACTGATTGAGAGCGGTTGCCTAGGTAGCTAATGAACTATTGCAATGTAAAACTATCAGAGTTGGGTTCGGATAAGTTGGTAGTAGTTTATTGTGGGAAACTGTGTAGAAAGCTTTTGAAAAATCTAGGAAGGTGGCAGAGACTAATTTTCCTTGGTTTCTGTATGTGTTTATGGTATTGTTAAAGCTAATGAAGGCGGTGATAGTGCTATGGCTGGGACAAAATGCGTGTTGGGTTTGGAGAGTAGATTGATAGAGAGTAGGTGGGAGAGGACATGGTGATGGATGCATCTTTCTAGGATTTTTGAAGGGGTGAGAGGATTGCGATAGGGCAGTAGTTGGATACGTCAGTGGATGGGACACTCTTGTGGAGGGGGATGATGTATGAGGTTTTTCATAAGAATGGAATGTGGTGTGCATTGATGGATCTATTTATTATTATAAAGACTGGGTAGGCTATGGCTGGAGATGCAGGCTGGAGGAATTCAGCTGGGAGGTTGTCGACAGCACGAGTGGTTGGTTTGAGTTTGGTTAGTAGTTTTTGGATGGTTGATGTGGATACTGGTTTAATTGAGAAGGGGGTACTGTTTGTTTTGGTGTTGATGATTGGTGGGGGGATGGTGGGGTTTGTGTCATTTATAAGTTTAAATATGGAGGAGGTAAAATAGTTGTTGGAAGTTGGATGCTATGTCAAGATTGGTACCTTCTATGTTTGGTTGTGGTGTGGAATTTTTTCCAGGTGGGAGAATATTGTTCACTGCAGTCCAGAACTTCTGGAGGTTGTTCCTATATTTATTTTGTAACGTTAGGTAGTGATTTTGTTTGTCTATCTGAATCTGTTTTTTGCCTTGTTTTTCTAAGTTCTAAATAGGTTTGTCTGGTTGTGGTTGTTTTAAGTTGTTACCGGGCTTTCCATGCTTTGTCTCTTTGTTTTAATAAAACCTTTGTGGTTTTAAGTAACCAGGGGGCAGGGTTGCTACATGTTATAATTGTCATTATTGGGGCTAGTTGGTTCAGGATTGTTAGGAATGTTGAATTACAGTATTCAACTACAATGTCTAGGGGAAGAGTTTTGGTGGGAGACCAGTTGCAAGATTTTAATGTTTCTTTGAATAGCTCAGTGGAGAAGTTTTTGTGGGATCGGGTATGTAATAGGGAGGGTGGGTTATTACACTTAAGTTTATGTTGAAGGAGGAAGGTTTGGTTGTGGTCGCTGAGAGAATTGGGTAGTGTTCCAGATTGGTGGGCAGTGTTGAGTTGGTTAGTGAGGATTCAGTCCAATATGGATTTTCTTTTGGTGGTTTTATCTATACAGGTGGGGATTTGGATGAGCTGAGTAAAGTTATATAAGTTAATATAGTTGGCTGGTGTTGGGGAATGGGTGGGGTTCCAGTCTATGTTAACATCGCCTAGTATTATGGATTTGTGAGGGAGGGAGTGTGAGGCCCAGTGGAGTATCGATTCTAGGGTGGTTATGTTGTCACCTGGTGAAATATAGATTCCCAGCAAGTTTAACTGTTTATGTTGATTTAGGAGAATAGTAGCTAGTATAATCTCAGCATTATTGTAGTTTCTCAGATTTTTTGTAACAGCTGGAGTTTTAAGTTAGATTTGTACAACAGGGCAATACCTCCACCTCTTTTCTGTGGTCTGTCCACTCTTAGAAGGATGTAACCAGGTGGGGTTACAGAGTTGTCTTTGACATGGTGTTTAAGCCAGATTTCTGTTATGAGCATTATGTTGGGGTTATATATTGACATAGATGAGTGCAGTTCTTCTATTTTGTTCATGATACTATGTACATTGAGATTTAGTACTAGAAGGTCAGTGGGTTTTAACTTAGGTGGGAGGTAAATATTGTTTGTACTTGTGGGGGTGGGAATTGGGCCTGGGTTGAGGTGGATATCGCCTCTGTCATCTGTTGCCTCTATCTGCTCTATATATCTAGATGTAGCTATATACAAATATATATATATATATATATGTATATATATATATATATATATATATATATATATATATATATATATATATATATATATATATATATATATATGTGTGTGTATATATATATATCTATATGTGTATATACATATATCTATATGCCTACATATGAATCTGTGTGTGTGTGTGTGTGTGTGTGTGTGTGTGTGTGTGTGTGTGTGTGTATATATATATATATATATATATATATATATATATATATATATATATATATATACATATATATATATCAGATTGTATCAGGCTTGAGGCAGCATGCTTAGGCTTAAGTGAGCTTTGTTTACAGTACATGATTATGCAGCTGAAAGTCTCCCAAATAAGATGATCAAGCAGAGTACATATTACCAATCATAGCAACATGTCTCTGATGGGATGTCTTTTGCCAGGTTTAGCTGATATTAACTCTATGATGTATTTATTTTCACTGGGGAAGACACTGCATTCTGTTATTGGCCTTCTGTTTACTATACCTTGTTCATATACTTGACGCTGCTTTACTTCCTGGTTCTCTATAAGTTGTGGCTTTCCAAGTTTAATCCAGACAAACAATGGGATAACTTAACATTTATGTGGGGCTAATAGGGAATATTTTAAAGTACTGTCCCAATGGAAAATTTTCATGAGGATTTATTGTTAAGACAAATAAATGACTGATATTTCTTGCACATTTAATATTGTTTATTACTATCTGAAGTTTGTATTTTTCCCCAGGGCTACAGGGATTTGTTTTTTTGATTTTTTGAACACTTTTTTGAATACTTCAGTTTTTTCCACCTACCAAATTATTCTAGTTGACTAGATTCAGCACATTACTGTAATATATATTGCATTTTTCTTATTCTTGTGGCTTTTGAAAAGGGTTTTAAGTGGATTAGTTTAATTACCATGCTAACAAACAAATACATAAAAATACATGTGCATGCCTAATTTATATACTGCCTGCTTATGAAATTTGCTCATAAATAAAATATCCATTTCATACTTGAAAGTATAAATAATAATAAATTATTACAGTATTCACTAAGGGATAGCACCAGCCTTGTTGACAGTCTTGTTCATCAGTGATATTCTGTATTTGATTGTAGGATTTACCTAAAAGGTTTTTATACTGCATCATAATCATTTCTTTACTTATCAAGGATTCTTACTGCAGTATTGTAAGTTTTTGAGTGTTGAGGATATGTAAGCAGTGGCAGATTATGTACCTTGGATACTGGGTGGTTTTCATACCATAGGCTCCCAACACAATTTTTGGGACTACATATAAAAGCACATGTTCTTTAGATTTATATTCTGATTGCTGTAAATATATATGTACCTACCAGATTTAAATTATATTTATTATTTAATAAAGTGAATGTTCTATTTGTTTTAAATTTATGAAGACTTGAACATTTTTCCAGCAGGATGTGAAACAAATTTTACAAACCAGTAACAAAATTACCCATTTCAGGACATGTCAACTATAAAATACCACTCAGACTGCTGTCATTATAATCCCCCAGTGCCCGTTCCTATCAATTACAACCATTTGGCTGCATGCACCTTAAAAGTATGACTCTGATTAAAAATGGCCACAGTAAAGTATTCTAACTTGTTTCACTCAAATGCACACTAGTCTTACAAATCTAGACTAATGACTGCTCATTATGACAGGAGGATCAGTCATTCTTAGCCCCTGTGCTCAGCAATTATAGCATGATTGCTTACTGTGTACAAATCAAATATCAGATTACACTATTAATATTTGTAGATACAGTAATGTCATTCAAGTCTGTTTCATGCAAAGTCATAGTACCCACAATAAAGTGTCCTCAGAAAGGCCCGGTACATAGATCAGCAATTGTAGATACATTGTTTTTTGTGTTCAAATTTCAAATGTCTAACTGCATTAAAAATGTTTTCTCTCCTTTACATATAAGCACAAACAGTTGCTGGCCAGCTACAGCAAAGTACTCCTGTCTTCTACAAAGCTGTCCACTGACTGCAGATACCTAGTTGCATATTTGGTGGTGTTCTAGGATTAAAAAAAGCTTATCTCATGTTACTGCAGCTCAGTGGTGCTTGTTTAAACCATGATTCCCTGACCATCCACTATACTATTTAATAGTCATGGGCTTTTGGCATTTTGGCTCCTTGTCTTCCCCATGAATCTTGGATGGCAAAGAACAAAATGTTGTAGGTGCTTTGGATAGGTTTACCACAATGCATTTAATTTTTGGTTCTGAAGAAGTCCTTAACACAATACAAGGACAAAAGAGCTTAACCACTGCTGAATAAAAGTTTATCTTCTGGCTACAGGATATGTGTGGCAGGTTGTTTTTCATTTATTTTTTTATGTTAAAGAAACATGTCTTTAAAAATAAACAAATAAATAAATAAGTAAATAAATAAATAAACTCTCCTAACTGAACAACATCCCTTAACTGTGTTGAGCATACACAAATGGTAGGCACCACAAGTATACAGAAGTAAATACTGATTTCCACTTTTTCGTAATTAAAACTAAAACAGCAACCATTAACTAAATGCATATATCTATATCTACATCCATCCATCCATCTATTTATATATTTCAGCACATAAGCCTATTAAAATGAGATAGCAGTGCTGAACAAATTTTTTAAATAAAATAGTTTCACTGCAGATAACGGATGGCTGGCCATGACCTCCTTTGGAGCTCTGGGCTCCAAGTATCCGCCAGTCATAGTCCTAAGAGATGTCCCCACTGTATGCAGGTACTGTATAATCAAAGTGTCTTTATTGTTCTTCAAGTCCTTTCTTGTCTGTATGCTTCATACTTCAACATTAACCGATAATGCTTTCTCTAAACTTAAGGTCTTCCATCATAGTTTAACTATAAATCATGGCCCTCTATAACTTGCTATGATGCATTTTCCACTACATCTTACAAATAACATGTGGGTGGTTTAGATATCTTTGTAAATTTTTTATTAAGGATACATCAGCATAATTTTACTGTACCCTCACTGACATCCCTGTACAGATAGCCATGGGGTGCGTCCATAGACATTAATGGATAAAGCCATGCACAATCATTATGGTGTGTCCATTAAAGTCTTTGGGTGCATCTGTATATCTTCCCTTTGTTGACATCACCAAGAGTAATATTCATTGAGCTTTTTGATTATGTTTTGTAGAGAAAAATAATATTTTACAAAGGCTGTAATTTCAAACATTGTGTCATATAAGAGACATGATATGGAGGGAAACGCTGCACACTCTAGGCATACATCAGCTAAGTACAAAACTGTGAGGCAACACTTTAAACTGTTTTAGTTGTCCAGAGTTAAAAGTGTGACAGTAACTCATTTTTGTTAAAATGCCTGAAGATCAGCCTAGCAGTGTTTCCAAAAGGAGTCATATGATTAACAAAGTGAATGAATTATAATAGTATTACTTGTCCTTTTCTACTCTTGAGTCCTTTTATTTATGATTTTGTATAAAAGGTTATACATTCTGTGTGATAAGAGTTAAAGAGTTCTTCTCTGAAAATCAGACACATAACGGCAATAAATGTTTTCCATGGTTTTAGCAAAGACTGCAGTGCAGTAACATGAGTCTGAGATATATAATATTAACTGACAATATTTAGTATTTGTATTAAAGTTTTACTTACAGAATTCACATTGTTTGTTTCATCTGGAAGGGAAGAAAACAAAACATTTAGGTACACTCTGCAGATTTAAGAAACATTATTTTTTTCAAAAGTACATAAGAAGATCTACAACACTATTGCTCAAATAAAGTAAAATACATGCCAGATGATAGAATTTAGGAAACCTGTGTAAAATTTACAAGACATTTACAAAAATGTTTCTGTTAGGTTCTATGTCTGTTCTATATTATTATGCAGGGCACAATGTAGCAACTTCAGAGTGATTGAAAGCAACACAATTTATCATCTTATAATCTTTACCAGTGCACACCTTAAATAAAACTGTATTTAAAACAAAAGACATTCTAAGTTAATATATGGACAAAGCAAGTAAATATTTTTGTGTAGCTATCACTCATTTTTAAAACGATCATGAAACCTGACCTGGGAAGTGTAGATTCCTGAGTTATAGCCAGACATATAGAAGCCTAGTGCTCACTTAGAATTTAGACACTGACACCTGCAGCAAAGTGACCAGATGATCATCTGATGATACAGCAGATGAGGTGCTGGACACTATATTTTGCTTTTTACTACCAATTCTCTAGATCTGACATTATAATCAAGTGGATGAAATGTATTGAAAAGGGTGCAGCTTTGACACAGCTGTTATTTTTTGGTGTGGCATGTACATACGCATGCATTAGTGTGTATGTTTGTGTGTGTGTTTGTGTGAGTGCGCATGCATGTATGTGTGGGGGCATGTAGGTGTACTCACACACACATACACACACACACACACTCACACACACACACACACACACACACACACACACACACACACACACACACACACACACACACACACACACACACATGGACATATACGTTGCCCACCAGGCTGGGTGCCTCTCCGATTCTCTCAGTAATCACTCCCCTACCTTTCTTCTAAGGAACTGCATTCACTCCCCCTGTAATGTCATTTTCAAACACATACGCTACAAAAGAAATTTTTCCCCTACTTTAAAATTGCAACTGGTCACCTCTAAAATCACTCCACCTAGACCAAGCTGTACAATATTTTAATGATACCTTCCTCAACATCCTTATTAACCTCGCTCCAACAAGAAAAATTTGCTCCAAAACTAAAACCTACCTTGGATAACCAAAGATGCTAAATCTCTTATTAAAAAAGGGATAGATCCTGGACTGCTTATCAAACCTCCAAAACCTCAGAAAACCACACGTCTGACAAACAACTAAGAAATCTAACTAAGAAGCAAATATTATCTGGCAAAAAATCTTATTTTCTAGGTTGTCAACAAAAACACATAAATAACCCACAAACATGTTGGCAAAACCATAACTACCTCCTCAACTATGGCACCCTGGCACCATCTACAACAAATAGCACTGAATGTATAGCTTCCCAATTTAACTCTAATTTCATCACAACTGTCATCTCACTTTTAAACAACAAATTTAGCCAAAACCTTACAGTGCCTACCTCTACTACCTCTAAACCAAACTACTTCTATTTTAAACCCATACAAACCTCTTATATCAAAATTTCCTATCAAAACTAAAATCTACCTGTGTAGCAGCTGATCAACACCCTAATGACTTCTTAAAATCTGCTGCAAGCTCCATCGCCTATCCCATATCTATCCTAATCAATTGTTACATTGCAGAACAATATGTCCCCATACTATGGAAAATATCCCATATCATCCCCCTCAACAAGGAAGGTCCATCTGAAGATCTCTCTAATTATCAGCCCATTGCCATTCTCTCACCCCTAACCAAAATCTTAGAGGAAATGTATCCATAAGTAGCTCCTAGACCACCTCACTACAAATAACCTCTTATCTAGTTCACAGCATGAGTTCAGTCCAAAACACAGTACCTCCTCAGCCCTCATAAGTTTCACTACATCAACCTCCTCAAAAACAATGGACAACTAGTCTCTACTATATTCCTTGATATGTCCAAAGCTTTAGATACGGTATCCCACCAACTACTACTCAACACTCTAGCCTCCTTCAACCTCACCTCTTCATCTCTCAACTGGTTCTTTAGCTACCTTGCTAATCAACAACAGGAAACTAAATGGGATAATAAACTCTCCACACCCCTCCCAGTCTCTGTTGGGGTTCCTCAGGTTGCATCCTTGGCCCTCTCCTTTTTATTATATTCACAAATAGTCTAAACACTGACACTAAATCTGCTATTATTCAATATACTGATGACACTACTCTTATTTGTTCTGCTCCCACACCCCAAGAACTCCAAAATAAACTGCAAAAGTCACTTCTAGATATTGACAATTACCTAGATGAACTTCAACTCATCCTAAACCCAAAATAAACAAAATTAATGATCTTCTCTAACAGGAAATCCAAAGCAAAACCACCTCCTCTCTTCATGTACTCTATTAACGGCACTATAATAGAACCAGTTAAGCAAGCAAAACTACTTGGTGTCACGATAGACAACAACCTAACATTCTATAAACACATATCATTCACAATAAAGAAAGTTCCCATCAAACATGGTGCTGTATATAGGGCCAAGCCTTACCTTTTTCAAAATGGCAGACTAGCCACAGCCAGATCCCACCTCCTATCTATTCTTCTCTACTGTTCTCAGCTTTTCACTAACCGGCACGTCTGATTTACATCTACTTGAGTCCTGCTATAACAAAATAGCAAAAGTTGCTGCTATTATACCCAACAGGACCCATTATTGGCTTGCTCATCAAAAACTACACTGTCTTGAATTTCCCAGTCTGTTATTGGTCAATCAGCTCACCACTGCCCACTCCATTATCCACAAACCTGAAAACTACCCTGCACTCTCCAACCTATTACAACTAAATGCCAACCCTAGGACCCTTAGATCATCCGATAAACTTATATTCAAGGTTACAGAGTCCCATAATTACTTCAGTGACTCTCTGTTCTCCTTCAAAGTAGCCAAACAGTGGAACCTATTACCCCAGAATATCTTAAAAAACACAGATTGTCCTAGTTTCAAAAAACTCCTAAAGGAATACCTTACTCAACAATGGCTATGCTCCTGTAATACTCCTGGTTAGTTTCTCATGCCTTCGATCAAATGTTTTCTTTGCTGCTATTTTCTTTTCTTAATTCTACCAAATGAAAATACCACAACGGTTTTTAATTATATATCTAATGAGTTTCATATTACTGTCTGTAATAAGGCTTAAGAAATGTAATGTTTTCTGTTTTACATTCATCTTTTTTAAATTTTGATTGTTGGCAACTGTCAAACTTTTTTGTATATTGTTTGTAAATCTTTTAAAATTCTTTGTAATCTTTTTGTACTATTGTTATGGAGTTTATCTCCCTGGGTCTCCGCTGAAAACGGGCTACTTGCCCATCTACCCGGTTAACAAATGTAAAATAAATAAAATAAATAAATAAATCAATGCTTGCTATCAAAATGATGAAAATTCAAACAAAAAATGTTCGGATCATCGAACGGGAATGTCGAATATCATAACATAAATAAGGTGAACATGTCAAATCTGCTGAACGATTTCAGTAGATTCGACATTTTCACTGAATATTGAACATGATGTCCATATAGGAGCTCAGGTAACTGTAACTTCTATACTCCACATCATGTTTTTGCACCCATTGCTAACTATATATTTCAGCTCCAAGGTTGTACTACAGTGAGGAAAGGGATGAATGTCCCAATCCGGACTGTACCGCAATCTCACACATACACACACACACACACATATATATAATTATATATATATATATATATATATATATATATATATATATATATATATATGTACACATACACACACACACACACACACACACACACACACACACACACACACACACACACACACACACACACACACACACACACACACACACACACACACACACGTGTTTTTTTATAAAAGGGGTAGCAGTTTAACATAATATCTCAATCTGATAAAAATTTTAACCTTTGTCACAAAATATTTGCATTGAATTTGATTAGTAAGACTATCCTAATGATGAGATGCAAAGAACAGAGCTGGACTGTAGTCAAATGGGTCCCTAGGCAGGCTAAAGTGAGCAACTCTAAACTTCTCTTCCCTTGAAACTGACATTAACTGAAAGTGCATCTGGCAAGCCATTAAACTAGAAGAGACATGTTGGGATTTGTATTGAAATAGCATATTGTGAAGCACTAAGTAATGAGTAGGCGAAGAGTGCAGATATTCAAAGGCAATGTGCAACACATTTGCTTACAAGCTGGGATAGGCCATCTGAAGTAAGATTCCCTTTTCAGGGCAACCCAGGAGCATTGCCTAGTGAATTGTCTTCATCAGAGTCTCATAGAAGGCTGAAAGAATCAAACCCTTCACTATAGGAAGCAGCACATTATCAGCTCATAGCCTTAATTATCTATGCTTGGTGCCTGAAAAACACTATTGTAATCTAATACAGTACATTTTATACCTACATGTCTGCGTAAAAATTCAAGTTAAATTGAAAGTGTATTTAGACATAAAATATTAACATTAAACTTGTAAACTTCATGTTGTCCAGTTTATACACAACTAGATAATTAACATACTATCAACAGTCATAAAAAACATGGAAACTCAGGATTCTATCTCTTCCACTGTTTAGTGGATTTTCTGTTGTTTTAGGCAGTGACTTTGTGCCTGAATAGCATTGCACTTCTGGAAGAACACAAGAACACAAGAAGCAAAAGCCATCTGAGTTACAGACTGTTTAATTGTCTCTTTCTTTGCATGTCTTAGGCCAGCAGTTTTTTTTTCATAAGCTAATGCATTTTGTTTTTGCAGTAGAATAATATCTTGTATATTTCCCTTTTCTAATTAACAATATCTGTAATTCTACCTATGAACCTATAGCAAAGTTCTTCATTAGCACTCTTCAAGAAAAATCTTGATGAGTGGATGGAAAATAGGAAATACACCCTGGGAATCACTTCTGTCTCTGCTCGACAGTGGCACAGGAAAATAACTTTCTTGGGTGGCGTAAGCCAGAGTACCTTGTTGGCTAGGCTTATGTAGGTCCTTGGGCCGATAGCCTAGTACCTACCTATGAACATATGAACCTATATAGACAGATTCACCTTCACCAGTCATACAGCATATATTTGGATGTGAGACTAATAGGATGAAAAAAGTCACAAACATGAGACAGCTCTCAACTACTTTTCTGAAGAATTAGAGACAAATCCAAAACTGATGTGGGGGGGGGGGGGGGGGGTTGAGGTGAACATAGGTCCAAAATGATGGACATTTTGTAACTGCTGCCCTTATTGACTTAAAAAATTAATAGAGCAACAGGTTTTGCATGAAAATGCATTTTCTGAACAGTAAGAAATCAATACAAACCATGGAGGTAGTATTAAGCATCTAAGCTTGTATTGGACAGGATGGAGTCACTAACTGACCACGAAGTTGTCAGTTACAGTAAAAAATGTATTTTAATATATACAAATGAACTATATGTATTTTTATTAAGCTCTCATGTTTTGTATTGCTACACTGTCAAAATGATGACAGACTGATCTGGATGTTTGATTTTATTGTATTTTATTAGTGATGACATTCACCATAAAACACAGATAGTTACTGAAAGAATAAACAATTACAGAATCATTACTCTTAAATCCTCTACCTCCAGAATCAGGGACAAATACAGTTCTTAAAATATTAATAATGAATTAGCATGCATTTTCTGAATCAAAAGAGGCCTATAACTGATTATCTTAATTATAACCAAGCAGAAGTAGGGCTAAATTCACCACTTTTAGGAAGAATTAGGAGGGAGTCAGCAGAATTTAAAGGAAAAAGAATCATTGACAATTGAGAGGTATGCGTAGAGTTACATTCTTATAAAACCCTGCATGGTATTATTAAGATATCAAAATCTGCAGTCAGAATGGTTCTATTTGCAGTACAATATAAAATGATTAGAACAGAACAATAAAACAATTAATATACCAACATCAAGGATGTCAGATACAGCATTTCGTTGTTCTGGCACAGGGAAATGATAGATGGCAACTTCTTCCTGTCAGAATTCCTATTCAGAAGTGATTTTCTTATTGTTCATTCATCAATGAGTCTGAACAAATCTGTTCAGTTCTTTCATGTGAGTTTCCTGTTTGTGTAAAATGCTATGGGTGCTGTTTCTGCACATGCATGGCTCACAGTCACAGAGTCCTCATGCTGTAGTGTGGTATTGTCTCCCACACATTCTTTTACCGCCCTGTATAGGTAAGCAGCATCTCCTTTTGTTAGTTCTGGTTTAGCCCCACACAGGAAACTATACAACTTTTCTCCACACAGCACTCTGTTTTACGTTTAAGGTTTCCCGTGCTTTTCAGCTCCTTGTGGCTCACTTGTGAATGATTGGCTCCATCATATGTGATGCTGTCTAAATCATGTCTCAGAAGCACTGCATTCAGAAGAATATGACAGCTTAGGATGTCGGTTAAAATAAAAGGACTAGCTGAATGCAAAACAAAAGGTGTACATCTCTAGCCAGATCACAGTAGGGAAGGGGCAGCCTAAATCCACCACTAGTACTTACACTTTAAATTTAAGTTAAGGAGTTATTTATGTGCATAGGACAAATTACTAATGATTATTGAAAGGGGGTGACTCGGTTGTGAATGTGAGATTGGAGAGGGATACTTTTTATTTTGTACTGTCAACAAGCGCACAATTATGTTGGTTGTTGTTAACTTCCAGGATTATCTTAGCAATAACCAGCATGACTGTCAATAAATTAAACACACAGAAGAAACATGTTTGTGGTGATGCTGACATCCCTCCAACCACTAGGTGTCACTGGCTACTGGCCCTGCTAGAGAAACTGATCCTTTTTAAACACCAAATTCAAGGAGGAACGAGTTTCATGTTGGTGTGTGTGTGTGTGTGTGTGGGGGGGGGGGGGTAGGTACAATAGAGAGCTTTTAAGGAGTATGACTTGAATACCTGGGACATCTTAGCTGTAGGGCTCCTTCATGTTGGGAGCAAAGAGAATTTGAATGCTGGGCTTGGTAAACTATGCATGCAAGTGAGTGCCAATTGTAAGAAAATAAAAGGTTGTCTATAAGTGTATAAGTGTGGCAAACATAGAAGCAGTTTTGGGTATAGAGAGACAGTCTACTTCTCCTTTTGAGCTGCACTGATGTTCTATCTACCATGTTTAAGATGGTTTGTAGTTATACTCTTCTAGGGGCTTATCATGAGATTATGATAGGGAGGGCATATTTGAGGTCAATACATTTTCAGTAATGGCCATAAAGTCTATTGGGGAAGTGAATCTAGTTGCTTTATAGACTGGTTTTACCTGTACATTTGCTGTATTGCATATCAAACTGTGTGGCAGGTAAGGAAGAGGCTGAGCTCAAACCAGAATCTGAAGTAATTTATGCAGGAAATAAAGGATACTGGGCAGACAGGAGGGTTATTAAGAATGGGAGAAGATTGTAAAGCTTCTGGGCTGTTATAGAGAGTATGGATGCCATTAGCATTACTAGTCAATGGGTAATCCTGTTTGTAGAAGTATTGCTTAATGTTATATAACGGAGCGATTCAAAGACCTCAGTAGAGCCACAGCCATCTTTTTTGATAATGCTCCATGCAAATTTGGCAATCCAAGGAAGTGCCTAGTGTAAATTAACCATGTGCTTTGCCCCAGAATCATACACAGGGATCAAGATAAACAGAAAAGTGATTCAAAGGCAAGATCTACAGTGCTATTTTGAAGCAGAGCAGTAAGGACTAACTGTAGTAGTTTTATGGTGAACACCCATTGCTGCCTTTGGTAGCCATGGGTTAGTTATTTCCTCAGTACCAGATGTGTGTGTGTGTGTGTGTGTGTGTGTGTGTGTGTGTGTGTGTGTGTGTGTGTGTGTGTGTGCGTGCATGTGTGTGTGTGTGCGTGTGTGTGTGTGTGTGTGTGTGTGTGTGTGTGTGCATATGGGTGTGTGTGTGTGTGTGTGTGTGTGTGTGTGTGTGTGTGTGTGTGTGTGTGTGTGTGTGTGTGTGTGTGTGTGTGTGTGTGTGTGTGTGTGTGTGTGTGTGTGTGTGTGTGTGTGTGCATATGGGTGTGTGTTTTGTGTGTGCGTGTGTGTGTTTTGTGTGTGTGAATGTGTATCTGTGTCTATGAGTGCCTATGTAACAGAACTGCATGGGCTGGTAGGAGAAACACTTGCTACAGTTGATGCATTAAGTGCTCGAATCAACAACATACAAATGAGTCACTAATGAGCTTTTGTCCATGCAGCTTTTGAATGTCTCTGAATGTTACTGGGCTACAATAACAAAGTGCAAGTAATGCTAAGCAGATAACTTTATTAAATACCACTGTGTGTGTGTGTCTATGTGTGTATATACATCTTTCTCTATCTCAAAAAAAAAAAAAAATATATATATATATATATATATATATATATATATATATGTATATGGATCTAGGACTTTGCACGAATGTGCCCCTGTGCCCCTCCACCCCCTACTTTAATATTCTCACTCCGAGACCGCACTACAGTGAAGAAAAGGGAATTTTCCCTTATCCACGCCATAGTGCGGCAAACAGGCATACTTACGCGAAAGTGCTTCTTCGGTGAAAAGCAGTTTCGCTCAAGTATGCCATACTGAAATTAGTTTTGGTGATTTTGTCTTCGGGGAGCTGTACGGATCCCATATATATATATATATATATATATATATATATATATATATATATGTTATATATACTGCACACTAAAAATGGACAACATGTAAATGGATGAAACACCTAACTAAAGTGAGTAGAAGATATTTTGTCACTACTCTCCATGCTTAATAAATTACCAGGCAGAATTACAACAAATCAGCTAAACTCTTTCTCTACCCAGCCACAGTAACCACAAACACAAAAACATAAACCAATATCCATAAAATTAAGAATACTATAAACTGAAGTACTAAACCATAACATCAAGACACAAAAACTATAACTGCAGCCACCCCATATAAAAACACATTCTCTTCTTAAGAAAAGGACAAGAAAAGCAGTAAAATACATAGAGAAATTGTATAAACATTAAAATTGTAATAATGGAAAAATATTCACAATTTTCACAGAAAGTCACACAGCAATAGAGTGTAGAAAAATTAAAAAAAAATCTAATCTCAGTAGGAAAATAAATTACCCACCAAAGACAAAGAAATGCAAATTATAAAAAATCCAAACTTATTCTGCATGATCTGCCCACCTATTCCCTGATCCACATACAGTAAGTATGTAAAGAAAATATATACAAATATTAAGCATTCCACACTGAAAACTTTAAAGGACATTAAAATAAATAATTTCCATCCCTTTCATCAATAAATAAACTGAAAATAAACCTGCCACCAAAATACCTGGCTATTAGTCTTATAAATTACTCTGTGAAGGGGTGTCACATCCTTTCAATCTAGAAACACGGAGTCATTGTTCAACTTCATAAAGCTGGGTCCTCAGTTGCTTTAAACAGCTATCATCCAATAGCCCTCTTATGCCCATTATCTAAAATCCTAGAAACATGTGGTTCTTCACAACTGCTTCAGTGTCTAACAGTTTCATCTCAAAATTCAGTATGGCTTCAGGCTTAATCATGGTACAGATACAACAATTGAAGATTTTAAGCAATATATCAGATATCACTAAAGCAATGAAAAATAGTTACATCAATATTTTTTGATTTTGCCAAAGCATTTATCTTATGTCATAAATTCATAAAAGTTTAAGCTAACTATAGTCTTTTTTTTTTCTAGTGTCATTTTGTGGTCAAATTATTTATGTCACAGAGAGCACTCAGATGAAATCACAATACCTTTTTAACTTTACCAGTGGATATTGGAGCTCCTTGGGGGTTATTGTATATATACCTAGGCTTTGCAAGAATGATGGCCTATTTAAAAAAAAATATATAAAAAAATGCAAAACTATACAGCTCTGAGTGATGGTGGTAGGAGCTCCAACGTCCCCATGCAGTGTCTATTACTTAATATAACCAACTCCAGTATGCATATCAATGCTATCAAAACAAAGTCACAGTTATCTTGTCCTAAGACTCAGCCACTGATTAGTGCCGAACCTCATAATCTAACAAAAACACAGCATAACTCCTCACAAGGAACTGAAAATGATATTCGCTCTTACTTACATCTCTCCCCATTAAAGACGTTAGCTGTTAGCTCAACTAACTATCCTTGATAATCAGCTTAGATTCAGCAATCAGCTATTTATAGAAATAACAGTGCTGTTGTACTGTAGCCTTACTCAAGGATTCAAAAATAGACTATCACCTTACTGAGCATTGCTTAATTCACCATTAGAGACACGATAATGGCATTTGCATGCAAAGTAAATTCCAACCTAATAACTCCCTATCCCACTCTTCTCCATTATTTGTTAAAGATCTTCAAGCAGTCGCTCGCTAGATGTCAGCTATTCTTTAGATTTGAGACTTATAAATAAAAAATGCATATTTTTCTTGAAGTCTACCTTCCTAAAATGTATACTTACTCTAAAAAAAAAAATAAAAAATACAAACAGACCTGTAGACACAACAAAACAAACACTATAATCATTGAAACCTACTAAAAATTGTCATTATACTGATTCTCACAAATGGCGATCCACTGGATAATTTCATTAAAATCAAGAACAGTTTTTAAATATTATTCTAAATCAGTTAAAAAGGTAATATAACAAGTTTTACATCAATATGCATTTTGTAAACAATAAACAGCATAACACTCTAATGACTGGCATTTCTGACTGATTGCAATCCTGGGTGCTTTATTAGAAAATCAAAAATGTTATGAGGGACAGGACAAATTTTTAAAATAAAATCATTTACATTCTGCAAATACAGGGCCAGTTACGAGGCATAGGTAGACTCAAAAGGGAATGTCTTGTCACAATAACTCATTGCAGGATTTGAAAACTTTTTGGGATCTGCAGGATTTTAAATGATGCAGTTCTGATTTTCTGAATGTTGTTATAACTGTCACTGTGTATAAATAACCCTTTGCTTATGAATTTGTATTTTTAATGATTGAGTCAATTACTAGATATCTTTACAATTCTTAAGCTGAGGCTTATTCATTTTCAGATAGTTTAGTATGGTTTGATATTACCATAACATTCTTAGCACCAACAAGCAAAAGAATAAAATAAACTGCAGCAATATACAGCAGCTATAATATACTGGGTTTTACCATGCACCTAGCCTTTCAAACATTAGAGACTGTAGAGTAAGTTGAAAAATTCCAGGACCCCTACACAAACAAAAACACACACATACACACACACACACACACACACACACACACACACACACACACACACACACACACACACACACACACACACACACAAATAAGCACATTATTCTCATATTCTCTCTTAGCATTCCTTGATACAAATTTTCAGTGACAACTTTAGCCATTCTCCTATTTCAGTTGTTATTACTTCATTCTACCCATTTCATTGCTAATACTTTGATCTTTGACCCCACACTCACAAGACTGTGTGCACAACACACACAGACACACACACACACACACACACACACACACACACACACACACACACACACACACACACACACACACACACACACACACACACACCAGTTATAGCCATTTGTATGACTATATAGCTCAGATATTTGCTTGACATCAAGTGAATGAATAAATTCATAAATAATGTCCCAGAAATGTATTGCACCTTGCTGATGTCAGAACCCTGAAGTGCAACTTTTCTCTGCCCTTTCAAATTTTTAGCTTAAGAATCAGAAACAAGGAATAAAATCAGGAACAGACATAATATTTTTCTTCTATGCTTAGAAAGCTGACAGAATAACAAGTTTATAAAGCATTTTCTAAGGATATATAATCTGAAACTCACATGTCTGTCATTATTTAGTGACTGCAATCTGTAATGATTTGCCAGAAGCTACAAATTTTACAAGAAACAGGTCAAAATATTTCAAAATTTCTTTGCTCAAGAATTCTGGACAAAACCAAAATTAATGGGGAACTAAAAGGGACAAATTTTAAGTATTATTCATCTATTTGTTAACCAGGTAAACCCAATTGGCAAAGTGTCCCTTATCGGAGGTGACCCAGAAGTACTGCCTATTTAAGCAACTTGCTCAAAGTCACAAATAGGCAAAGGGAGGTAAAAGGATTCAAGTCCTGTACCTTTGACTACAGGAAGCAGTTTGTTAACATTAGTGTGAGACAACTCCAAATCACTTAAAATGTTAACAAAGCAATAAGTGATATATGGATGTGTATTCTCTGAACAATAAAAACTATCAAACTATAATGACTGGCATTACTGACTGAAAGTAATCCTAAGTGATATACCAGAAAACAGAAGTTAACTAGAGACTGGGCATAAATATGAAGCAAAACCAGTGATGTTCTGCAAAATCTGAGACATATAAGTGGCAAATTAGTCTAAAAAGGTGAACAGAGTAACAGATTTTGCATTAACATGCATTTTATGAACATTTGCACAACAGAAAATATCTAATAAATGAAATTATTAACTGACTATGAACCTTTTTTAACCATCTGTGATTTACCAACCATTTCAACCACTGTATAATTTTTTACAGTGTTATGAAATTCTAACTTTTTATGGAAATTGTAGATTTATTCTATGAATATCTCTAGTTAACTATGTTTTATTCTCTGTATATATATATATATATATATATATATATATATATATATATATATTGTTTTTCCATATTTGCTTATACAGTATTTCTCATATTGCTTTTCAAGTATTTCTTCATATTGATTTTTATGTTGTTTTTCTCATACTTGCTTCTTCAGAACTGTTAATCATATTGTTTAATTTTGGTACTTACTATGGTGCTTTTCTCCCCAAGCCTTTGCTGAAAATGGACCTGTGTCCAGTCGGACTATCCCAGCAAACAAATGTAAAATAAATAAAATAAATAAATAAAATAAATGATCAGAAAATGAAGAAACAAGTGAAGATCATTAGAGCTCTAAACTATTTGTGAGCTCTTTCCTGTAGTCGAGGGTACAGGATTTGATTCTTTCTACCCCCATTTGCCTACTTTTGCCTCTTTAACTGGTTTAAAAGAAAGAAAAACAAAACAGACAGACATATGTATGAGGCCAAATACTCATGTGAAGTTTCAGATCAATAAGAGCAGAGCCTGATCTTGGTCAAATGGAGTCCTAGGCAGAGTAGAGGACCAGACACCCACTTCCCCTCCAGCAGCTGTTCCAATATCCCATTACTTGTTTGTCTGTCCCCAAATAACATAAAACACATTTAAACCTCTCAGTCTGTGTACTAGTTAATTCTTTACATTTACAATGATCAGAGATTTGGATTTAATTTAAATTTTTTATTAAACATTTTACAGCCAGAACACTGACAGCCATTTGATGAACAAACAAAATACTCTCACTTTGAAAACAGACAGCATGAGCAATAGTAAACCCCCCTTTCTTTGAAACTCACATTTATTGAAAGCACATCTGGAAATCCATCAACTATAACACACATGCAGGGATTCATAGTCAGATAGCATATAGTGAAGCAATAATTAGGGGTGTTTGAAGGGTGCAGGAATTCAAAAGACAAAACGTGTACTGAATCTTCTAAAAGCTTTGTAGAGTCTACTGGATATGCCTCTTTTCTGGGACAGCCCAAGAGAACTGTCTGTTGAAATGACTTAGTCAGACTTAACAGTGGACAAATGAAGGCTGAGTGAATCAAAAGTTGTACTACAGGAAACATTTCATTAACAACTCATAACCTTAACTCATTTGTACTGATTACCAAACTGTTGCAACCCAACACATTGTATTTCATACCCTTGTGCATACTAAAAGAACAAGTCAGGGCGAATGATTCAAGCAACATAACCAACAACAAGTAAGCATGCTTTAGGTTCTGAAAAAAATCTATGCTGAATTGCACATGACAAAAGCGCTTAACCTAGTGTCCTTCCATTTTATTTTATTTGGTATTTTGAATGTAGTGAACACTAAGTTTAGTTTTATTAAACATTGACAAATGGAGAAGAAGATTTTCAAATATACCACTACACCTCATTTGGCCTGCTAAAAACAAGTTAAATTAAAAATGCATTCACAATAATTATTTTACCATTAAAGTCATATGCTTCATGATGTGCAGTTTATTCACGGGCAAATAAGCACACTGCCAGCAGTCAACAAAGAAACCAAGGACTGTACCCAAAGAACATGTCTCATTTGGTAAAGCCCCTGTTTACTACAATCAGTTCCTTCCTTTACACCGTAACTACTCTGGGTTGCAGGATATGCACAGAAACATAGACAATTATAGCCCTTCATATGACTGTGCATATTTGGATGTTTGCATGCAATAAAATGAATGAACAAATACATAAATAATGACTGAGAACTGTATTCATAGGTAATTACTGGCTTGCAGTCCAGGGGACCATTGAGAAGCCTATCCCCAATTTCCAGTTGCCCCAAAGCACATTCTGATTTAACGACTTGCTCAAAATCACACACTAGATAAATGAGGACTGAGGGAATTAAACCCCGCACCACTGGAGTTACAGCTCACAGTCTTAACTGACTGCCAGACAGCTCACTACTGTGAGAACCATACAGTGCATCCCCTCACATACCCCAATGTCCTCCCAATCTATTAGCTCATAAAACAGAGACAAAGATCCAAACATCAGGAACAATTTTTATATGTTTCTCTTATATACTTAAAATGTTACATTAACATACATTTTCTGAAGGACACAAAATCTGAAATTCCTGACATTTAATGACTGTTAGCCACATAACACTTTGCCAGAAAGCCGCAAATTTTACAAGGATGAGACCAAAATAATTCTCATTTAGTGACTGTGAACATAACACTTTGCCAGAAAGCCACAAATTTTACAAGGCTGAGACCAAAATAATTCTCATTTAGTGACTGTTATCCACATAACACTTTACCAGAAAGCCACAAATTTTACAAGGATCAGACGAAAATAATTCTTAATGTCATTGCTCAAGAATTCTGGACAAAGCTTAAAATAATTGGGGGTGGTGGCAAAGGGACAGATTTTAAATACTATTTGTATCCATTGCCTCACAGCAAGAGGTTCTCCCGTTCGATTCTCGGCTGGAGTGCGGGGAGTGCCTTCTGTGTGGAGTCTGCATGTCCTCCCCGCAGTTGGGTGGGCGTTCGAAAGACATGCATAAATGGGCATGCCTTCGTTGAAGGTTGAACGTCGAGCTGGCACCTCGGCGTTTGTCAAAATCTATTGCCAATCATTAGCGGACCGGAGTTTCTCTGTGGCGACCCCTAACCCCCTAAAAGCCGAAAGACAACAACAACATCCATTTATTAAACAGGTAAAGAAAATATAGGTTGGAAGATTCAGACCCTGCAGTTTTGACTAGAGAAAGGAATTCATTAACAGCTCAAGGCCTTAATTACCAGACAACTTTAATTCACTTAAAGGGTTAACAGAACTACAACAGGTATTGTTTAGTCATTTCAGTGTCTTGTAACATGTGTACTCTCAAAAAAAAAAAGATCTATGTATTTCAAAATGCTACTCTCTCCTGTTAATGTGCATGCACCTGTTGAAGCTCTGCAGTTATTATATATATAACATACATTTGCTGATGGTCTGTCTCCAGTTGTTATACTGCATGGATGCTGACACTGTTCCTGCTATGTTTTCCTCCCACATCCCAAAGACATGCTGTAGGCAAATTCATAGTCCTGCAGACTGTCTATAGGTTTGAGGGTTATGTGTATAAGATTATGTTGTGACTCTTGTGACAGATTATGGGTTATTATCCTATCCCAGATTAGTTTCTCTGCCAGCTACTGAGTACCAGGATAAGGCCTGGTACGTCCAAAAACCTGACCTAGGAAATGGGTATTGCAGAATGAAAAAATGCATTTTTGTTTTCAGTTTTCATCTCCTATTACTTTATCATAGTTAGTTCTGTTGATCTTTAAACACTTAAAACTTCATACATTAGTCTCTTATCACCAGACCATGCTAATCCATTTTTAATAAAACATCAATATTGTTAGTTTTTGTAAGCCAAATAAGCATAGTAAAAATTAGGTGCCACTGATATCTCTCCTTGGTGTCTATCTTTTGATATAGTAGCACCAATTAGAATATAAATTATTATATTTTAATATAAACATCTGTTACATGGTACACATTTCTGTAAAAGCACAGGTTTAATCTGAAAATATATTTACTAACACACTGAATGCATTCTAATCCATCCCTTGGTTATTGCTGTAATAAAGTGGATTAATATTCTTGTAATGAAATAATCAGAATCTGTAAACTGCAGCTACTCATTTCACCTAAAAATATCTAGTACCATGTAAATGAAAAGATAATAAATAACTTTAAACATGATCTCTAAAATTCAGAGTTGCCCTCTGTAATATAATTATGTCCAGCTACAATAGCGGGAAAGGTAGAGCATATGGAGATTTACCTGGTTTCAATATTGCATACAAATTTAGCAAACCACACAACTTTTGACATGTTTTTATATAATTGCTCAGTAATAAGTGTTCAGCAAGAATTCTGCTTATAAAAGTATATAATCCATTTTGCTTTTATCCATGCAAAATGGGTACCTGTTATTTAATCGACCATTTTGAATGTTGAATACTGGAAGTTCGAATGGGAAGTTCGAAAAATAGAAATGTCAAAGCCACGGAAATTCAAATTCTTTCCCAGGGAAAGAATTCGGTTGGCTGTTTCCACGGCTTCAACATTTTCTGTACTGTGGTGTGAAAGTTATGGATCGGGTTAAGGTAAGTGTGCAAGTGTGACGGATGTTGGGGTTAGGGTGCGGGTAAGGTAAGTGTGCGATAGTGACGGACTTTAGGGTTAGGGTGCTGGTAAGGTAAGTGTGCAAAAGTGACGGACCTTAGGGTTAGGGCACAAGTAAAGTAAGTGTGCGATAGTGATGGACTTTAGGGTTAGGGTGCGGGTAAGGTAAGTGTGCGATAGTGATGGACCTTAGGGTTAGGGTTTGTGTTAAGGTCAGTGCATAGATAGTTGTGTATGTAAGGTGTAGTGTAGGTTTATTAGGCTTTTGGTGTGCCTGTGTTGTGTGTGTGTTTTTCGGGACAGCAAATTTTTTCCCTGGGAAAAAAATTCACTGTTCTGAGGTTTCGATGTTGTCATATTTCGAACTTCCAAGTTCGAACATATGGTGTTCAAAATTTTGGAAGTTCGATTATATGACATAGACCCTGCAAAACACATCAATTTCATACATTTCAGTATAACTTAATATCTTGATCATATTCAACATGTAATGGTTCTTTCATGAACAGCCAAAGAACCAAGGAACCATTAACAGTTTGCTTGATAATAAAGATGATATTCATTTTTTTAGGTTCCCTTAATGTTGTCATTCTAATTTAGTATATTTATTGTATCTCAAAATTTGTAATGTATAGGTTGTGCACATTTTGTTCCCATAAGAAGGTAACAAGACTACAATAAGGTAATCTTAAAGTAATGCTTCTAAAAAATCTGGGTGACACATTAATTCCTATTTCCCATTAATGCACCAGACTTTAAATGTCTGCCCATTTACTTTTGAAGGGTTTATGACAACAAGATGCCTAGTAAGGTAAAAAGAATCTTGTAGGTACCTATTCTTTTGAATATATAATAAATCAGGTTACTGCCCCACCCCCAATGAAGTTAAAATTATCATTAACACTGGCAGTACTAAAGCAGTAAAAACATTCATAGTTGCTTAGACTCCATGAATGTGCCTACCTTTGTACTGCATGTAGACAAAATGATATTGCAAATGTGCTTTCATTATTTTTAGTATACTGTGGGTGGTCCTAAGTAAATATGTCATGTGGTTGCTATGTAAAGTCACCTGCCAGTGTTTGCTGTATATGTCCCTGAGGTGCTAATACACTGCTGCATCAAGATCTACTAGTAATTCACCTTTTAACATACACATCTGTTCATAGGTTCATAGGTAGGTACTAGCCTATTGGCCCTAGGGCCAATATAAGCCTAGCCAAATGGTACCCTGGCTTTTGCCACCCAAGAAAATTATTTTCCTGTGCCCCTGTTTTGATATGCCACCCTGTTAGTAACATCTCCTGTTAAACATGCAGTTAGTACAAGGGCTGGCTACATTGTTCTAAAAATAGATTGTCAGTGATAGGGGAAAACACACAGCAATGCATTATTGCTTAGAAAATGTCATTTGGAATTATTGTAATGACTTATTACATTGCTGAGGATATTTATAGCACGTTTACAATATGGTGTCATGGTGCATGGTGTATTTTCAGGGTGACATATCAAAACTAATGATATGTATAAGGAGAATGTGCCATGTTTATTCAGTACTGCTCTATTCATAAGACACGTATATTAGGTTTTATGTAATGGACAATGAGCTGCATTACAAGGAAAGGTTCCATACCTGTTGTAAGGGTACACAGCTCAACAAATGTGACCACAATTCAGGTAGCAATTGAGGAGTAACAGCAATCACTGAGCCTTTTGATACACGTAGGGGTAGAGGTTGACAGCTTTCTTATGTAAATTAGTCAATAATGGCATCGAGACCGGCCAGTTGGAAAGACATCAAAACAGAGCTAATCTGAAGACACATTTTTACTTCAGTGACATTCATGAGACCATACAAATATTACAAAAAATATACATTTTGACAGCATTGGCTTTCTTAGAAGAGTCATAGCCCTGGTGATCAAACCATGGCAGCTATGGGTAAGTCCTGCAATACCCATACCCAGTCATAGATTATTGCTAGATTATATCAGAAAAAAACTACAAACACTGATGAAGTAGTTACATGGCTGATCCTTGAGCTTTAAAAAGCACTGAACACCATACAACAAGGACTCATAAATAGGCTGCAAAACATAGGTATCCATACCCTGGCCAAACAATGATTCAGCAGTTATCTTACTAGCAGAAAAGTAAGTCAGGTGAGAGTCCTCAGCCATCATTCAAATGTACCTCTTCTAAAAGTGTAGCACAGGGCTCCGTCTTTTGTCCTTTACTGCTCAGTTTCTACATAACTGATGTGAATAAGCATTGCAACATGTTAACAGAAATACAACATGCTGGAGATATTGCCCCACTATGCTGTCATATAAGCTATTACAATACATGGATAAAATACTGTAGAAAGGGTTCAAAATACTAGAAAAATAACTTGCAGAATCACATCGATTATGTAATGGTAACTAAAGTGATTCCATGTATTATGCTCAAATTGCTCCCTGTTAAAGAATGTTTTTGGCCAGCTTTCACAATCCAAGCCTACAAGGCTACTTGAGAATAACTTATCACTATGCCATAAAACCCATCCAAAATTATCTACTCACCTGCCACTTTCATACTGCCAATAATTAATTAGAATTACTGAAATTAACTTGATGACTACCTTTTCAAGAGCTACAATGGCAAAATGTGTAACAAACGTCTACACAGCGTAATGAATATCACCACCTAAACACTCTTTAAAATGAATTAAAATAATATTAGATTAATGTGGCTCAGAAATAATAGAGTGCCTCCATCATTGTAATTCAAACTGCCAAAAGCATTACCATTTATTACCAACACTCTATACATAACACTTACAATGCATTATATGTCACTAAATATAACAGAAATATTACTACTAACTAGATTAAATAATTTAGAGAGAAGATTAAATATACTATATTATTTAGAGGAAATAAAATGTTAAAATATAAAAAAAAATTGGTGTGATCAGACATACGCTGATATGGAATATCATTTGTTATATTCCCAAAAAGTATTTTATGTATCTCTCTCTCTCTCTCTCTCTATATATATATATATATATATATATATATATATATATATACACATACATACACACACACACCTATATATGTATATATATATATATATATATATATATATATATATATATATATATATATATATATATATATATATATATATATATATATCTGTGGAAGACTAAATTTTGATTAATAGCACAAACTGAAGATCTGAAAATCAGTGAATACAATGCATGAACTGCATAAAACATTTAGCTGCAAAGGGATTGAAAAATAAGTAAAATGGATATTTCTGCAGGGGGGCAAGCCTGCATCCCCTGCTAATTATATATTTCAACTCTGAGCTTACACAACAGTGTGGAAAGGGGATATTCCCCAACCCCAATCCCACTATACCGTGATCTCTAACATAAAAAGTCATCAATTTCCAAACAGCCTATTTTCCATCAGATGTATTGGCACCCTCCTTCTTCAATAAAAACACTCATCAACGGAATACTATGCACCTGTATATATATATATATATATATATATATATATATATATATATATGTGTGTTTGTGTGTGTGTGTGTGTGTAATATATATATATAAATTATGATTTAAATTATGACATTTGCATAGACTAGGTAGTAAACAAGGAAGAGATATATGAGAATATAATACTACAGAAGTAAGAGACAATATGAAAATAGAGCAATGGAAGATAGGAGGGCATGAGAGTGCTGGTAATTAGGGGTATATAACTGATTTACTAACTATACACAATATAATATGACATTCTCTCTATATTCTCCGTAAGAATTAACATTCCTCTTGCATCGGCAGTCTATAGCACTTACAAGACTGAAAATACCTTGTGATGTCTGTAGTGTGCAGTGCTAACATCATACTTCAGTAACAGCTTGTTAGACCGTTTTAATAATCATTAAAGCTTTTCTCACTGAGCCGCCACTGAAAATGTGCGACAACCATGTAGGGCAACTCATGAATCAAAACATTAATAAACAAAACAAGGTAAAATGAAATAAGCTAAAATTCTTCTTCTTCTTGGAAGATATGAGGCTGACTGTGGAGTTTTGTTTGCTCTGTTTCCTATAGTTTTCTTATTTTTATTCAAATCATCCAGAAACAAGCTATTTACATAAGTTTTTCTGCATTGAGAAATGTAACTCAAAAATACCAAAAACAACAAAATAATTCTTGTCTGCAAGGTAATTCCCCCCCCCCCACCCCACAATCCCCATGGTAGGATTGACCCCCTATACCCCCTACAGTGTGCCCACCAGTAGGAAAAAATGAAAAAGTCCACTGCAGTGCACTGTCAGCTTGTACAATGGAAGCAAATATGATTTTGATAAACAGAGATTAAAGGGAAATTGAACTAAATCTGATCACACACTCATCAGAGTGTAGTAATGCCATTTTATACAGGCTACATATGTTGTGCCCAAACAAGACACCTTCTGGCATTTGAACAATGTCAGAACATGGTGTTTTAACTGACTGCAATACAGAGAATTCCAAATGCCCATTGTTTCTGTTCACCTGCTGTAATATTTTCACATGTCCTGACTGAAAGTATTGTGTCTTTACGTGCAATATTATCATAGTGATTTTTTTGGATGCACTGGGGGTGTTTGTATTGTCCTTTGAGACATGGTTTCTGTTGTGGTTGCAACATCTTTAGTGAGGTAGGAAGTTTTGACCTTATTCTGTGGTTTGTCAAAATGTGAGCAGGTGACAAATCCATCATTTGTAAAGGAATACTGCATAGCTCTAATAGTGCAGGTTAACAAGCCCACCATTTGTAGTGGAATACTGCATAACTGTAACATTGCAAGTGACAAGCCTAACATCTGTAAAGAAAAACTGCATAACTCGAACAGTGCAGGCTGACCAGCCTACCACCTGTAAAGGAATACTTCATAACTCTAACAGTGCAGTTTGACAAGCTCACCATTTGTAAAGGAATGCTGCAAAACTCTAACAGTGCAGGATGACAAGCCACTTTGCTGCCTAGTATACATTTCTCATGAAGCTTTTTTACTGTTTGAATCTCTCTCCCAGAATTCCTGCTGACCTGCATATTTGGGCTTGTAGTGATGTGACAAAATGTCCTTCTAACACAACTCTCTGAAATTCCAAGGTTTTAAAGTGTGGGCCATTGAAAGAAGCAATGAAGTAAAACAGTTGGCTATCCCATGTCCAGCAAACATCTATGCTGTGACACTGATCACAGTTTTGGCCATATTCTACTACAGTTTGGATACCTGGAGTAATTTGTATAGTAGTCAGTGTATATCAGCTAATGTGCATCTTGATGCTGGAATAGATTTGTTTCAAACTTTGCCCAGTGTTGGTCTAGTGTTTTTTGTGGAACTGTTTTTTTTTTTTTCTTAAGGTGCAAAGGTGCAGTGTTTTGCAGCATGTCATGTGTGGTACTGGTTGAAATGTTAAGGCATGTTCTACAAGTAATGTCAGGATGTAGCTTATCCTGGTAAATGGCAAATACCTGGAAACAAGACATTATATTTTTCCTTCAAGGCAGTGGTTTGTTCTGGCCGCTGCCCAACGTTACTGCTGTGATTATCTTACTCTGTCTTGAAGCATGCACCATGGCATCATCGCTGCTGTATACTTTTACTCTTTCTCTTGAGTCTTTCCACATTACTGCTGACAGCATCACAACTATGCACTTTAGATGCTCTCAATTCATTTTACTCTTTTCCAATTTGCTCTGCCTAAGATATTAATCTGTTGCAATGCTACTACTTGAAAATACTTTATTAGTTTTTGTGCACACACTCAAGCTCTATTTGTCTTACTTTAGAATTTTTGGACTGAATATGATAACATGGTAACTGTGGAACTAGACAGCTTGTCTTTCACTTGCAAATCCTTAAATGAACTCTTATTCAAAATGTTACACTGTTGATGCCCAGTTTAAATTCAACACGTTTGCCATTAATCAACAGGTTTTCTGACAATACTTTCTTTCCTGAAAAACTTATTCATTTTTCCTACATTTGAATAGAATTCTTCCCTTACTATACACACATCAATTGTATCAACAAAGATTATGTTTTCAGATTGAACTTCTACTGTTACCATAAGAAGTAATATAAGAAAAAAAAGAAGTAACATCAGCATTTTACCAGCTTCTTAAAACACTGTACTCAAAGAACTTTTCAGGTTAGATTTATACACTTTAGCAAAATGAACAGTATTTATACAAATTCTGCAAGTATCCTTGTGAGCAATGCTGGCTTGACTGTGCCCGCACCTTACACACACACACACACACACACAGACACACACACACACACACACACACACACACACACACACACACACACACACACACACACACACACACACACGCACATATCCACACACACACACACACACACACACACACACACACACACACACACACACACACACACACACACACACATGCGTGCTCACACACGCACACACTATATTTTAGTTGCCATCTTTTCTTTTTTTTAGTTTTAACTGTGGCATAATGGCAACTTTGGCTACTACATCTTGTTAGTTTATTGTCATTTTTGGTCTGCTTTACATTTCTATAAGCACACACATATTTTTAAATCATTTTGATGCCTTTTTCACAGTTTTTGTTATATACTTCCATTCCTTCAGTCACCTCTTTCTTCTGCATGTCAGTTAACTTGCTGTACATCTATCTATTCCTTTTTCCAGGGTCAGGTCCCATCAGTAAGTTACTTCTCACTTGATCACTGTTTATCTATCACTTACTAGTTTATTGTGCAGATTTTCAAACTTGGAATCCTTAGCATTATGTATGATTTAAATAACATAAACATCAGTAGTTTTATGTAGATACTAATTTCTTTGTGAAAATAAGTGCCTCACATACATCAGACTTATTTTTTGGTACAAAGTAGTCTTTGAACTTTTGTTTTACTATAGATAAATCATTTTTCTCATCCAGTAACATGCAAATGTATGAAACACATTTAATAGCTTCCTCTCCTCCTGCTATATGTAAAAAAAATAGTCACTTGCATCTCTTTTTTCCCTTAAACATCTCAGAAGCAATAGTAAAAACTTTAGCTCTTTCATTTCACAATCTCCACCTTTCTGTCAGGTGATATAGAAGTTTCAGTTTGCCAGGAGGGTTGAGAGATGGTGGTGGCTGCATGCTTTCTGTCTTTTTAAAGTTTTTGTATTTATTTTTAATATAATAAAGAACAAATGTGCAAATAATAGTAGCATCCTGTTAACATTATTTTTCAATTCTGGCACTGTGGTATAGTATGCCAGTAATCATTCAATTACAAACTAAATAAGAGGCTAAAATAAGAGCTGATCTGAACTGACGTTTTCATACAGTGGCATTCCAGGACTGTCATTACCTACCAGAAGTGATTACTGTGTTTAGGGGTTTTGGTGATATCCTACTGAACAGTTCTTTCTTGGGGGGGGCGTTATATTTTGACCACCTCTGCCAAAATCATATGCCTGCACTCATTCATAGTCCAAGTTGGCATATGTCTCATACAGTGCCCTGCTCTGTCTGATTTGCCATACCAGCAGAGTAATCAGGCATTGGTATGCCTGGACTTAGAATGTACATGGTCACTGTATTTTAATAGTAGCTGGATAGCCCCTCTCCGAGTTGCCTGCAATATCATCTGATTAAAAACAAACTGAAGCTTTTAACCATTTGGAACTGTATGGATGTGTGGCATGAGTCTGCATTACATTACAATCTGCTTGAAAGTGAAAACAATTGGTCACAACACAAATTAGAACACCACTTTAATGAAATTATTCATAAAGAAAAAACATGTCTTCACTTTCTAATATACATTATCGGATTCTGTATCTTCTCTTTCATTCTTCAAATGATGGATGTAAATAAACAAATCCCCAGTCTGTCCATCCTAAAATGTATGTAGCTAACCGAATAAACAATTTGTTTTAGATGAATTTCCAGATCTGTTTTTAGTCTGATGGGGCTAACAGACAGTTTGTTTTAGATTAACTTCTCAGATTTTGTTTAGTCTTGTTTTGTGATACATGACACAGGATGACTTTTAAGTATGATGTATTCTATTTTCTAGTTGTTCTCTGCTTTGAAGTGTCAGGAGAGTCTTTCAACAATTACTGATGAGATGGTATGACTTACCAGATAAAAGCTTGTTTTCGTTGCTGGACTAAGAGCTCAAGGACCACTAAGTAACTCTCTGAAGTACACAAGTTATGCAGACAAAAACAAGCTTGGCTTTCTACATTATCATAAGTTTCTTTCCGGGTCTGTTACCCTAATCAATTGCTTATAGTCACAGATGCTATCAGACTGTGGGAGCAGATCCAGTCTTACATGTTGAGATTCAAAAATATCTATGGAGACAGCAATGAAAGAAAGATTGTCACTGCATATGTGCTATGCCTAGACTAATTAACCCAAATAAGAATAAACAAATAAATGAGGAAATAAATATAATAACACAAAGTGTGTTTAATGCAAAATATATCAAAGTGCACACACACACACACACACACACACACACACACACACACACACACACACACACACACACACACACACACACACACACACACACACACTTGTGCATGCACATGCATGCTTTCACAGACGCCCTTACATATTCAACACTTAAAATCTTTGTGGATGAACGTGTGCATGCATGTCACCATACACATTGTCAGTATGTTGTCTGTATCTGTCTTAGAGTAAGAGAAATGCTGGACAGTAAACCGTGGAAAAAGTTCCGATCTGTTTGAGAAGAGGATGCTCTAGACAGTGAGGTTATGTGGGCGCGTGCACCCGCGCACGCGTGTGTATGTGTGTTGGTTTTTATGTGCTGAGAGTAAGTTTAAGGCTATGAAAATTAAAATTTATAAGTTAAATCTGTACAATAATAAAATAAATGCTAAACTGAATAAAAACTATAAAAGGCTGCACAATAGAATGCAGGTAGTGAAATCATTATAAAAGGCTTTAAGTTAGTAAGGCAGGTAGTGAAACAGTTATTATAATAGGCTTTACTAAATAAATACATTTTGAGAGAGTCCCATTTTAATAAAAAATTATTTCTTTCAGAAGAAAATGCCTGCTTGGATTACATTTTTATTTTCATCTACTTTTTTAACATTCTCCTTTTTTGTTTATAGTATTGTTTTATCTGTCAACAATATACATGTATGTAGCTTACATATCTTAACTACCAAAGTTCTCTATTGCTATTTTTATTGAAATGCATCTATATTGCTATTTTTATTGCATTGTATACCTTTGGAGCTTTTTTCCTCTGGCCTCCGCTGAAAAAGGGCAATAGGTCAGCAGGACACTCCCGGTCAACAAATGAAAATAAAATAAATAAATAAATAAAATTTGTAAAAAAAAAAACTGTAAGAGAAAAAGTGTGCTTGAAGACCATGAATGTCTAATCCGACTGACATCTCCTGTAAGCATGGAAATCATATGAGGTGGGCAACCGATATCTAATGCTTACCTCAGGTTGTAACAGGACATGAAATGGATAACTCTGTACCATTATTGCTGAATAAGGAAGGTTCTAGTCATGCATTTATTCTTTCTCTGATAACCTGCATTATCCTACACAGATTTATGGGATTAGGTGTCATAAGGATACACTGGGTAGTCATAGAAAGAATGAATAGTTTTTCTTTTCTTTTCTTTTTTTTGCAAACAACTGCTTCTGTAGGACACCAAACAGATGGAATGATCAGGGGACTTCCTGCTGATGAAGGTTTCATGGGTGCCTAACACCAGCTATGGTCACCATGTTGTCAGAACCTGCTTGTTTTAAAAGGCAGAAATGATCCATCAATGGTTTTTGTTGTGACTAATCAGAAAAGTTGCTTAAGTACTGTTACAGTGAGTAATAATGCCACAAAGTAAATTGAAAGTCATGTTCTGCATCAGTGGAGTTGACCTTTAGCTCCTTGTTGTGTTGCTGTGAAGTTGATATCTCTAAGTATGGGGGTGTGGGGGTGTTTCCACATGGGTGCTGCAGAAGGACTTTTTCCCATGACAATAGTTTGAGACTCATTGAAAAGTTTCTTTCAGCAAGTTATTTTCACATGGCTTTGGCATTGGCAGATCGACATGATTATAGGTTGACAGGAATGTACTGCAGGCCGTTACAAGCCCAGTCAATAAGCTATATTCAAAAGCTTCCTCCATCCTCAAGGATAACAACACAAGATATCCAGGGGAGAATTTAAGGCTGCCTGTGTCCAAAACATGCACTGGCGACTACTCTAAATGGGAAGAGAGGTGGTCACCATACTAGATATGTGGCAATGACAAAAATGGTGACAACGGTGTTGGGTGGGGTGCTCAGTAGAAGTGAAGTGTGGTGTTAAATATCAGGAATTATTGACCATCACAAATGGTCCTTAATCAGGAAGTGCTTTATCCTAGACAGAAAATCCAAAAACTTTAATAAGCTAAATGCTTTAATAAGTAATCCAAATTGTGTGACAAATAGCAGCAGCAACTGTAAACAGCTCAAGGCACAAATAAACTTCATTTCAGCACAAAAAAGGGCATGTTTAATAGTTTTAGCAGTTTCTAATATTTAAGTGCATCAACAATGAATTTTGACACAATGTCCCCAGTAATGGCATAATATCTGAAGACACAAGATACTACAATAAGATATGAAATTGAAAACCAGGGAATTCCTACCGTAATGCAGAGATGGTGAAAAAGGACATGTAGGTAAATGCCACATATATTGTACTCTCATATTTCCCTTGGATATTTTATAGCCTTACTGGTCTTAATACAGTAATATTGTTATGAAATGCCATTAGAACTAACCAATTAAATTCCTTCTGTTTGCATGTTCATTGTATAATGCCAGTTACCTGACTACAGCAGTTTAAGAAAGTAGAGATAGCGTGGAAGATGTTAGATCATAGCAGTTTCACTGGAGTATAAGCTTATACCAGTAAAGGTCAGACCTCAGAACTTGGAAGCATAAAAATCTTGTTTCCAACAGAAAGAGGGAGCCTAAATAATTTCTAGTTTTTGTACCTGTCATAAAATCCTTCTCTTTTCATAGCTGAGTGGGGTGACACTAGCATGCAGTGAAACTTGTGCTGTTGGAAGAATTAAACACTGACAGAAACTCAGCAAGGCTGGAGCCACATCTTTGTTAACTTTCAAGGAGTTCTGTATTGTTCACAGTTAAGTACCCAGAATGTTAGCAATGTAGGAATGAAGAAATACAATGTGTAATGTGCATCCATCAGAAGTTTTACTCCAACATCGGAATTCCTGATAGTCACATGGCATAAAAGACACACCATGGGTAATGTGCATCTATCAGAAGTTTTACTCCAAGACTAGAATCCCTGATAGTCACGGGAAGATAGGGGAAGGCTGCCAGCCTAGCCAGATAGAATTCTGCAGATAATTCTGTCATTTGTAAATATTAATGTAAGCCACAGGCTTGTTCTCTTAAATGTGAAAAGACTGCATTGGATATTGAACTGCAAAATTGTAACAACAGTGCACTCTGCTGTAAGAAAGCTAAGTCAAGCATTTCACGACTATCTTTGATGTCAACATTCGGAGCCGATATGTCTAGAGGGAAGCATCCTGCCTATTGTTTTAAGACCAGAGTTAATGTCTAGAATTTGCATGTATAAATGTCCTTTATTGTTCTGGCTTCTGACCAGGTGTAAAGAATGTAAATGTAGTTTCTGTTAGCCTGGGAACACCAGTGAAGTGTGAAAAATGATGTCATGTGAAGCAGCTCTGTGTCATCAATTTCAAGAGAGAGAATCAGAGAGCTCAGAGCATTTGTCTTGAGAATATCCAACATCACCAGCACTGTCTTGCTCTATATGTAAGTTATTTAGAACTGTGTTTTCTCTTAGAAATAGCTAGGAATTAGGAAGATTAGACTAGTTTGTTTTTCAGTGATGTCAAAACTTTTCTACGATATTAGTTTTAAGTATTTCTCTGTGATCTCTGAACTCTTGACTAGCACAGTGTAGTAAGAAGTATTGTCTTGTGTTATTATTATTTATTATTAAATATTTTTAAACCTTTCAACTGTGGCTGTCTTGTGTAGAGATACTTTAAGCTCTAAGAGTACATTGCATGTTTATAGTCATACTGTACCAAGTCACTCTAATAAGCCTTGACTGTTCAGTCACACTTACCATTTGGATAATAATATTGCACAGTAATAACTGGACACCCTTTTAAGGGCCTTTGAGTAGCCACATCTCCAGGATAGTTGCTCAGCATAAAGCACTGGAGATTATCCAAGTGCAACTAACTCTGGGCAAGACCGCAATCTAAATTGTAACTTGCTACAGATCCCACACCATGCCCCAGGATTCCCACTCCTCATTTCTTGATACACTGGAAAATATTAGGACACAACCCAACACCCTAAAAATGGTGATTTCAACTACCCCACCATTAACTGGGAAAACTACTCATGTACCAACTCCTTTGCTCAACGTTTTCTGGAATTCATAAATTCCAATGCCTTGGATCAACTTATCCCCCACCAGGGAAAGCAATATCTTAGACCTGGTCATTATCAACATGGGCGACTGGTGTTCCACACCAGAGGTCAGTTCCTCGTTGGTCAGATCCAACCACAACCTAATCACGCTAGACATCCACATCCCGCCCCCATCCCCATTAGGGAAACCACCATAAAAAATTTCTCAAAAGACAACTTCATGCTTCTTAAGACAGAAGTGGCAAATTTCACAACACCCATACAAGCGGACAATAGAGGTATGACTGCTGAATCCTACACAAATGCACTTTATAAGCACTTACATGAGTGCATGGATCATGCTATCCCTAACAGAACCAAGATGCTATTCTCCAAAAAAAGGAAGCCAATCTGGTGGTCCCCTACCATAAACAAACTCTACAACAGAAGAAAGAAACTGTTGCAAAAAAGAGTAAAATACCATGATTGGAGGAACTCCCTGGTCAGCATCAGAAAGAAGCTGAGATCCCTCATAAAATCCTCCAAAGCTAGTTACGAAAACAAAATCACCACTGATTCTAAAGACAACCACAAAGTATTCTATAGCTATGTCAAGAATCTCAATGGCAACACTCAGATCTGCTCTAAGTTACAGCACAATGACACTAAATATACAGAACCAACTGATATTGCCAGGATCATGGCAGATAGGTTCAGTGCTAACTTTACCCCCCCCCCTCACCCCCTAAAGGGCCTATCTCTATACCAGAAGAATGCAAAGTTCCTGTAATCAAGGTGCACAGGTAAAAACACACTCTCCAAAGCCAAGAACACAGCATCCATGGGACCTGACAACATCCCAGGCTGGGTTCTACACGAACTACAGAATGAACTGGCACCCCACCTAAGCACCATGTTCAATCATAGCCTCACCTCAGGCTTTGTGAACACTGAATGGTGCACAGTGACAGTTATCTCACTCCACAAAGGTGGAGCCACCATAGACCCTGGGAACTACTGCCCCATTAGCCTGATGAGCTGGGTCTGCAAGACCATGGAATATATCATTATGGAACTTACAAACAAAGACATTGGTAATCTCCAAACTCTGGACCCCACCCAGTTCGGGTTTGTAAAAGGCAGATAATTTTTCCTAAACCTGATAGACTTCTTTGAAGCAGTCACCAAAGCTGTAGACGAGGGTAAGATGGTTCACACAACCTATCTAGATCTCACTAAGACTTTTGACACCATCTCCCACTCTGGAATTAGAAGATGGGTTGCCAACTGGCTCACTGACTGAACCCACACTGTGAAAGTAGCAGACTCCAAATCTGACTTCAGACTAGTGACAAGTGGACTACCACATGGTTCAGTCCTGGGTCCTCTCCTGTTTGTTATCTACTTATCCAAAGTACACGCTAACACAGAAGGTCTTTGGCTAATGAAGTTTGCAGAAGACTGCAAACTAGGAGCCATAATTGAAATTCCTAATGATGTGGACATCTTACAAAAGAGCCTCACTGAGACAAATGCCAGGTGTCAAAGCCATGGCCTCAAGTTCAATGCCAAAAAGTGCATTGTCATCCCCTTTGGTAAAAACTCTGTACCCATGAACTACCACATAGCTGGTAGTTTACTTAACACTGAAAGTGTGATAAGAGACCTTGGGACACAGGTGGATAGTAGTCTCTCCTTTGATAATCACATCACCACAGTAGTCAGGAAATCCTTTTACGTGGCACACCTCATCACAAAAGGTTTCTCATTCTGGAAAAAAGAGGTAATTGTTCCCCTCTACTCGTCACTCATTAGACCCATTATAGAGTACAACACCCCTTTTGGTATATACCTCACAAGACATCTACAACAACTGGAAAGGCTGCAGAAATACATCACAAAGAGGATTACCAGCCTCAAACAGATGCCCTACGCAGACCATCTCAAAAACTTCCAGCTTTACTCTGTCACATATCACCTACTCAGAGGCGATCTCTGCCTAACATACAAAGCTATGTCAAACCCAGAGCTGTTGGACATGTTCCACTTAAAAAAATCCCAGTCCCTCTGAGCTACATGCTGTAGGGACTTAAATCTTGTCACCACAACAAACAGAACGTGCTGGAGGGATAGATTCCTGTCCCAGAGACTTCCCATACTCTGGAACAAACTACCTATCTATATCAAACAAAGCTCCTCATTAGCACTCCTCAAGACAAATCTTGATGATTGGATGGGAAATAGGAAATTCACCCCAGGGATCATCTCTGTGGCTCTGCTTGACAGGGGCACAGGAAAATAATTTTCTTGGGTGGTGAAAGTCAGGGTACCTTTTTGACTAGGCTTATATAGGCCCTAGGGCCAATAGCTTAGTACCTGCTTATGAACCTCTGTGTGTGTGTGTGTGTGTGTGTGTGTGTGTGTGTGTGTGTGTGTGTGTGTGTGTGTGTGTGTGTGTGTGTGTGAGCTACTTGGGCAGGGACATGAAGCAGTGGTTGGACAGAGAGGGTGCTGGATGTTTTAGCCTGCTCACTAGGCTGAGATCTGGACCCTATAGCTGTGCCAGTCGGGAGTCTTATTGGGGACCTGGAGAGAAAGGGAATGACCAGCCCCAGACTGACTGTGATCTCTGTGTGCTCTTAAGGGAAATTGTACTTTACAGTGTGTATATTTATTATGCTTTCCCTATATGGATGCCCCTCACTGGTGTTAATGGTGAGGACTGAGGCTCCTTGATTGCTGAGCCAGTGCAAGGGCATCGCATATTAATTGTTTGGCAGTGCTGGGATATGCACACCACATATTAATTGGTTGGCAAATACTAATTGGCTTGTAGTGGTGTGGGCCGAGTCAATTCCTATAGCTTGTGTACAGTGATCACTGAAGGTGTTTTGTACTCTAAATTAGCCACGCAGTGAATAGTCAGAGATCAGATCACAATTGTTTTATTTCTTTTGTTAGCTTAGTTAGTCAGGGAGAGCAGGCAGCATGTCAGCAGAGGAGTACATAAAGCTGACAAGGAGCCAGTTGGTTGAGATGTGCCAGGCTAGGGGACTGGTGCATGGAAACCTAACTAAGGCAGACATAATTGCAGCTTTGGTCCCAGTTGTATCAGAAAACAGCAACCAGGAGGATGATCAGACTGGCAGTGGAGATGTACCACCCTCAGAGAATGGACAGCTCAACCTTTCTGCAGAGGACTTAAAAATCTATCTGGAGCTAAAGAGACTTGAGTTTGAGGCCAAGAGTTTGGAAATAGAAGCAGGTAAGAGACTGAGATGTCTTCAGGCTGAGGAGAATGATAAACTACTATGCCTGGAAGCTGAGGAAAAGGAGAGGCAGAGGCAGCATGAGAAGGAGATGCTGACTCTTCACCAACATCATGGAGGTAATGGGGAAGGGAGTAACTGGACCCCAGAAGCACAAAAGGACAGTAAATTTCTTCCGCAATTTAAAGAGGGGGATAATTTTGACTGTTTCAGTCATATGTTTGAGAGGGTATGTAAACAGTATGATGTTAACCAAAGGCTTTGGGTATGGTTCCTGACCCCCTTACTCCATGGTAAACCTGTAACTGTGTTGTCTAAACTTGCTGATTGTGAATATTTTGATTATACTGCCATTAAAAATCACTTGTTAGAATGTTTTTAGCTAACACCTGAAACTTATAGGAAAACGTTTCGTGAGCATAGATGCAAGGCAGATGAAAGTGTGTGTGTGAATATGTTGCTAAACTGAGCACTTATTTTCATAGATGGGTGAGTGGATGTCAGGTCACCACTTTTGAAGGGCTGGTAGATTTTTTGGTGAGGGAAAGCCCTTAGCACTTTCCCTGAGGAAATGAGGAACTGGTTAGCTGATGGACAATGTGCTACTTCAGATGAGTTGGGGAAGAAGGGAGACCTATACCTAGCAAGTATGGCTCCCAGTACTGCTCATGGGTCTAAAGGAACCCATGGTGGGCCGCACAGACTGCCCCAACGGAATCTGCTTGTAGCAGGGGAAGCCACTAGTCCAGGTACATGTCCAGGACCTAGGGTTAAATGTTTTGAATACAATGAGTAGGGCCATGTGGCATACAGATGCCCACGCAGGCAAGGTGGGGAACAAAAGGTGAGAGAGGCAGTAAATGGGAAAGACAAAATGCCAATAGTAGATTGTCTTGAGACAACACGGGTACCGAACTATCATCCTGCAGATGTCCTGATAGAGAAAGATTTGGATGAGGCAGTATCATGTGCTTATGCAGTTACATGCAGTCTGGCTTGGAGACAAGCATGTTGGTCTGGTAGCCAGGGGGAGACCCAGACAGACTGCATACTTGCAGTCAAGACTGGAGAGGTGTTTACTTCAGGGAGGGAGCTTCTCTGTAGCAGTGAGACTGAAGGTGAGCCACAGTTGCTTGTGGGTACTGATGTTCCCTTGGACAGAGTGACTGCAACGTTAGAGGTGAGTAGTAGTACCCAAGCTGACAGTGAGGCACCACTATCAGAGGATGTCAGACTTCCTGTGGAAGGGGAGCTGGGAAGGGAACAAAGAGAGAGTTGAGACAGACTCAGCTCTCAGACCCTACATTGTAAAGCTTGAGGCATGTACCTAGGGAGGCACCTGATTCTCTAGGGAAGGGGAATCTGTATACAGGGACAAAGGGTTACTGTATAAAGAGTGGACACCCGAGGGAGGGCTAGAAGGTGAGGAAGTACAGCAGTTGGTAGTGCCTAGAGCCTACCATCTGGCACTTTCTAGCCATAACCCATGATATTCCTTTTGCAGGTCATATGGGCATAAAATGTACCAAGAGACGTATTATGCAGAACTTCTATTGGCCTGGAATTTCCAGAGATGTAACAGGGTACTGCAGGACCTGTGAGCAGTGCCAGAAGGTAGGCAAGGCAGAAGACAAGGTGAGAGCTCCTTTGATGCCTTTGCCTGTGATTGAGGAGCCATTTCAGAGGGTAGCTATGGATATTGTGTGGCCTCTGAGTACCCCAGGTTCCACAGGGTATATCCTAGTGGTAGTAGATTATGCTACACAATACCCTGAGGCAGTGGCTCTGTCCTCCATTGAGGCAGAAAAGGTGACAAATGCTTTGTTAGAGATTTTCAGCAGGGTAGGTTTCCCAAAAGAAATACTGACGGACAGAGGTGTCAAATTCATGTCAGACCTGCTGACTTGTCTGTGGAAGTACTGTGGGTTGAAGCACCTGAAAGCCACCCTCTACCATCCCCAGACTAATGGTCTTGATGAGAGGTTAAACTCTACAATCAAGTCCATGCTATGGGCATTTGCAGACCAGTTGTTTGCTTGCAGAGAGGTTCCCCAGGAATCCACAGGTTTTTCACCATTTGAGTTATTGTATGGGTATAGGGTGAGGGGACATCTAGATTTAAGTCAAGATGAGTGGGAAGGTGAGTGTGAATCTCAAATGGAGTCTGTTCTGGCATATGTCCTAAACTTCAGGATGAGGTCCAGGGAACTCATGTACTTGGCCCAGGAGAACCTGGCAGAAGCCCAACAACAGGAAAAGGTGTGGTATGACAGGAATGCTCGAGTTAGAGAGTATGCTGTGGGGCAGCAGGTAATGGTTCTCATTCCTGTCAGACACAACAAGCTACAAGCAGCTTGGGAGGGACTCTACAAGGTGGCAAGAAAGGTAAGTGATGTTAACTACATGGTGGATGTGACTGCTAGACAGAAGGCAGGGGCACAAACTCTACCATGTTATAATGATGAAACCTTACCATGATAGGGAGGCCTTTGTACTGAGCATTTGCAGTGATTGCAAGAAGAGTCTGAGGGAGATCTGGTGACTGATCTCATAAGTGATGCTCAGACTGACACTTCAGTGGAAGGGGTAGCAATATTCCAGCAGCTATTTCCTACCCATGTTCGAGAAATCCAAGCAGTGTTACAGGAGTTTGGGGACATGTTCACTGGGAAACCAGGGTGCACCCAGGTGGATAGAGGACCCCAAAGGCCTATTAGGCAGGTCCCTTATAGGGTGCAGACTCTGAGGGAGGAGATACAGGAGATTTTGGAACTAGGGGTCATTCAAGAGTCCAACAGTCCCTGGGCCTCCCCAGTGGTGCTGGCATCAAAGAAGGATGGCAGCACCAGGTTCTGTGTGGGCTACAGGAAATTAAATAGTCACACATAGTCAGATGCTTACTCTATGCCTAGGACAGATGCGGCCCTAGAGCAGCTGGGTGCGGCTAAGTATCTTACAACCATTGATCTTACCAAGGGTTACTGGCAGGTGCCCTTGACTCCCACTGCTAGGGAGAGGTCAGCCTTTATGAATCCTTTTGTATGAGTTCAGAAAGATGGTCTTTGGGATGAAAAATGTCCCATCAACTGTCCAGAAACTGGTAGATCATATCTTAGCAGAATCAGGAGGATTTGCCATTTCTTACCTAGATGATATTGCCATCTATAGCCATTCCTGCCAAGAGCACCTTCAACATGTCAGAGAGGTGTTGGGCAGACTACAGAGGGCAGGGTTGACCATTAAGGGAGCAAATGTCTGGTGGGTATGGCAGAAGTCTCCTACCTGGAACACAGAGTGGGGAGTGGTAAGATCAGGCCAGAACCTGCCAAAGTGGAAGCCATTCAGGCATGGCCTGCACCTGTTACCAAAAAGCAGGTGAGGGCATTTCTAAGGACAGCAGGGTACTACAGAATGTTTTTTTCCGGTTATAGTACCATAGCTGCTCCCCACACAGACCTGACAAGGAAGAACAGACCAGATAAGGTAGTGTGGACCACAGAATGTGAGCAGGAATTCCAAGAGCTTAAGGAAGTGTTGGGAGGACACCTGTGTTAGCCAGTCCAGATTACAGCAAATAATTTGTTTTGCAAGTGGATGCTTTGACCCATGGGGTGAGGGCTGTACTTAGGCAGATTTCTTCAGAGTAAGAAGAGCACCCAGTGGTTTATCTCAGTCGTAGGCTCCAACCCAGGGAAGAATGCTATGCAGCTGTAGAAAAGGAATGTCTAGCCATAGTGTGGGCACTGCAGAAACTTCAGCCTTATCTGTATGGAAGAAAATTCACTGTAGTGACAGATCACAACCCCCTAACATGGTTAAACAAAGCCAGCCAGCAAAATTCCAAGTTGCTAAGGTAAAGCCTATGGTTGCAAGCATATATGTCAGTGCAGCACCGCAGTAGGATTAGCAATGCCAATGCAGATGGGCTCTCAAGACAGGGAATGGGGTAAAGTATACTCAGACAGACCTAACCCTGTCAAGCAACGTTTCTCAAGGGGCATTTGAAAAAAGCTTGAGTTCTCAGGGGGGGGGGGGGTGTTTGAAGATAGGCGAAGGCTGCCAACCTTGCCAGATAGAATTCTGTAGATAATTCTGTCATTTGTAAATATTAATGTAAGCCACAGACTTGTTCTCTTAAATGTGAAAAGACTGCATTGGATATTGAACTGCAAAATTGTAACAACAGTGCATGCTGCTGTAAGAAAGATAAGTCAAGCATTTCACCACTGTCTTTGATGTCTAAATTCAGAGCTGATATGTCTAGAGGGAGGCATCCTGCTTATTGTTTTTAAGACCAGAGTTAATGGCTAGAATTTGCATGTATAAATGTCCTTTATTGCTCTGGCTTCTGGCCAGATGTGAAGAATTTAAATGTAGTTTCTGTTAGCCTGGGAACATCAGAGATGTGTGAAGAATGATGTCATGTGAAACAGCTCTGTGTTATCAATTTAAAGAGAGAGAATCAGAGAGCTTAGAGCATTTGTCTTGAGAACATCACCAGCACTGCTTTGCTTTATATGTAAGTTATTTAGAACTGTGTTTTCTGGTAGATATAGCTAGTAAATAGGAAGATTAGACGAGTTTGCTTTTCTGTGATGTCAGACCTTTTCTACATTATTAGTTTAAATATTTCTCTGTGATCTCTGGACTCTTGACTAGCACTGTGTAGTAAGAAATATTGTCTTGTGTTTTTATTATTTATTATTAAATATTTTTAAACCTTTCAACTGTGGCTGCTTTGTGTAGAGATAATTTAAGCTCTAGAGTACATTGCATGTATATAGTGATACTGTACCAAGTCACTCTAATAAGCTTTGACTGCTCAGTCACACCATTTGGATAATAATATTGCACAGTAATAATTGGACACCCTTTTAAGGGCCTTTGAGTAGCTGATAAATATTACTTGGGTGGTGGCAGTGATTTTTACCGTATAGACTGGGCAGAAAAGGGGCACAGCTGGAGAACTGTGCCAGCCTTCCCCAGGAGTGTCTGTGTGGTTGTATATAACTCTTATCTCAAAGTGTATGTTTGTCAGCTACTTGGGCAGGGACATGAAGCACTGGTTGTACAGAGAGGGTGCTGGAGGTTTTAGCTTGCCCACTAGGCTGAGATCTGGACCTTATAGCTATGCCAGTCGGGAGTCTTATTGGGGACCTGGAGAGAAAGGGAGAGACCAGCCCCAGACTGACTATGATCTCCGTGTGCCCTTAAAGGAAATTGTACTTTACTGTGTGTGTGTTTGTTATCCTATCCCTATATGGACACCCCTCACTGGTATTAGGGATGAGGATTAAGGCTCCTTGATTGCTGGGCCAGTGCATGGGCGTCACAAGTCACATGGCATAAAAGACTCTTTAATGGCAACTCTTAAAAATACCCTTGCTGTATCATTATGCATGCATATACACTATATTTCCCTTATATTAAAAAGAAAAGATAAAGTAAACAATTACACTGGCTTTTATTTTAAATACAATGAATCTCTATAGACTATAGCTATTTATGTGTTTATTTCCATTTGCTTACTGGGGAAAGTTTATTGGGTCACGAGAAATTCCTATTAACACAAGTACATAAAATGTTTGCAGTACATAAAAAGAGACTAAACATATGATCTACTATAATACAACATCTGGGATACAAAAACAGTGATCAATGTATATTGAAAAATAAAATTCTAGTAAAAGAAAATAATATAACCTATTATGAAGGTTTTTTAGAAAACTACTATGTAAAGAAGGGAGAAAGATGACAAAGCAGTAATAGCAAACCAGAGCTAGGTGAGAAAGAGGAAATAAAAGGAAATAAAAAGGAAAACAGAAGAGAGTAGAAAGGAAAGAGAAAGCATTGAGGAGCAATCAGTTTAAGAGAAGGGTGTAGAGAATGAATAGTTTTAATAGCCAGTACAAGCAAAAAGTATATATGTATAATATACAGAGAGAAATATATATAAATGCATATATACATATACATATTTTTGTTAATGTGTCTTATATGAATTCACAAACCAAGAAAAAAAAATCAGAAGTCATATTTGCAAAATTCAAAGCTAAGCACTAACATTCATCCTGCAGTATTGTGGGTATGTGTCTGGGGGTGGAGGTGGAAAATCTGGACTGAAAGTGGGACTGATGAGTCAGAGCTGAAACAAAATGGCCATCAACAAAGCCGGTGTCACCTAGAAATATGTATACACACAGACATATATATATATATATATATCTATATATATATATATATATATATATATATATATATAGATAGATAGATATATAGATATATAGATATATATATAGATATAGATATATATCTATATCTAATCTATATATATATATATATATATATATATATATATATATATATATATATATATATATAAATATATATATATGCATAGCTAACACTTGCTTCATGTACTGTACAAGCCAAAGAAATATAATCTCAACTTGACAAAGTGATAGGGTAGAATACTTTAGACTATAAGAAATCGTTTGTTTTCACAGTAAATTATTTTAGTTTTCTTCTTGGCTAGTGATCATGGATTATATGCCACATTACATGATTAACTCTGAAGATAAGATAAAGATGGCTATACATATTAATAAGCTGCTTATTTACAGTTGGCCACTCCAGATAGCAAGGCCAAACTGCATTGTAGGCAGTATATTTTTTCAATAGCAGGTCCTTATAGTTCTGCTGTTAACTGCTCTATAAATATATGGTGCCAGTTTGCATGTGCAAAAATGTATTTTAAAAGTTTTCTGTCAAAATGTAGTTTGTTGAAGAAAGTAATCACTATAAAAAGGCATTTGCTGTGTTCATATAATGTTAGTCTGCAGAATCATATGATGGAGTATGAAGGAAATAAATAAATAAATAAAGCACATCCAGGAACTGGCACAAAATGCTGCTTATCACAAGGGGCACACTTCCTTTCTGTCAGTCAAAAGTGGTGTGGCTTGCTTTGATGATTACAAATTGCTGCTTTGCAGAAGTTCAGTGACATAGCATTATTTATACACCTTGAAGAAAGCCACAAAAATGCAGACATTAATGAATGATATTTATAGAACCATTATAAAGGCAGAGCACAGACTGCCATGATGTAGTCCTACTCTATTTATAGAGATAAATGCAGGGGTTTATTATGACTGCGTCTTCTCAAGTTCTCAAAATGTGATTAAAATTGCACTGCATGTCTTTTGTTTCCTTGGTGGGTGGTGGTTGGAGGTTCACAACAACAAAACTATTACTTAACTGGCTATAAATAGTTCTGCATAATGATCATCATGCTAGTAATACTTCATTTTTTGAAAATTCTTTTCTTGCTTTATCCATGGTCTTACAACAGCTATGTTTAAGAAAATCACTTATATGTGATTCAGTAATAATGGCAAATATGGGGTAGTGGGCACACTGAAATGGATATTATTATTCATATAATCCCGGCCTTAAATATTAATATCAGGATGAATGCAGGAGCAGAAGGAAGCAGAGAATGAGTAAGGGATTTTATTAACTTCCTTCTGCTACAGGTAGAACATGCTACTGATAGCATTATTACAATGTGCACGTGGAATATTGGTGTAAAATGTAGAGGGGTGTATGCTGCAGATAATTCCAGTTTTTGTTTGTCAGGGTAGATGACATGGCATTTAGTCATTAAACTATACTTTGCATCAGACCAAGATAAAATACAAAGTGGGTGCCCAGTGTGGGGTATGGTTCAGCCATGGGATGCCTACAAGCTAGCAGAATGGAACATGCATTTGAGAAGTGTTACAATCCTGCACTCCTGGAAGGAATCAATAAGGGAAACAATCCATGTCTACATAGTCATGTTTTAGCACCACTAAATATGGTAACATAACCCCCCCCCCCCCGAGTTTGGTTCCTTGAGTAAGAAATGGTTTAATGCTATGCCCATTAAGAAGACCGTAAGAGGCTGAGTTATATTGCATGGTGTGTGGGCTGGACTAAAGATCTATGTGTACACTGTATATGTCTTCCTTGTCTGTCTGACTTTACATGTACATATGAATCACTTCACATGTTTTAGATACTGGAACATGTTTTCAGTTTAAATGACATGAGTAATTTACAGAGATAAAACTGACTGGATATCTAATAACCAGAAGTGTCTATTACATGGGCATGAATCTGTGTGAAGAACAGCTGAGACTAGATAAAAGACTTTCAATTGAAACTATGTAAATGGTTAAAATGTTGATATATATGTTTGCATTCATTGCTTTACTTCTTGCTCTGTGTACGTACTTTCGAGTATTCGTATTTATAGCTATGTAAACACTATTAATATATATATATATATATATATATATATATATATATATATATATATATATATATATATATAATCTATCTATTTGTTAATGTGGAGCTTTTATCCCCAGGCCTCTGCTGAAAAAGGACTTTTGGTCCAGTTAGGCTTTCCTAGTAAACAAATGTAACTAAATAAATAAATAAAATAAATGCAGAGATAAACAAACTGATGCCTGAGTATTGCTAAGAAGAGAACAAAATTCAGAAGCTAGCGTCACAGCTTAGCAAAGACTTTCTACAGATAATAATGTTGCAACTAACCTGCCTGCTGCAATTTGCTGTTTTTGGCTATCTTGAAGAATTATTTAAGTCATTTAACAAAGTGTGCTGCAGTACCTTATGGCTTACTAATACTCTCCCTCATTCAGCGTTCATTTCAGCTAAATGACATGGTGGTAACAACAGGCTGGAAATCTAAGCAGCTAAATAGCTTGGCATACGGCTAAGAGTCTTATCTTCTTCGTTTGGCTTTTCCTGGTTAGGGGTCACCACAGCAGATCACCTGTCTGCTCATGATTGACAGTAGAGTTTTACAGTGTCGAGATGCCAGCCAGGTGGCCAACCTTCCACAGAAGGCACACACATGCACGCACTCATGCCTAGGGCCAATTTAGAGTGTCCAGTCCACTTACAGCATGTCTCTGGGATGAAACCAGAGCACCTGGAGGAAACCCACATGACCACTGGGTGGACATGCAGACTCCGCACAGAAGGCACCCCAGCTGAGGATCGAACTGGAGAACCTCTTGCTGTGAGGTGGCAATGCTAACCGCTGCACTACCGTGGCCACTCTATGGCTAAGAGTCTTATATTACACCTAAAACAAAAGAGAACATGTCTTGCAAATTCTGAAAATTGCTGTAGTTTCAAACAATTTTATATGATGGCGTTTTTATACTATGTGCACAAAAACATTGTTATACATGGGGGATCTTATTAGACAGTGGTGAGCCAAACCCTTGGATCAGCATGCAGGATTGTGACCACAGTATCCCATATTTTACAAACAGTTCCTAAGAACAGCTTGCACTGAGTTGTAGGCTATATCTGTTTTTTTTATCTATGCATGTATACATATGTATTTATTGTTGTGATTTTGTTGCTTCCACATCCTGTAGCATTTAACCAATGCAGCTAAATGCAAGGGTTCCTGAAAGAGAGCATTAGGTAGGGCTATCCTAACAGATGTAAGGGTTACTTACATTAATACTTCTAACCCAGCACTTCATTTTCATGCTACATTTACTAACCAGTGCCATTGTTATGTTACAGTGTGACCACTTTTGCCCAATCTGCACCATGTGTAAAATTTGGTGAACAATGACTGACACTGGTGACTGGGATAAGTACTGGGACTGAGACCTTAGCATCCTGAAGCACAGACAGTGTGTTGTCAGTGAAGTGGTGCTTAATTTTTGGATTTCTATACCTTAGTATAGGACTAGAGTATATGACATTTGTACAGTACAGCTTCGCCCTCGTGACCAAACCACACCAACCGTGGGTAAATCCAGCATTACCCACACCCAGGCGTGGGTTATTGCTATAATATGACATACTAGAACTTATTTTTTTTTTTATTGTTTTAAATTTAAAGTAACGCAAATTGATGCATGACCAGATGTCAGTAGAAAAGGAATATTTGATCTGCTGTTGTAGTATGCATGATGTCCCTCCTTTAGGCCAGTAATCAAACAGCCTCAATCCTCACCACTGACAGTAGTGGGGAATGTTCACTTAGAACAAAGACGGATATATACAGTATTGTCAGATGCAGCTCTCTGCACCAAGCACAGTTTCCCTTAAGAGCACACATGGAGTACTCCAGTCCCAGGGCTCTGTTTTCCTCTCCATGCCCCAAATATGACTCCACCTTCCTCTGAAAAAATAAATCCTCTGTGCCCTTGTTACAAGTAGCTGACACACACATTCTTTGAGATTTGATTTTCACACACACACACACACACACACACACACACACACACACACACACACACACACACACACACACACTCACACTTGGGAAAGGCTGACACAGATTTACCCACTATACCACCCCTACCCAGACTATAAGGTAGATTCACTGCCACCATGTAGCTACTTTAAGGCTCTTACCAGGTTACCCATTTACTTTTAATGAAATTAATACTTATACAAATGGTAGTATTAACCAAGCGGCAAGACTTTCAGAAGCATGAAGCCACAGTATCACCAAATAAACGCAATTACTTAAGGTTAAACTACTGTCTAAAAGACCAGCCTTAGTGAAAGGCTTAGATATATTTAACAATAAATAATAAAAAAGAAAACATGAAAATACAGTTCACAAGAAATATAAAAACAACACAGATAAACTGACTGAAGAATTACTATTCTCTGGTTACTTACTAAAGCAAGGCAAGTTGAAATGGATGAGTATCTTTGTTGTCAGTTCCAATAACAGAGTGCTTTGTGTCACTATCAGCTCTCTCACTCTTATCTGAATACAATTTCAGTGCTGTCTACAAAATGACATCACATCTGGTCACCTGAATCTGTGGTTCCCACACTACCCCGCACTAAAAACTTGAGCCAGGATCTGGCACAGGTTTGTCACAATATACACCTAGAGCTTTGTTAAGGCATCTATTGACTGTAAAAGAATTCCAGTACTTTCATTCTTCTGCAGAGACTAACCAGCCATTCTCTGGCACCCTAGGGTAGCAATTTGTTCACCACTAAGGACAATAAGAGCAGGATCCCAGATCAGACATTGGGTCTCTGGATGCATTCAGACCTGTGAGATAAAATCTTTATGGCCCAAACCAAGTAATTTAATTTCAAGCTATTTTCCTAAGGTAAGCTGGGCTGAGCTTAACCCTTTCCCTTCCAGCATCTTCTGTTAATATACATACATTTCAGCAGTTACCATAATACAGCCTGACAAACATGTATATTTCTTTTCTGTCCACCAGGACCCACTGTTGAGACATTTTTAACACAAGCAGCATTACAAATACATTTTTAACACAAGCATCTGTACAAATCAGTTTGATATACAAATGACAAAATTCTTCACAAAACTCTAGTTAGCTGTGCTGGTATATGTTACACATGCACTGCCCTACTTTCTCTGGCATAGCTGCCACTACCTGACAACACCACAGTATGATTTTATTTTATTTGTAGCTTCCAATTGTTGAAATGTGTCTAAATAAAATTTACAGATGTATTCTGTTTGCAGGTCATTGAAATCACTGCTGCAATCCTCATAAGAGTGGACTGACTTCCCATAAATTAAATACTGACCTATGCAACAGCTGTACATGTATATAAGCTTCCATTGGACAATATTAGTCACCAGTTACCAACAAACTGATCTTGCTAGAGCCTCACATTTTAAAACAAAAAGGCTGCATCACTAAACTGATCCATAATTATTAAAATATAATGTAAAAGAAATTTACCTTCCTTTACTCCATCTTATTGGAATTTGTTTTCGATAGATTTGACAAAATACCACTGACTCCATTACTTTCACATTGCAGCTTGGCAATAACAACATTGTGCTGCATGTAACTTGAATTTGTTGGTTGTTTTGTTGTTTATGAATACATTTGTGCTGTTCTAAGCTGTTAGCTGTATAGCAAATATATTTTGATTATGGAGACTCTACTGTTGTTATCCTCATTTTTAAAATAATGCTGTATTAGTTTGTCCAGAATATGAATTAACATAGTTCTCTACTGGTTACAGTTATATTTATTATATTCTATGCTTTTTTGGTACATAACTAGGTTATGTCTGAAAATGGGTTTTAGAATTCTAAACCACTTATCTGCTCAGAATAAAATTACATATTTGAAAAGATTTAGTGCATTGCCAATTTCATACTTTCTGCAGGATATTTTTTCCTTTTTTATATGCCCCTTTACTTACTTTATTCTGCAGTTAAATGGTTGAATTTGTAGGCACAGTCTCAGTTTTCAGGGGTGGCTAGTACATATTATCTGGTTAATTACTTAATCAGAGTCACAGAGCCAGCAAATAGAAATGGAAATTAAAATTAAACCTGAGATATTGACCATTAGCAGTTCATAGCTCTTTTTTTCAACACCTTTATTAAATTCTTACTTAAGACATAGGCCCACATACATTTATAGAAAATAAAAGAATGTAGACCATATCAACATGTCATGTTCATTCATTATACATTACATATATGTTTTGTTTCTTTCTAACAATTATTCACACCAACATTGAATGAATTGCTCAATTTCTGACTTTTCTTAAACCTCACTCCTCATCATGAACATTATTGTCTATGTACCATTCTCACAAATTCCATTTATTTTTAGGCAGTTTGCTTCTTCAACTTTCTAAAGATCCCACCAATAGTTCTTTTATCTCCATTCAAATATTCACTACTTCAGTTACAGCTGATTTAGCTTTTGACTTCCATTTTGCAGTAATTGCTTTTTTGGCAGCCAATAGCATTAAGTTTAATAAGGCCTTAGTGTGTATAGATAATTCAAATCCTGTGTCCCAGCTAAAAATAATCATGTCATTAGTTACAGCCATTTATTCCCCTAAAACGTTTGACAGAGTACTCTGAAAAGAGTTTTTAAAATCTGAAAAAAAAAAGAAACATTTCCCAGTTATCCCTCTCATTTCCATCACAACTCCAGCATTTGCTACTTACTGGAAGAAAAATTCTCTCAAGTCTGCTTTGGGTATAGAAATAACTACACAAACACTTCAACACAAAAATCCTAATTCTTCGTGGACTTTGTTGCTTACCTGGAAGTTGTATGGATATTATTGTTCTTTAGTAAATTTCCTTTCCAGTTTCTCTTCCCAGTCTTTTCTAACCTTCTCTGACTGATTTTTATAACTATCATGCAGTATTTTATATGCCTTACTAATTTTCCCTTTTTAATAGCAGCTTCTGCTCTAGACGTAACTAAAAATTCTACCAGAGCTAGTCTTTCACTTAACACTTCCCTTTACTTTCCCCCTTTGCTATACTCTGATATCAGGTATTCCGTATGGTTGCCTTAGGGATCTGCATCCAAAATCCTACTCCTTCTTATTTCTTGAACCTCCCCTTGTTTAATCATCATCTTTTTCCAATTTGATTTATACCCTTAACTGTGTAGCTCTATAAAGTATCCATTAAAATCAAGTAATCCTATACCACCTTTTTCTACAAGGTGGATTGACTTATCCCATTTAACTCTTGCCCTCTTCCCCTTCAAAATAAATTCCATCAACTCTTTATTAATTATTTTCAACAATTTCTCCTATGGTTTATAAAAATTATTAATTATACTCCATAACTTCTCCTCTGGTTGATAAAAATGTGTCTGACCTGTATATAAAACTAAAGGGTCTAAAAACATTTTCACTGATTCTATGTTAGTATCCATATTAATAAACAAGAGCTTCCAGTTTTTCATTTATTATATTATATTTTGTTTAGTGTCTTCCCTCATATCCTTACCTACAATAACAGAATCTTTTTTAAATCCACACTCCTAAGTACTTCATCTTATCATGTCCTCATAAATATGGATGTACTTACATTCACTGCTGCAGTATTCATTACCATATGGGATTCTCTGCCATGGAAGCCCAAATGTCCGGCCAGTCTACCAAAGACTACTTGTTGCTTATTTAAAAGGTATGCCAAACATCATCCAAATGCTCCTTGCATAGCATAGGCATAAAGGTGACATTCAGGCATATCATAAACAGAACGTCTATGCTGCCAGTTCCAAACATATTTTTTCACCAGCAGTCTGTTTTCCTGTTTCCATTTCTGCCAGTTGAATGCATTTTTGTTCTCCAGGGACTGCTTACACCTGCTTGCTGACTTCTTTGCAGTTGCAGATAAGTGCCCTGTTAGGGGTTTTGTTTTTTCTTGTTTTTTAGTGCTCCTTGAGGTTAATGTCATCCAGGAAGGGTAAATACCAGTGCAGGAGACAGATTCCCCATAAAGACCGCCACAATAACTGTCTTTTTTACCTAAGAGCCTCTCATGACCATACATCTTGTTCTATTTGTCAGGCGTTCATTCCAAAAACCCTTCACAGTAGACTTTCTTCCCTTTCTTTGTATCTTGAGAACCAGCATCTTAAGCTTCTCTCTAAAGATACAATGGAAGGAGTCTCCCACCCTGAGGGTCAGCCGTTAGGGAAGAAGAAGGTGAAAAATGTATGAATGGAATCTTCCTCTGTCCAGCCTCTGCAAGGTGTTTCTCCTGAGGTCATTACAAATCCGGTGGCTCACCCAGCTGTGTTGCTGGATTACTCTATTGTGACCATGTCAGAGGCTGATGAGGGTGCAGCTAGCAGCACGTGCGGAAAAGCTTTGCAGGCATCCATCTGGCACGTTCAGGGGGAACCATGGCTGATTTTTTCTGAGGTGTCCATGGGAGTTCCTCAGTCTTTAGTTGGGGAAGATATTCCTACTACAGTTTTCGACTGCTGTAAGCCTTCTCAGTTTTTTGGAGGGGAAGTTCCTTTAAAAAAGAAACAAAAAATTAACTATGTTTCTTCTGCTTCAAAGGATCCAAAAACTGAGTAGCAGGCCTTCGCTCAGAGGCTATTTACTTCTTTAATGTCCTTAAAACCTCCTCAAGAGGTTTCGGTGCCTGCTTCTCTTTGGTCCTCTACTCCCTTAAAAGACCTAGAGGACAGGATTCTTCTGAGGATGACTTGGATTCTGATAATGAATTCCAGAGTTATTCTACTCAAATTCTTTCTCCTTTGGATTTTGGTCAGAAGAGGAGGAATCTATTAACCCAGAAGTTCCTTTTGAGGAAATTTCCTTTGGGGACAGACTCTCTACGATGATGGATTTTTTTTTAAGTGGGATTGTGCTCAGGACTCTGATATCCATAAGAGGTACTATGAGTTGCTGCAGTTGGAATCTTCTAAACCTGTGGCTTTTCTTCCTATTTTAGCTGCTTTTCTGGATGCTTTTTACAATGCTTCTCTGCCTCTGCTCCCAAGAAGCCTGACAGGTTTAGGATGCTTGAGGATTCTTCTTTCTTATATAAATGTCCTGCTGCTGATCCCTCTGTCATGTCTGTGGCCTCTGATAAGGCATCTCAATTGCTTCCTTTGTCCAAGTTATTGCCTTCTGACAAGGACAGCAGACCTATGGAAAGGTTGGGTAAGAACATTTACACTTCTGCTACCCTAGATTTTAGGGCTATTACTTATCAGACCCATATGCCTAGGTTTGTGTTAGTGCTTCTTTCTCAGGCCTGTCAACTTATTTCTGATTTTTCAGAATCTGAGGGTAAAACTTCTGTTCTTTCCTTGCTATGGACTTCATCTCAAGTCATTTGTCATTTTGTTAAATGTAGTTCTGATGCAGCATATTCCTCTTCTAGGGCTGCTGTTTTTGGTTCAGTGTTGAAGAGGTATTCTTGGCTTAGGCTTCAACTTCTACCTGATGATATCAAAGCTAGGTGGATGGATGCTCCTCTGGACTCTAAACTTTTGTTTGGGGAAGCTGCTACTGGTTTGTTTAAGTCCTTTCAGGATAAGGGTAAGATAAGGTAAGGTCTTACAGGAGCTTAAACATGCGTTTGTTTCTCCTGTTCCTAAATTTCAGAGAAATTATTCCGCTAAGCCTGCCTTTGGTTATAGGCAATCCAATCCTTCGACTAAAGGTAGGAAGAGTGGCAAATGGACTCCTCCTGCTAAGGTTACTCATTTTTCAGGGATTCTGAAGCCTTCCTTTCCAGACAAACCAGGTGCTGTGTGAGTCTCTTTCTCTTCCCAGCCACATTCCTCTTTCTCTTCACCTTTCTCTTTCTCTTCCTGCTTGGCTTCAGAGTACTCAGGATCCTTGGGTTCTGTCAGTCATTCATCAGGGGTACTTCATGGTGTGGAAATCCCATACTCCTTTTATGGGCATTCCTCAGCCTCCTCAGGCACAACTTCCCTTTCTTAGAGAGGTTCCTCAAAATCTCTTGACTCAGGGTACTATTCAAGAGGTGCCTGTGTCCCAAAAGGGGGAAAGGGTTCTACTCCAGACTGTTTCCAGTGTCCAAAAAGATGGCACCTGGAGACCTATTCTAGACCTCTCTCATCTAAACACTTTTTTAAAAGTGCCTTCCTTTGGGATACTGTCCATTCAGGTTCTGTTTCCTCTCTTGCTTCCTCAGACGTATATGGTCTCTGGATCTCAAGGATGCGTATCTCCATATTCTGATCCATACTCTTTTCAGGAAGTTTTTGCATTCCTCTGTTGCTTCCTGGCACTTTCATTATCCTGCTTTGCTCTTTGGCCTTTCTACTGCTCCACGGGTGTTCACCAAATGCCTTGCTCCTGTAATTCTTTTTTTTGCAGGCTTTGAGGGATTCAAATATTTCCTTACTTAGATTACTTGTTGATTCAGGTGTCCTCTCCAGAGACCCTTTTGCAAAATCTTCATTTTGCCGTTTCCCTTCTTCAGACCCTGGGGTTCACTATAAATTTCAAAAAGTCTTCTCTGACTCCTTCTCAGGATCATGTTTTTCTGGGTTGCAGGATTAAGACAGTGCCAGTGCTTGCATCCCTGTCCTCTCCAAAGGCCTTAACTCTCATTTCTTTCTTTGAAACTCTTCTTCCTCTGGCTTCCATTACCACCAGGGAGTTTCTGAGAGTTATGGGTTTCATGGCATCCACCATTCCGATGCTCCAACTGGCCAAACTTCACATGAGAAATTTTCAGTGGTTTCTGAAGTCAGTGTGGCTCCAACATGCACATCCTTTAGACTCTGTGGTTCCTCTTCTTCCTTGTCTCAGACAGGAACTTCACTGGTGGATTCAGCAACTGTCTCTGAGTTCAGAGATTCATTTTCATCCCCCACTTCCCTCTCAGAAATTGTTCACAGATGCTTCAGACATGGGATGGGGGGGCAACATTTGGCTCCCTGAACGTTTAGGGGGTGTGGTCATCTCATCAGCAGAAGGAGCACAACAATGTCAAAGAGATGGGAGCTTTTCTGCTGGCTCTTCAGGCCTTTCATTTTCTTTTCTATCCAGGGCCTGCCAAGGTTTTTATAGATAATAACACAGTGATATGGTATATCAACAAACAGTGAGGAACAAGATATTATATTATTTGCCAGTTGGCACTTCTGGTGTGGGATCTTGGTGTCAAGTATCAATTGACTCTTCAGGCAGTTTATATCCATTCTGGTCAAAACGTTGTGGCAGACATTCTGAGCAGATCCTTAACTCAGTACCATGAATGGATGCTTCACAGGGACATGTTTCTGGACATTATCCACCAGTGGGGTACTCCTTAAACGGATCTTTTTGCTTCCCCCTGAACAGACAACTTTCTCTGTTTTGTACCAGAGTCCCAGGCCCTCTAGTATGGGAAGTGGACACTCTCTCATTTTCTTGGAAGGAGATTTTTCTTTATGCATTCCCTCTCCTTCTTCTCATCCCAAAATTCAACAGGATGTTCCCAAAATCTTGTGGTGACTCCCTTTTGGCCGTGACAGCACTGGTTCCCTCTACTTCTGCATCTAGCCAAGAGCAATCATCACAAGTTACCTCACATGGTGGATTTTTTTTTAATCAAGTATCTTTTTATTGAGTATTTTCCTTATATAGAATGAAAAATAGGAGTAACATGTCATAAAACATATGAAGCAGTTGATGTTACATAGTGCTTAACATTTAAGAAGTTATTTAAACTAGGTATTACACATTTCTACTACAGAAGTACAAACAAGCTAAGATTACACTTTGGATTACTATGAAGCAATGCTATGTTATGTCATAGTCAGAACATTGTTATATTATAACAGTTCACTAGTATAGTCTGGTTACAAATGAGAGTATAACTGGAGGCACAACACCAACCTACCTAACATTAACAGTCTACTCTACTATACTCTATATACATATGTACAAGAATGTCATCTTAGTTAGTGGTGTTAGTACTCTCAACTCAGAGTTGTGTTTACTATCTATGTGTAATTAACACTGTTTACCATTTATGATAAAATATCAATTAATATTTTGCAGTAGTTCTGATAATATGTTTGGTTCTTTTGGCTTTTTGTATAAAACTTCTTAGCCAAATATGTTTTTGGCCATGTTTTTGTATTCTGACCAGGATAGTTTGGATCAGTCCAACCAGTTTTTTGCTATATAAAATTTTAATAAGGTACATAGTGTTATTGTTATGTGTTTGGAGAAACTATTATTCTTGCTTTTGAATATATGCAGTATTGCTGTCTCCCACGACAAAGTGAATTTTGAATAACCTGATTTTTCTAAGAGAAGTCTTAGTGAGCACCATAGTTTGTAAACTGTTTTGCAGCTCCAGAATATGTGGAGGATGTCACCCTGTTTATTAGGGCAAAAAGGACAATAGGGTGACTTAGATGGATTGAATTTAAGGTGTACAGGTGTATGATAAGGGTGACTTAGATGGACTGAATTTGTTAAGGTGTACAGGTGTATGATAAAGGTGACTTAGATGGATTGAATTTGTTAAGGTGTATGGGTGTATGATAAGGGTGACTTAGATGGACTGAATTTGTTAAGGTGTACAGGTGTATGATAAGGGTGACTTAAATGGATTGAGTTTGTTAAGGTGTACAGGTGTATGATAAGGGTGACTTAGATGGACTGAATTTGTTAAGGTGTATGGGTGTATGATAAGGGTGACTTAGCTGGATTGAGTTTGTTAAGGTGTACAGGTGTATGATAAGGGTGACTTAGATGGACTGAATTTGTTAAGGTGTACAGGTGTATGATACATGTGACTTAGATGGATTGAATTTGTTAAGGTGTATGGGTGTAGGATAAGGGTGACTTAGCTGGATTGAGTTTGTTAAGGTGTACAGGTGTATGATAAGGGTGACTTAGATGGATTGAATTTGTTTAAGGTGTACAGGTGTTTGATAAATGTGACTTAGATGGATTGAATTTGTTAAGGTGTATGGGTGTATGATAAGGGTGACTTAGATGGACTGAATTTGTTAAGGTGTACAGGTGTATGATAAGGGTCACTTAGATGGGTTGAATTTGTTAAGGTGTACAGGTGTATGATAAGGGTGACTTAGATGGGTTGAATTTGTTAAGGTGTATGGGTGTATGATAAGGGTGACTTAGATGGACTGAATTTGTTAAGGTGTACAGGTGTATGATATGCATTATTGAAGATAATGATCTGGGTGTAAATTAATTTTTTGTATGGCTTCAGTTTCATAGTATTTGTAATAGCTAATTCCTTCTGATTGTCTGATATGGTACTACCTTTTCCTTCCCAGAACTTTGAAAACAGTATTGTATTTTTGATCTTTCATGAGGACAGAGTGTCCTTGTGCACGAACCCTTCTTTTATGCCTAAGGTGGTTAAGGAGCTTTCACTTAATCAGTGTATTAATCTGGCTACTCTTCCCCCTCTCCACAAGATGAGGGTGAGAGGGCGATGGTTACTTTGGATGAGCATAGGCAACTCAGGGTTTATTTGGATAGGACAAAGACTATTAGAAAATCTGATCAGTTATTTGTTTCTTTTCTTCCTAGATCTTTAGGACTTGCTGTGTCCAAGCAAACTATTTCTTCTTGGATTTCTAAGGCTATTTCCTTTTGTTACACTTTTCATGGCAAGAGCCTTCCTTCTTCAGTTAAGGCTCATTCTACTAGAGCTGTGGCTTCTTCTGGTACTTTTTTCATGGGCTTAGATACTAACTCTGTTCTTGAAGCAGCTACCTGGACTTCTGTGTATACCTTTACAAAGCACTACAATTAGATGTTATCTCTAGAGCTAGGGCTGGTTTTGCTAGTGTCAGTTTTCATGGCTTTTTAGGGGAATTTTCTGCTCCATCCTCTTCCCCAGTTTACTCTTGAGCTTTGGCACTTTTTTACATAGTAATGAATACTGCAGCAATGAATGTAAGGGCACAGTACAGTTGTGTAAAATCTTATCATAACCGTAGATGTCCTTGCCTTCACTGCTGCAGTATTTGCTCCCTCCCTCCATCCCACTAGTTTTTTGCCTTCCTGGATGTACAGATTACCTCTTGGGTTCCTTGGACTGGTGTTCCTACTGGAGCAATAAGTTCTGTTTATGGTAGGCGTAAACACCACCTTTATGCCCTATGCTGCACAAGGAGCATTTGAGTGACAGTCAACGTAACTTTTAAATAAGCAACAAGTAGTCTTTGGTAGACTGGCCGGACATTCAGCCTTCTATGGCAAGGAATCCCATATGGTAATGAATACTGTAGCAGTGAAGGCAAGGACATCTACCATTATGGTAAGATTTTGCAAAACTGTACTGTATTGCTGAATCAATTTGTGTGTGGGTACATAGTTTTCCGGTATAGCCTTTGTTTTATCCTCATTAATTTTATACCTCAAAAAAGACTTGAAACTGTCTCAAAATATTCTACAACACTGAAATATCTGTTTTTGGATTAATCAAGTATAAAATAATAACATCTGCAAGTAAGCCTAAGTTTTCTGGATTAACAAAGCAGTTATATCCTTGAATTTGCGAATCCCTTATTTTCTTTGACATTAGCTCTAAATGTAAAGAAAATTACAAATCGGAAACAGAGCACCCCTGCCTGGTTCCTCTGTTCAAGCACAGTTTGTCAGAAAGGAACTCCCCCAGATTAATTCTTTTCTCTCAGCCTTCATAAATCTTCCTAATTAACCATATTATTTTATCAGGGAATGTAAATACTTCTATTGAGCAGGTCACAGCTTTGATCCTGTGACATAACTGAGATAGATATATTCATTTTACTTTTATATTTGTTTTGTTATAAGGTTTTATTCTTTTCTCCTTGCTATTTAATATAGTTATAATGACAGTAAATGGTGTTCAGAAGAAGCTGAGAATTGAGATAGAAGGGAAAATAGTGGAGCAGGTTAATAGATTCATGTATCTGAGAGGTGGTTGATGTGATGGGAAGTATGAATAAGGCAATCAAAGCCAGGCTCAGGGGTGGGGGTGGGGGCTGCAGCCAAGTGGCACAGTATATGACAGAAGGATGCCAAAGAAGCTGAAAAGTAAAGTATACAAAACAGTGGTGCTACCAGTACTACTGTACAGCACAGAAACCAGGGCAGTAAAGGAAGAGCAGTTGAAGAAGCTAAAGGTGAACGTGGACATAAGAACAGAAGCCAAAGTAGCTCCCATTGAAGAAAAGGTCAAAGAATAGATTATGGTGGTTCAAGCACATGTGCAGAAAAGCAGAAGACAATCTAGTGGTGAAGATTTGAGACAGATAGGAAAAAGGCAAGTGGAAACAAGGGCATACAGCAAAAGATGTGGATGGATTATGTTAGAGAAGACCCATGACAGTCAGGCATGAGTTTTGAAGAAGACGGAAGAGTGGCAGGAACTATGCTCACATTTCCAGACCTTACCTTTTCCACACTGTGGTGCAATCTTGGAGTTGGTATATAAAATCTGCAGGGGTGTGGGGGGTGCAGGGGCACTTGCCCCCTGCAAAAATGTCATTAAAGGTAAGTTTTTAATTTTAAATTTTAAAATATGCAGAGTACCAGTAAGATGTTCGGTTTTCCGTCATTCGGCAGTGTGTAGTTTCGTGTAACTGTCGCTTCGGCAGATTGGTGTCATTGATTTCAGTTTCGGTAAAGTGTCTTTTCAGTCTACGGAAGTAGACCAATATATATATATATAGCTATATTTCTATCTATGTATCTATCTATCTATCTATCTATCTAGTTATTCTTTCACTGATACTGCTTGTACTGAAATCCACTCTGCAAAAGCTTTTTTTTTGGCAATTTGGAGCTGCTGACAGTCAAAGTTGAAACAAGTAAGTAACTTGCACAGGATAATTTTCTGCTCAGTATTTTCCCTTAAGGGCTTTGTGGGTTACAGATAAAGAATAGAACAGTGTGCATTTGTATTTGTCTATTGTGCAACTGGCTGAGCAAGTGATGTTTTTAGAAAGCAGTCATACTTTTTCACTTTGTCTCAGGTAGTTCAATTAAGTCTATCAGATGCATAGTTGCATTCAATAACGTGCTATGTCTGTGGGTTATAAAGTGGTATAATTAGCTTCCTTGATAGCCCTGACTTAGCAGTTAGGATTAGATGCAGTACAGATTATGTGTTTTTTTCTGACTTTAACAGAAACATACTTTTTAAACTTTAAAAACTATTAACCATATTTGTAGATCAATAATGATGGTGTTAGTATTTTATGACATGAACATTTATTTCAGAGTAATAAATTAGAAACTTTTTATGATGCTACATTTAAAGATAGTAACTGTATGATCACTAGTAATACATCAGGTATGGATTCTTATTTATTTGGCAGACAGTCTTGAATAAAACAACGTTTTTATTGAAGTTTGCAGTCATCGGTGTATTTGGTTATTCATAACCCATATTCCATCTGTATAACTGAAAAGAGCAGTTTAGAAAGTAACCATGGTACATAGGTCTGTGGGAGATTACTGTTAGTAGTGCCCTAAATTAGAAATAAACCCCTCCCCCACATTGACTTGTTTTTCCCTGTCACACTTTCCCCTTTTTCACACATTGCTGTGGTGTGTTGTTCACACTGGCTTCTTAACAGGTTAAATAATATGAGGCACAGGCCTCTTGTAATAAGTTGGCTTTATACTAATCATATAGTTAATGACACAGAGGTTGGAATAAGCACCATCAGGCACTATATTACATAGCATACTGAATCTTGCTCTCATATTCTGCTTACCAACTGTCTAATACTTTCTCATTTTGTTGGCTACTCTTTTTAACTACATTTGCTGCAGTTGAGTTCCTGTGCAAGCCAACTTTCAACATCAAGTAATGCTTGATGAAAGTTTGTTTTCTTGTCTGGTAGACACAAGTCAAAAATGTCTCTCTTTTCTCATGGCATAAGCATTTCTACTATTAAAAAATCTATAATCAACTGAGGTGTAATTCCATTGTTAGACAAGATCCTCGACAGTTTTGATTCCACCTCCCTTTCTTTCTGTTTATGATGAATATTATTTTCTTTCACAAAGTTTGCAGTTTTTGCATTATTGAAATACAAAGATGGTCTGTACTCAAGCTTTGTCTTATATTTTCAATGGCTGCTTCAGAAGCAAAGGAATTCATGCCATAGACCACTGTACACTTTGAAAGAAAATTTATGACAAATAAATGCATTTTTCCAAGGAGTGAATATGCTTTCTGGAATATGGATTTTTAGTTCTCTCCCATGGATGAAAAGATGAATTAAGTTGTGATTTTTTTTCTGTTGGCTTGAAACTCATTACACGTATTTACTTCCTTTTCTACACTGAGGTCTATTTCAGGCAACTAAAAATATGATTTTGCTAAAGCCTTTCATTGTGGGTCTTCTAAGATTTTATGGTGTAACACTTTTCAGCTATATATAATAACATTGCCTAGAAGAATGAATCTAAGTCTACAAATTATTAATCTTGCCTTATCAAGTTATGAAAATAGTTTTCTCTTAGCAGGTGTCAGAGCACAAGACATAAACCCTAGTGGTTTCTCACTAACATCAGGCACTCTGCAAGAAAGCAGAGCTCCTGTGCCTTAATATGAAACATCAAATAATATAATCATATATATGTCAGCAGAAGAATATTCAGCAAAGTTTGATGACCTGTGAAGTGGTCATTTTTGTCTTGATTACACCTCTTTGTCCACTGAACATTTATCTGCAACAAAGCTACAAAGCAAGGTTGCCATATTTGGTATATTTGGTAGGAACATTTTTTTTGTAACATGGAGCTTCCATAGCTGTTTTTGTTTCAGCAATACATTGTACTTATGTTAAAAAAAAAGATAACTTCATCCATCAGTGTTTTCAGCACTTCAGGGTTTTGTAGGTTTTCCTCTGGTGTGGCCCCAATAACTGAGATAAGTCAGATAAATTGCAACATGTGGCAGTCTTTGTAATAAGCTTTGTGTAGTCCTATTTAATATATCTGATGCAGATGTCACTATGAAAGGTGAATGGTTGCATAGAAACACTTTATGTAGGTATTAAAAATTAGGTATATTTGTTAGATTGATTATCTAAAACCATCTGTTGATAGGAATGGCTCATATCTAAATCAGAAGACTTTTTTCTGATCCTTGCCAAAAAAGTGAAAATGTGGTCTCGGATGCTATCTGAAAGAAATACTTGGTTACCAGCTAACCTGTAAACTTCACACAACCCACTCAATATAGGTACCGCAACAGCATTTTTCTAAGCTGAATATCTCAAATGACTTATGATTTTGTTTCTGTCAATGGTCCATTTCCTCTTCTACCGTAGTATTCAATGCATAAATAAATGAACCGGTTCTAAATAAATTAGTTTTGGCATCAGATGGAACATGAACAGTAGCTGTTGTCCTTCCTAACATGTCTAGTTCTTGTGTAAAATAAGTAAAACTAAACTTGCTTCACAATTGCACAGGACTGGTATGCAGTCCAATTCACATAACAGAGGCCTACACCATTTATAGAAGTGGAGTAACTCCCTGGAGATTTGACAGCACATTGCTGTGTACCTGGATGAGTCCAGTCAGGCCAAGTAGCCACACAACTGAAGATCCCTAGCATAGTCCAAGAATCATGAAGTTATGAATCGCAAAGTAAACTATGGAATAGTGCTAGAAATTTAATGGCAGACTGCAAGTACGGACATATCAGACTAAAAGCAGGTGAGCAGTACTCAACATCCCCAAAAGAGTGAAGTGCTTCTCAGTGTAACACTGCTGTGCAACAACAACATTATAAAATGAAATAACACATCATACAACAAATAGGCTAGTAAAGGGATGCACTGACACATCCCATTGTTGTGCGCAATGGAAGCCATCACACTGCCACTAGCATACCATCCTTCTTTCAGAATAAAAAAACAGTGATGAAAATGATGCCATGCCAATAGGACATAATCCCACGCAGGATCCCTTAAGTAAAATGTAATGAAAATGAAGTCTGCTCCACAGCCATGGCCAAGGAGGCCACCATGTTTATGAAATGGGCCTAGATATGTTTGTTGAGTAGCAGCAGACAGGGCTAGTTGATTTTAATATGGATTATTTGAATATGCATTTATTATGTAATGTAGTTGGTTGTAGGAACATATGGTTACCTCATGGCTTATTGCAGGTAATATCCACTATCCACTATCAGCTGAAGTGTATACTGTTGAAAACTCAACATCTACCTTGATTCCCCCAGGTGACGATAACCATCCTATTCTTGCTGATCCCTGTGAAACAGTGATAAATGTAACCTACATGGAGTCCTTGGAGTACAAAAGGTTGATGACCCCTTACAAATATTAGTAGGGTGGGGATATGGAAGTAATACTAAATACAATTAGGGTCATGCAGTGTTGAGGTAACTGGAAATTGGGTAGTAAACCCATACTGCAGGCCAGGGATGATAGCCAAAAACAAAGATGAGGAGAAGGTTGGGGAAGAAGTTATAATATTCTAAACATGTAACTATGCAGTGTGGTTTAAGAAGGCATTGATAACACTTACAGATTATTCAGCTGCACATCTGTCAGGCAAATACAATCAAGAATGCAGTAAATATGTTGAGTGTGTACAGGACACGTTAAATAACCATAATGATAAATCTGCAGGTGCATTCAGGGTTAGGATGACAATAACAAATTAACAGCTAGAATGCTTCTGCTCACATTCAGCAGCAATATAGTACGTATAGTCACTATGTATATTTCTGTTATTTGTACAGTATGTCAGTTGGTAGCAATCTGACACTGGGATAATTCTGTTTTATGAAATGCAGCAGTGACACATCTACATAAGAACAAAAGGTCACACTGAGCTTGTCTGTCACTGTGCAGTTCTGAATATGATGGCATATCACTTGTTTAAAAGACATTTTGTTTGACTTTTCATGTTCTTTATTTCTCAGTCAAACTTTTTTATGAGATTTTTTTTCCTATACCTTCATTGAGACCTAGCAATTTAGGGTGGTTCTCTTGTCAAAGTTTTCAAGACAGTAGTAACAGTAAGTTGAAAAACTTTTCAGCTGCTACTCTGAATTTCTTTTCATTATCATGGCACTGGTCCTTATGTCAACCCCAGAATTCAAAGACTTTTCTTTTTGCTTTATCTTATTTGGTCATATTTACACTGCACTTTCTGAAAGTGTTCACTTTTTCAATATGCACACTATGTGAGTAGTGAATATTAAACTTATGTTCACCTCTTTCAGCATTTTTTATAAAAATGTCTTTCTTATTCCTACAAGTTCTCAGTATGCACCTAATTTTACCACATGCATGGTACTTTTTCTACTTAATTTTAGAAGTAGCACTTGTGTGACTGTTCCTTAAGATAGCGGTATTAGCTGCCGTCTTCTTTACTCTTAAGTTCATTCTCCTTAAAATTTTTTTCTTCTATGCCTCTTATATGCTACTGCAGCCTGTCTTACTTGTAAATCCTCTACATTTTTCCTTTTGGCATAAAATAATCTTTAAGTAATTGCTCAACCTTCTCAAATGTAGATAATATTTTCTTCACAATATTTTCTCTTGTGTTTTGTGAACTGTCTTGCCATAATTACAGTGGCAATCCAGTTTTGTTACCTCAACCACTTACTCATGGGTACAGTAAGCATTCTTGCATGAGAATCAAAGTAAAATCATTGAACAGTTTGTAAAATTTTAGGGTAAATGATTTTAACAAGCTTACTACCTACATATAATTTTTTTTTTAGTCGTTTCTCGGGACTCGGGAACTATCTTGTTAGAGAGAACTGTATCGCTCCTGCTACACTGCTAAGAATAGTTCTGTATTTCCTTCTTTTCCAGTCTTAGTAGCAACAAAAAAATACTGCAGTAACTCGTAGGATCATAGGCTGTTACTAAGCTATCGACCCAGAGGTCATTTCAAGCCTGGCAGTTTCATCCCAATGTAATACCAATGATACTCTAGTCAGTACCCAGGATTGTATTTAGTAGTGACTGCTCATGTCCAGGAGGGTTGTGGGCACTATCCCCAGTAAGAATTTACAGTGCCCCATCCACTCGTCCAGGTTCCTTTTGAACTGTGTCATAGAGGTGCTCTACTTCACATGAATTGACAGTCTATTCCAAAGATGTGCCAGTTGCTGGGAGACAAATCTGTCCCTCCCACACATCCCATTCAAGTTGCAGGCCATATTTAGGTCCCTGGAATGGGTGGCTCTAGTCCCACTTGATTTATGGACGGCAGCAAATTCATTAGGTTTGGGTCGGAGATTGCTCTGTAACCCAGGCATAAGTCTCCATTAAGAAGTCTAAATGATACTGAGTATAGTGACAGGGACTTTAGTCGGTCTGTGTAAGGCACGTGCTGGAGTCTCTTGATCTTTTTTGTTAGAAACCTCTGAGGTATCTCAAATTGCTGCAGGTTCTTTGTACAGTATATGACAAAAGGGGAGTTATACTCAATTATGGGCCTGATTAGTGATGAGTACAAAGAGGTTATAACCTCCTTTGCTCAACAGACAATGCCCTTGCTAATCAAGTGTACTACATAGAAAGCCTTCCTTACTACAGTAGACACATGGTGGTCAAAGTTAAGGTCGTAGTCTACGTATGATCCCAGATCCCTTATCACTTCATAGGTACATAGGGCATTGTTGTTAATTTGATAGTGTGAAGGGACATTGTTTTACCGAAGGGAATGATGATGCATTTCTTTGCATTTAGTTTGAGACCACGACTAAGGACTAAGACATCAGTCAGTGGTCTGCGTATGACCCTCCTGAAGTATACTGATATCATTTGGGGATTTGATAATTGCACCCAGTTTGCAGTTGTCCACAAACTTGGTCAGCCACAGCCCCTTAGTTTTGGCCTAAACATCTGAGAAGTATATATTAAACAGTAGGTGGGCCCAGTACTGACCCTTGTGGCAACTCACTGGTGACAAATCTGCTGGTTGATGCAGAGTCACCCACTTTGATAGTGGGTGACCGGTTTGTGAGCCAGTTGGCAACCCATCTTACAACAAAGGGGTTTACATTCAGCTTGCTAAGTTTATCAGTAATGCTTGAGTATGGGATTGTGTCCCAGGCCTTTCCTAAGTGGAGGTATGCCGTGTGCATAGATTTGCCCTTGTCAATGGCCCTCGTCACATTTTTGAAGAAATCCACCAGGTTAAACAGGCAGGATCTGCCCTTGATGAAGTTGAATTGGCATTTTTGAAGAAATCCACCAGGTTAAACAGGCAGGATCTGCCCTTGATGAAGTTGAATTGGGTTGGATTCAGGGTTTGGAAGTTGCCTATATCTTTATTTATGAGGTCCATGATGATATGTTCCATGGTCTTACAGATGAGGCTGGTCAGAGTTATGGGTTTATAATTCCCTGGGTCTTTTGCTAAGCCACCTTTGTGGAGGGGAATAACTGTTTTTTTTCCCCATTTCACAGGAACATAGAGTGTGGGTAGGCTGTGATTGAATAGAGTACTTAATGGTGATGCTAGTTCATGTTTTAGTTTGTTTAAAAGACAGCCTGGGATGCTGTCTGGCCCCATAGAGGCTGTGATTTTTGCCTTAGGTAAGGCTTTACTGACCTGCTCTTCAGATATGTAGAGTGGGAGGGAAGTTGGGGGCAAGGTTTGTGATACGTTTGGAGGGTATAAGGGAGTGAAATTTTCACTAAATCTGTCCACCAGCAGGTTTGCTATCTCTGTGGGATCAGTGTGTGTGATACTTCCGTCACTTGTTTGGCACATGCTTGGGTCCTACCTTTTAGGCTGTCTATGTAACTGTAAAATGCCTTTTAGTTATTCTTAGCTGTGATTGCTAAGTTTTTCATCAAAGTTTTATTTGTCTGTTGAGGCTGAGGAGGGTGCTTTTCCATTGTTGTGGTCCTTATTATTATATTTGTTGTAAAGTTTGTTGATGCTGGATGTGCACCAGGGCAGTGTATTTTTACTTGGGGCTCTGGCTTTGACTGTCTCTGGAGCAGCCAAGTCTATACACTTATAAAAGTGTTTGTACAGGGCTTTAGTGTAAGCTCTGGTGTAGTTACCACTTCTAGCTGGGGGTGGGGCTTGGAATGCTTTTATGCCTTCCCCTAGGAGAGTATAATTTGCCTTGGTGAAGTTTTTCAGTCTGACTTCGCCCTTTGTGAGGTCTAGTGTTAGTGCCAGTTCAATTGAGACTGATATGCTGTCAGATTTAACTAATGCGGTGGTGTAGCTGTTTGTCATGTTAGTGAGGACCAGATCTAGTATGTTTGTTCCTCTTGTTGGGGTTTGAACAATTTGTTCCAGGGCATTAGCATTAACAAAGTCAAGGAATTTTTGTGCTAGTGAGTTAGGGTTAGAGTAGGTTTCCTAGTTGATGGTAGGAAAATTTAAATCCCCCATGACTAGTGTGTTTGGCAATATTTGGATTGATACGTGTTTGGCCAAGCAGGCCTCATGTGCATCATGATTCATGCAGGCCAATCTGTAACTAGTTATGACTTGAATGGGGATTTTACCCACAGTAATCTGAACTTGGAGTACCTCCATGCAGTTGTCCTGTCTAACTAGTTGGGAGGTCAATTTATCTCTAATATAGATAGAAACACCTCCTCCTTTGGTTCTCACACATTCATTTTGCAGTCTAAAGGTATGGAAGGCACTGTAACCTTGCAAGGCCGGGATAATCTCTGAGGCCTTGAACCCGGTTTCTATGACTGCACAGACATCTACATCCTCCAGTGATAGGAGTGCTTCCAGGTTGTGCAGTTTTTGGTTTAGGCGTAACCCTTATTTTGTTATGATTGGCAATTTTCATGTCGGCAATTTTGTTTTTGAGACCTTGCCTAAAAAGGCACTATAGGGGAAACAAGAGCCTTTGCCAGCAGCTGAAATCCTAGTGGTGCCAGGTGCAAACCTTTTCTGGCAAAGAAGCAAGGTATGTCGACCATGTCATCCCAGGCTGACAGAAACTGGATCCCCTTTGAATGACACAAAAATCTAAGCCAATTATTGAAATTGATCTTTTTTTGTTTGTACTGTGGCATCATTCTTAGTGAGGGTAATATGCTGCTCAAGGCTAGGGACATACCTGTCTGGGACATATACTCAAAGAGCTCAATCAAGTCTCTCTTCATATAGTCCAGTGAGGTACATCTCAGGTCGTTCACCCCAACATGAATTATGACAAAGTCATAATGGTAGTTGTTTCCAAGAGACCTGAGTGCATGCATGATCTGATGAACCCTGGCACTGGATAGGCAGCTGACCGTGACTTTCTCCTTATCTAACCTGGTGAGTGGGACACCTCACTATGGAGTCTCCAATGACAAGAACATTTGGTTTATGAGTATTATGCCTTGGGGGCTTGGTAGTTGAGACATTGGTGTTGCTACAAGTCTTGGGTGCTGTGGGAACTGTGTTAGTTGTACCAGTCTTGTGTTTTGGAAGTCTCTGGTGTTTCAGTCAGTTTTTTTTAAGAGAACTTCTGTGTATGTTGATTTATGTGCTGGGAACATACTATGTATATGATGTTGCTCGTCTAGTCAGGATAAAACAGACAAACATTCGTGGGTTCAGTTCAAGCAGCTTTATTACACACAAACACATCAGAAATGAGGCTTTGTAACTTAAACTTAAACCTATAAACAGAGTGACTACCACACTCATACATGTAATACTCTGGCTGTTCTCTCAAAATGGCACTGCTGCTTGCACATGCTCGCTATTTATATGCATGTGCTTACATCTGGAAATACTTCTTAAAGGTACATACACACGCTCTGATCTACATATGAGTAGTGGTACTATGTGCATGAATAGTGGTGGGTGATTTGACATTTTCAGTGTTATTGTTTTGAATGCTAGACAGCAGAGATTCAAGATTATTGGTGTAGATACATCTCTTGCACTCTGTACTAGAGTGAGTTATTAGTAGAGGGTTGTCAGTGTACATGAGGCAGTTGCTATACTGCCTCAGGAGACCCAAGTCAACAAAGCTGGCAGGAGAAACAAGTAGTCCAACTGTCCATAATGGTAGGTTTGAAGAGCTGTTATCACAAAGGGGACACTTTCAGGACTGATCTAGGAGGTGCTCTGTAAATGGCTATTTCTGACAGGGTTTTTGGCTGGTGGTTTAATAGGTCACAGCTCACTAGCGATACTTCTTAGACCGGAAATGTACTAAGGATGAAGACTACTACACTAATGTACTACAGCTGTATCTAAAGGAAAACTTGACAAAATTATCTGTCCGGCTATGGCACACAATTGTGCAGTAGTGAGTGGTGCTGTACAACGTGCAAAACAGCAGAAACCCACTCAGGTGTGGGCCTTATACATCAGAAGGTAAAAATTTAAAAAAAAATTAAATAACTCAAAAGAACCAATAAGGGTGCTTACTCCGAGCCCTAGACCAATCACCTTTCACCAGACATGTTCTAATCAGCACACTTCTCTTACAAGGGTGCAGAAGAGCCTCTTCCAGTCAAAGATGGCTTGGAAAATGTGCTCAGAATACAACAGCCCCTACAAACAGACCCACATGCAGCAAACCTGTATCTGGACTATGCTACAGCTACTAGCTACACTAATTTAGGCAGGAGACACTAAAAAATGTTTCTCACTCCTGGGGCATCTGCATGAGTTACAAAGTACCTTTAATTTATTATTTTCTCTTTATTGTTCCTTCTTTGAAGTTTTTGCAAACACTTGACATACTCTTAAAAAAGTCAGATGTTAGAACTGTAATATTTCAGAAGTTTTAACATATGACCTAAACTCCAAAGAAACAGCAATTTGAACAAGATCAAGCTTGATTGTAAAGGCTGCAGAAAACAATTACATCATAACCAGTACAGTTCACTGCATGCATCAAAAATTCCTATGCCATCTAGTACTGCAAGGAAATAATGCCTCATAGGAAATACAAAGATATAACAAAATAAGTAAAATTAGTTGTATAATTTTTGTTTTCAGATAATGCTGTCTTCTTAGCCTCATATGACTGTGCTGTCCAGAATGTACTAGAGTTCTGATTTTGAAGCAGATGGGATGAAAATAGCATTTCTGAATCAATCTAAGTTGGGAACTGCTGATTGAGAGCTCAGTGTCTGTTATTCTAAAAGTGTATTAGTTCTGGTTTAAGCACTTGGGCTTCAGGCCAGTTATTTTACGTTCAGAAGGATTGCGGTCTGCACTCTTGTGGGAGGAGAGGCTGGACTCTGCCATTCTGAGCAGGGAATTTCTGGTTAAAGGCTTATAGTGCCTGCATATTCTAACTGTTTCTTACTGAAATTGGTACACCTTGTTTGCTGTAGCATAGACTAGATCCAGGCCTGCTGAATCTAGCTTTGTTTGTATGCTTGTTGCTTGTTTATTTCCCTGAAACGCTAATTCCACCTAAAACACGGCCTTTTAGAACTTCTGTGGATCCCTAGTGATATCTGCATTGCTTACTGTACTTATTTCCTTGTTTCACTTGAAAGAAAGTTACTCTTTGTCATTTTTGCATTTAAGTTACCTGTAACACATTGCATTTAAGTTACCTGGCACTTGCTCACTAAAGCAATTATATAAGTCAGCTCTAAAAAATTAAAAGCACTACACCCTCACAAACTCCCCTTGAGTACCTTGTTCCCCATTGGCCCTTTTTTCAATTATAAAGGAATTCCCAATACTATTCTAGCATGTCCAAAGGTCCGTTGTCAATCTCCTCTCCGGTCCAGCTGGTGAATCTGGGAATCTTGAGGCAATGTTACAACTGCCTCATGTACACAGACAACCCTCTCCTCCTCCCAACAAATTCCAACACATGTGAGAGATGCAACCATATAGCCAAACTGGAGGCTAAGCTCTCTCAACTCAGTACTGGCGTAACCAGTCAGGAGGAGAAGGAAACCACACTCACTACAATTCCAGTCTCACATAGACCTACCACGACAACAAACCAAACACATAAACACACAAAAACATACTCGGATGCTCTAAATAAAAATCTGCCTAAGCAGCAGAGACCTCCAAAGCAGACACCCAAGCAACCGCTACCCCAAAACAAAACACGTGCAATACATAGCTCACAAAGCCAGTGTGCCGAACAGTCACAACCCTTAAGGCTAAACAACACACATGATACACTTGTAATAGGTGACTCTATCATCAGGCACACTGACGTCCCGCTCACCAGGCTGAACAAGGAGAAGGTCACGGTGAGGTGCCTGTCGGGCGCTAGGATCCGCCACATAACACAAGCACTCAGGTCACTCCAAGGCAAGTACAAATATGACTCAGTGATTGTCCATGCTGGTGTGAATGACCTGAGACGTACCTCCCTGGACTACATGAAAAGAGACATAGAGGAGCTCTCTGAGCATGTAGCCCAGGCCGGTATGACCCTGACCTTGAGTAGCATCTTACCCTCCCCAAGAATGATGCCACAATATGAAGACAAGATGATCAATTTCAACAATTGGCTTAAGTGTTGGTGTCTTTCAAAGGGGATCCAATGCCTGTCAGCCTGGGATGGCATGCTCGACAAGCCACGATGCTTCACTAGGGATGGCTTGCACCTGTCACCCCTGGGCTTTCGGATATTGGCAAAGGCTCTTGCTACCCCCATAGTGCCTTTTTTAGGCAAGGCTCAAAAGACAAACCCACCTCCATAGGTATCACAAGGGATAAGAAACTAAGAGTAATGCTACTCAACGCCAGAAGTCTAAACCTCAAGATGCATGCACTCAAAACTCTCCTTAGCATGGAGAACATCGATATCTGTGCAGTAACAGAAACCTGGTTCAAGGCTCCCGAGAGCACCGCAGCACTACCAGGTTATACCTCATACCATGCTTTTCGGCCCCAAAACTTGGACCGAACCACAAAAGGAGGGGGAGTATCAATATTCGTCAAAGATACCCACACCTCCAGGTTGGTAGCACAGCATGAAGAATCAGAGACTATCCATGTGCAACTAACTGTGGGTAAAACTGCCTTCCAGTTTATAGCCTGCTACAGACCACCCTCCCAAACACAGGAACCCCACTCGGCCTTCCTGAGAATACTGGAAAATATGAAGGTCTCTCCAAACACCATTATATTGGGTGACTTCAACTACCCAAACATAGACTGGGAGCATTACTCTAGCTCCAACACCCAAGCCCAAAGGTTCCTAGAATTTATAAACTCAAATGCTATGGAACAACTTGTTACCACTCCCACAAGAGGGGAAAACATACTGGACCTGATCATCACCAACATGGGGACACTATGCTCCAGACCAGAAGTGTATCCCTCACTGGTAAGATCAGACCATAAACTAATCTCACTAGATATTCACATCCCGACCCCACCCCTTGCCCAGAAAACCACAGTGAAAAACTTCTCTAAAGCAAATTTCACATGCCTCAAAACCGAGGCGAAATCCTTCAAAGCCCCCGGGCCTGTAGAAAATACGGCCCAGACCGCAGAATCCTTTATAAATGCATTCTATGAACACCTTCAGGAATGCATGGATCATGCAATCCCAAATAAAACCAAGACCCAATCCTCCAAAGGCAGACGTCCTGTCTGGTGGACCCCAGCCATAAACAAACTATACAATAGAAGGAGGAAGCTACTACATGATAGAGCAAAATCCCAAAAAGGGAAGGCATCTCTGATCAGTATTAGCAAAAAACTACGGGCACTCATAAAATCGTCTAAGGCCAGCTTCGAGAGAAAAATTGCACAGGACACTAAGGATAATCACAAGGCTTTCTTTAGTTATGTTAGGAACCTGGGTGGGAATTCCCAGATATGCTCAGAATTAGTCCAAAATGACAAAAAATACACTGAGCCCACAGACATTGCCAACATCCTAGCTGACAGGTTCAGTGCAAACCCCCCCCCACCAAAAGGGCAAATATCTATCCCAACAGAGTGCTGCCCCCTGACATTTCAGATGCTCAGGTAAGAGCCGCCCTCTCCAAAGCAAAAAACACAGCATCAATGGGACCAGTCCCGGGCTGTGTCCTACATGAACTCCAAGAAGAGCTAAACCCAAACATAAAACTACTGTTCAATCTTAGCCTTACTACAGGATATGTACCCAAAGAGTAGCGCACAGCAACAGTGGTCCCTCTCCACAAAGGTGGCGCCTCAGTGGATCCTGGAAACTATCGCCCCATAAGCCTGACTAGCTTGGTCTGCAAAGCTATGGGTGGACCTCATAGATAAAGATATTGGGGACCTACAGACACTGGATCCTACCCAGTTTGGCTTTGTTAAGGGCAGATCCTGCCTCTTAAACCTGGTCGATTTCTTTGAAACTGTCACCAAGACCATTGACGAGGGGAAGGTGGTCCACACAGCCTACCTGGACCTCGCAAAAGCCTTTGATACAATACCCCACTCGGGCATTATAGATAAGCTCACCAGCTTAAATATAAACCCCTATGTCACTAGATGGGTTGCAAACTGGCTCAAGGACAGAACCCACATGGTTAGAATTGCTGGAGCCATGTCAGACTCCAAACCAGTTACAAGTGGCGTCCCACAAGGCTCAGTCCTGGGACCTCTCTTGTTCGGTATATATTTCTCGGCAGTACAGGCCAACATGGAAGGACTGTGGCTGACCAGGTTCGCAGATGACTGCAAACTGGGCGCTATAATCAGCTCTCCAGCCGACACAAGCATCCTCCAAAAGGGCCTCATAGAAACAGACAACTTGTGCCAGAGCCATGGCCTCAAGCTAAATGCCAAAAAGTGTATAGTCATCCCCTTTGGCAAAAACAAAGTGCCCACAAATTACCACATAGGTGGTAATCCATTAAGTACAGAAGAAGTCATTAGGGACCTGGGGACCCAAGTTGATAGCAATCTCTCATTTGACAACCACGTGGCCAAAGTGGTTAGAAAAACATTTTATATAGTCCACCTAATCATGAAGGGATTCACATCTAGATCAGGGGAGGTCATCGTGCCTCTTTACTCATCCCTCATCAGGCCCATAACTGAGTGCAATGCCCCTTTTGGGATGTACCTTACCAGACACCTGCAGCAACTGGAAAGACCCCAAAAGTACCTCACCAAGAGGATCAAAGGGCTCAAACAGATGCCATATGCTGCCCGGTTAAAGAAACTCCAGCTCTACTCAGTGGCATACCGCCTGCTCAGAGGCGATCTGTGCCTGACGTATAAAGCCATGTCCAACCCGGAATTAATGGACATACTGCACCTCAGAAAATCCAAATCCCATCGAGCTACGCGCTCAAGAGACTTGAACCTCAGCACTGAAATAAATAGGACATGCTGGAGGGACAGATTCATAACCCAGAGGCTCCCTTCACTGTGGAATAAAATCCCAGTTCAGGTTAGGCAGAGTCCCACATTTACTCTCTTCAAGAGGAATCTTGATGAGTGGATGGGAGATCGTAGGTTTACCCCGGCTATCACTTCTGTGTCACTGTTAAGACAGAGGCACACTATACTAACCTCAAAAAAAGGCAGAGCAAAATTAATTTAAAATGGGTGGCGAAAGCCAAACACACTCTGGCTAGGCTTATAAATGCCCTAGGGCAGATAGCCTAGTATGAACCTATGAACCTATGATTTTATCCAAAAAAAGAGGGTCTTGCTCCTTGTAGATGAGGGGATAGCTTCTCCATAAGATGGAGATCATAGATTGAAGGTAGAGTAATTGGGGACTGACCAGAGGATACATGTGATCCTGACTGCGATAAGGAAGAAAAGCTGAATTTTGTAATGAAGCACTTCATTTATTGGTCTTTACTTCTCATTCTGGGCTTTAAGTAATGACTAAAAGGATGGGATCACATGCACCAGCAGCAAGAATGCAGATCCTTCATAACACAGCTGGGCTCACTCTCTTGTGAGGACTCTGGCAATTTAGGTGAAACTTGGATTACATTCCACTGTTCCTTCATATTGACATGAGTCTATTGAGGTGGTTTGGGAACCCTATGAGGATGCCTCTTGGCACTTCCAGTGGAAGTGAACCAGAAACAGTTCACTGGAAGGGGGGGTCTTGGGGCAAACCCAGGACATGCTATATATTTTTTACATCATTACTGCCCTCATGTCTGCAAACTATCAAGCCTCTTCTTACTACACTTGAACCTACTTTTCACCCAGCAGATGTGCAAGGTCAACAGTCTGAGAGGCCATCATATGGGTAGCCATGATGGCGTTTTGTGCCCTCATTGATATCTTTTCAGTGATACCATTTATAATAGCCCTTACCCCACATCCTTGGAAGGGATGTGTCACCAAGGGAATCCACACTGCTTTCCATTTGAGAGTGCTCACTCCCATACAATCATTATGAAGGCTACCACCATGTGTTAACGTGGTGATTAAAGAGATCACCCCCAAGAAGTGCACTTGTTTTTCCAGCCCTTCCTGTGAAGCATTGTGGCTGTATACTTCCTGTTCCATCCTGTTCTCTTTGACACAACAGAAACTTCCATCCTCTCCTGCAGCTCCATCAAGTACTTTAGCTGCTAACTGAACTTGGACCACCTGGGACACAGGGCTTTATCATTTTATGCAATCAGAGCTATTTTGAGCTACTATATGGTATCTCACAGCTCAGTTGGGAGCATTTGGAGAGCCCTTACAAGGAGTCGGAGTTGTTTGAAACAGGGAACACTGGTCTGTCTTACTCATCTTTTTTTTTCCCACACCAGGACTGGTGGTTTAAAAAATAATGAAGATAATGTATGGTAACACCAAATCAGCTTATTTCTGCCCATTATTTAATAATGTCTATTGATGATCCCAAAATTAGACTTATTCATTGTTTCTGTTTGCATGTGGAAACCAGACAGTTGTCTTGGCCATAATATCTACTGCAGTTAAGTTCTGAATTTAAATATTTAAAGTTCTTCAGCCTAATTCTGCCAGTACTGAGAAGCATATACAGACTAATTATGAAATACTGGCTTTTTTATGTTGGCAGCATTTTTAATTTTTATTTGTGTGAGTGCATCCTGTTATCTATGTCTGAGTACACACACACTCACACACACACACACACACACACACACACACACACACACACACACACACACACAAAAAAAACACGCACACAGACAAGTTTTGTTTTATTTGCTGTTATTCATCTATAACATATTTGGCTTGGTTCAAAGATAAAATGGGATACCTTAATGGTCCACTTATCCAGTTAGCAAATGTTAAATAAATAAGTAAATAAATACAATTGATTTGGAACAGACTTTAGATATTTTAGACTTTAGATTTCAGAGCATGTGTGTCTTTGATCCTGATGGAGGCTGAGAACAGGATGCTTGGATTTTAAAAGCAGCCATAGAGCTCAATGTCATCAATTTAAAAACTTGGACACACACTTTGGATCTTAGTTAATTAATCAGTTAAGCAGATCATAAAAAGCTCTAGTGTCTTGAAAAGCAAATTTCTTAAGAAGGCTAGCATGAACAATGGAGATGTAAGATGTAAGGCAAAATTTAACTGTGTTCTACACCTTGTTGAAGGTTTGAATGGATTATTTGACACCACTATTGTGAAGGAATGAAAAGTGAAAATCTAAAGTTGACTAATGGGTTTATTTTCTTTGAGAAGAGAGTGTTTCTCTCTTTTCTAAAAGAACTGTGTAAATATAAATGTGATAGAGTTATTCCAATCCACATAGCAGAAAAGAAGCCACATCATTTAATTTGTTACCTTAACTTAGAACCTCAGTAAATGTCTTCAATGGTTATTAAATCAGGTCACATCCAGTTTATATTTACATATATATGTAAGGAGATCCAAGATGTATTTAAATAGTTTGTTCTGAACACGTACAAAACTGGGTTAACTTTTGTCTTGTGAGCTGTCAAAAGTTTCAGTATTTGGAAGTTGAATTATTTCTTAATTTAAAATATGTTCAGCCAGTTTTATACAGGAAACTTCTAATACTTTAATTTGCATACTTAATTTGATTACTCTTACTTTTGGTGAGCTTTGAAGACTGTATCAGTTATATTTAACACATGAAAGCTTTTGTCTTATTACCGAGAATGTTTCTGAAAGCTTAAAGATAGTCATAAGAACTTATGCAAAGCAAAGTTTATGGAACGGGTCTATATTATTTAATCAAAACTCCAATATGACCCCCACACCCCCAATGGGAAGACTGCACTCACCACACACCCCCACTTATATTTATCAACTCCAAGATCGCACTACAGTGGGGAAAAGGGCAAATTTCCACATGTTGGCCATCTAACTCAGTGCCCTGGGAAAAGGTTCGCTGATCTGACTGTTCAATAAAAGGAAGTTTGCTGAATAGGGGTTGATGAATAGGCATTCATGGAATTGGAATTTTGATGAACTAATACAGACCGTTATGGAACTGCTATGAAAAGATAAGGATGATGTGATTGTTGTGTCATCCTTTACAAGTATTGGTCAATTTAATTTGCACATTCATTACTAAAGAATCCTTTACATATCTATTTAAAGTTTCACATAGAAATATTACATGTTTGGCTGATCCTTTGGTGTTAGGCAAACTAATGAAGTCACTGGATATGAAAAAAGGAGTATCTTTCAGTGTGATGGAAGTTTTTCTCATGGGTATTTGTAGGCAGACAACAAAGTGCATTTTAAAGAATTCTCTTGTTTTGCAGATGTGTGCCTCAATTGTGATTTTCAGGTATAATCTGTTGTTGAGAAACCTTAGATAATTGTATATAGGTAAAAACTGGAATTGCCTTGTTTTGCAACTAGCTGATTCAGCTGTAATTCATACAGTTTCTTGTTTGCCACCATGGATACTGCCAACATCATTTCATACAGGTAAAACTTATCTAAAATAAACTGGGAGTTTTGAAACAAATATGGGACATTAAAAGCAGTGCTTTCAGAAGCCTAGTGGCAAATGTTTTTTAAACATGCACAAAATTGTTGTGGTTTAAAGTTTAGGTAATATTGCAAGTGGCAGGATATTTACCACCTATTTGAGAAAAGTGGGTCCTCCAGTGTAAAGAAACATGATATATGCTAAGTATAATAATTTGGTCCACAGTGGGATGAATACTTATTTTGTTTGTAGATTTTTTTTTTTTTTTTTGCAAAAATAAAGTTTAGTTTGTTCTGCTTCTTTCTGGTCTTCTCTTGGTTTGCTGTCAAAGGCTTACATGAGATTATGTCTTTACATCTTGAAAAGCTAGAAGTTTCAGAGCATTAGTTGCACAGTATCAATCGATTTATACATTTTGTTTTAAAATTTATAATCAACTGTTCTTTAAAAAGTCCAAAACACCAGGACTTGGAGACAGCTGTAGGATCCAGTATAAAAATCTTTAATAGACAGAAGTGCTTTCGTGGGCAACCCCACTTCTTCAGATGTCAGTACAAATTAAAAGAAACCCTTCTCATTATATATACACTGTCTAAAACAACCAATACTTTCTCAAAATATGAACAATCACTATTGATTTAAAATGAAAGACCACAAAATACATGCTTGCAAATACCAACAAATATTAAAAATACAAACATATATTAAAACCAATTTATGGAACATAAGCATAAATAATTCATCAGTGCTTCTATTTAAAAAGCTACCTAGATTTTAACTTGGGAAGTTGTGTTGTTGTTGTGTCTTTCGGCTTTTCCCGGTTAGGGGTTGCCACAGCGGGAAGTAAGGGTATATATTCATTAAGTCCATGGCCTTCATCAGCCCTTAACCTAACTATCCATTTTGCTTCAAGTTCCTCAGTGATGTTCCATAGGTCTCCCACTCTGATACTCTTATAAGGTCTTCCTATGACAAAAAACTTAAAGACATTATCATGTTCTTTAAAAAGCTTGACTCCATTATCCTATGCTGCTATTTGGTGTTATTTTTATATCTCTCTCAACTGTTTTGGATAGTGTAAGTGAAGTGTTTAATCTCACTGTGAGTTATAATTAATGAATCTGTTATGTTCTCTTTTTACTCTGTTACATATGCTAATTTTAAGCAGCAGGTTACTCCACTTTTTGTTAGTTTTGCTTGCTCTATATCATTGGTAGAAGTGCTCAAATATAACTGAATCAGACATAGTTTTCTTTGGCAAGCTCAGTTCCCTCTCCCATTTAGTCTAAGGGATACACAGAACAAAGACAGTTTCTGTAGTTTATTAGTGTAGTTCATTTTTCCTACTCCAACTGTTTTCTTCATTGCAGATCTCTAAACTTTGTCTTGGTAAGTCAATTGGTTACTAATAGGCTGCAGAATGCATCACTATTTTGTACAGCTGGCCAGGTCAAAAGCATATGCAGTGGTGTAACCATGCCCCTGACCTATTATACCTTTGAGCATGTTTGCATCCTTAGTGAGATACATAACTCCTAACATTGAGTAAAAGTTAATTTATGTATAGTGCCTTCATGAGAAATAATGTCAAATAAAGTCAAGTCATGCAGAGTGTGTGTGTGTGTGTGTGTGTGTGTGTGTGTGTGTGTGTGTGTGTGTGTGTGTGCGTGTGTGCGCGCGCATGTGTGTGTGTGTGTGTGTGTGTGTGTGTGTGTGTTTGTGTGTGTGTGTGTGTGTGTGTGTGTTTGTGTGTGTGCTCAGTCCATTAAGTAGTACTGATGTTGTTTCTTCAAAAACTGTTCCCATATTAAGTACGAAGGATATTCCTTTACCTAAAGCATATTGTCTAAGAGTATTACTGTACACCTGATAACATACATGTATATGTATTGTGTATTTATGAATAGATACGACTATCTTTATTTACTTTATTGATGAGATTATTTAATAAAGGGGTCTGCTATAAGTGCTCAAGTCTCAGCCACCTGAAGATCACAGTCTCAGACAAGGACTCCTTTGTCTTGTAGCTCACATGGGCTGCTGCAGAAGCTTGAACTCAGCCACATGTGTGGTGAGGCGCAACATCTGTGCTGTGATAGCGGAAGGGTTGTGGAAGTGTGGCTCAGGTCTTTTGTCAGTGATCAGGAGCTGGATTTGGTTTGCCTACTACCCATGCACCCCCCATCTGGGTGGTACTCCACCCCTAATTTACATATACCTACTCCACAGTAGCACCACAGTAGAGAAAAAGGCACAAAAAAAACTTGGAAAGTGGTTTGCCGGCTTGCACACTGCAATACATTGCTGTGAAATGGACAGTGAAATTAAATGTTTGAACTAAATCCACTCAACCACCAATGCAGGGATCACCTGTAACTTGTATTTAGGTTTGGGCAGTACTGGGTTAGTTTTAGGGTTAGGGAGAAATAGGGTGGTTTAGGGTTAGGGTGGGGCATGAGGCTTTAAGTTTAAGGAGTTGGAGAAGAGGTATGCATTTAAGGAGTAGGAGTAGAGTTTTAGGTTTAGGGTGTGAGTGGAGACATTAGGTGTAGGGAAAGTGGAGTGGAGTTTTAAGTTTAGGGTGTGAGTGGAGACATTAGGTTTAGGAAAGGTGGAGTGGAGTTTTAAGTTTAGGGTGTGAGTGGAGACATTAGGTTTAGGAAAGGTGGAGTGGAGTTTTAAGTTTAGGGTGTGAGTGAAGACATTAAGTTTAGGAAAGGTGGAGTGGCGTTTTAAGTTTAGGGTGTGAGTGGAGACATTAGGTTTAAGAAAGGTGGAGTGGAGTTTTAAGTTTAGGGTGTGAGTGGAGACATTAGGTTTAGGAAAGGTGAAGTGGAGTTTTAAGTTTAGGTTTAAGGAGAGATCAGGGACTTTATATTTAGGGAATGGTGCAGTTGAGTTTTAGATTTAAGGAGTGATCAGTATTAGGGAGCAAGAGAAGAGTACTATGGTTAGGTTTAGGTATCTGGTTGGGAATTTTAGGGTTATAATTAGGCTTTAACAGGGCTGTGCCATTCAGTTGGGTCAGGTGTTTGGAGAGCTAGATAAATGAGTAGGATCAGTCTAGTGGGATTTAGGGCACTTGCTTTTTAGTGCGGGTAGCAGTGAACAAGTGTATCACAAGCTATAGGCATAGGTACTTGTAATAGATCCTTAATAAACTGAATAAAATGTGATCATTATGCGGATGTCCAATTTTCTGTTGTGTGGTTCGAAATAATTTTTCTTTGTCAGAATCTTCACAGGAGGTGAAATAAATCTAGCAAAGTACTTTGTGTAACCAGAGCAAAATTAGAATTAGTCATTAGTTTATTATTGCTTCCTAAGATTTTAGCAAGGGATTTTTCAGGCTATCTCTTAAAAAGTTAACAAACAAGTCAGACAGTCTTGGAATGGATATATTTATACCTATACTTTTGTATGCTACTTAGCATTGATCCCATTTGATTTGTATTGCTTATATTGATACATTTTTCAGGTCTGTACTATAGTTGGCCACAAAGCTTTTATTTTTAGCTTTTTGCTATAAATGAGATCTACTGATCAACAACTGTAGCTAATAAATAGATTGACTTATGGTTCAAGTTTATTTCATTTTTACTGAAATTATTTTTTTTATTATATAGTATACTGAGCTTACTATGCTATATTATGGTAGTACTGAGTGTCCATAAGTGTAAGTTGGGCTGCCATATAAATGCTGCACTCTCAGACAATAAAGTGCACAGGAAGAATTATATCTAGTCTCCTCACGTTTTGTTATTTCTCTTTATAGAAATTATTATCAACGTAATCATCAACCCCTTTTTTCACATTTTCTGCATGGGGTCAGGGAGCTGTGTTAACTGTCGCCATCTCTCTTGATTCAATGCCACACTCCTGGCCTTCTTCAACACTCATGCCTGACTGTCGCAGATCTTCTCTGGTGTCTGACTGCCATGAGTTTGTCACTAATTTTCATGACATCCCTCACTGCTTTCTGAAGCTTCTCTCTCACCACAATTCCCAGACCATTTCTAGAAATTGGAAATTCTCAGTTCATGATTGGCAGGTTGATTGGTTGTACATCCAACTTTTGCTCAATAGAGCTATACCAGGTAACCCTGGATGAGCAACTGGACACTACCCGGTCAGTAGCTTATTGACCCAGGCTGCTGGGCTTTATGGCAGGCACACACTTGCGAGGCATGTACACCCCTTCCACCATTAGCAGTCCCTAGTGTAGGTCAGAGTAGGCCGGGTCCTCAACCATTTATCACCGGCAAATGCTCATGTCCATTTTGGGGGCATTAGTCAACATGACCAGTTCACCTAGACCCATATTTTACACTGTTGAGTGGCTAGCCCTGCAATGACATGCAGTCTGTGATCCATTTTCTTCTATCTTGAGGATGTTGTTTATCACAGTAGATGCCCAAAGTGGTTGGTCTATTCATTTCTTCCCCCATAGGGCACCATGAGGAGTCTGTGCTGCTGCACACTGCTCCATTTATTTGTGACTTTAAGTATGGAAACACTCAGCATGTTTTTTGGAGGTGGGAGAAACTCCAGACCGATGCAGGAAGAACATGCAAACTCCAAACAGGCATTGGCCAGAGGTCAGGATTGAACCTTGTACCCTTTGCATGGCAGGTGAAGAAACTCTCCCATATGGGAATTAACTCCTGGATTAGCAGATAGGTAGCCAACTGGCTCACCAACAAGACACATACTGTCAAAGTGGGTGATTTCACCTCTAACCAAAGGCCATTATTATTCCCTTTGGAAAAGCTGAAATACCTGCTAATTACATTTCAAATTTTTATTAGAGCACCCGTTGGTTCCTTCCAACTTAACTTTTAAGAGAACTTTGAGATGTGGAGCTTGCAGATACTGCAGATATATCCTTGAAGAAACTTGTATATGCATTCAAGTGAATTCAGTCAACAGAAGAAGTGTTGGAAATGCATGCTGATATATTCTGCTAAGAACTACACAAATATCTTGTTAGGAAAACCAGTATTCTGTTGAAAATTAATTTCTTGCTAAAGTTCTATAAAAGTTCACTATTGACATTTGCATTCAAAATGAAAGTTCATTAAGAATTACAGCAGAAAACAAATTAATGTGAAGTATAATGAAAGGGATATGCCTGTTGTTCTAAGTTCACCTGTATAATTTAATTGCAATAGAAACTTCCAGAGCAGAAACGTTATCTGTTACCAACAGAAGATGTAGTAATGGCAGTATCTAATGGTAAAATATGTTTTTGAATACTAATCTAGTATATGCCTGAAATAAGTACCATTTGGTAAGAAGTCTAAACATACAGATATGTTCATTTATAGCAGAGCACAAAGTATGCATTTTGTCGAATCATTTACATGTGGTCATGTACCTAGAAAAAACAATGTTAAAACAGGGAGAGATGAAACACTGGCTTGCAAAAAGTATTACAGAAATCCCAAGAATGTCATCTGAGATTGACAAAATCAAAACGTGAATATGGCATGTGTCAGACAAAAACAGAATTTGTCATTCAAATTGGGGAAAATCAATTCACAATGCAGATCCATTGTGAGACATTACAAGCAATCATGCTGTACTGGCACCTTTGTACAGGATTCTGAGGAAACAGATTCCTTGATAGTAGAAATGCCATGAACAAAATGCATTCAAAAAGTTTATAGACTAGCAACATATGAAAAAGTGTTGGTACCTATGACCAAGACCTGACACTTAACACTAACATATTATCCTTCTGCATATGGTTCTGGAGCTGCAGTTCAGCAGATGTTAACTTCTTCAGATGAGGAAAGGCCAAATGCTTATACTTTTAGAACTCTTTCCCCATGAATGGTATAATATTCACAACAATAAAGTACAATTGTTTACAAATATGATGAAAGGTATATAAATCTCAGCCAGTGCTGCAACATATGTGATAATCAGGGTTATGGTGCCAAGGGCTACAAGCCTGCAAGCCAATTACTTTACAAGAAGCAACTGGGCTTAAAGGCATACAGTAAATGCAAACTTTTACCTTAAGTTATAGCTAAGACTTGTGACATACAAATAAGCTTTACTCTGTATAGTTGCAGATCACAGTTATACTCCAAGGCTCCACCGGAGTTCATTCATCTTAGACTAATTAAATATTGTCCAAAATTATTTGGTATATATATATATATATATATATATATATATATATATATATACACACACACACACACACACACACACACACACACACACACACACACGCATACACACGTTTTTTCAGAAGGGAGATAACTCAAAATGTTCTAGTTCTAATGACTTCTTCCAGGTTACCCATACTTATCTTAAAATAATCCAATCTTTAAACATTTAGATGGTACCATTTTGCTTTGAGTAGCTGTTGATTGGTGGATACTAAGCTGTAAAAAGTATTAGTCCAGTCCACAATCCCTTAATCTCAAAAATTAAATCATCAACCACAATAATTTAAAAATGAATATAAAAACTCTTTACCTGAAATCTGCTCTGAGTTACAGCAGAATGGCACTAAATATACAGAACCAGCTGATATTGCCAACATCCTGGCAGATAGATTCCATGCTAGCTTTATCCCCCCACCCCCTAAAGGGTCCATCTCTATACCGGAAGAATGCAAAGTTCCTGTAATGATGGCTGTACAGGTAAAAAACACACTCTCCAAAGCCAAGAACACAGCATCTATAGAACCTGACAACATCCCTGTCTGCATTCTAGATAAACTACAGAATAAACTGGCACCCCACCTAACACCATGTTCAGTCATAGCCTCACCTCACTCTTTGTGCTCACTGAATGGTGCACAGTGACGGTTATCCCACTCCACAAAGGGGGAGCCACCATGGACCCCGGGACCTAAAACCTCATTAGCCTAATGAGCCTGCTCTGCAAGGCCATGGAACGTATCATCATGGAACTTATAAACAAAGACATTGGTAATCTCCAAACTCTGGAGCCCACCCAGTTCAGGTTTGTAAAAGGCAGATCATGTCTCCTAAACCTGACTGACTTCTTTGAAGCTTATCTAGATCTCGCTAAGACTTTTGACACCATCCCCCACTCTGGAATTATAGATAAACTCACTAAACTTGGTATAAATCCCTATTTCATAATATGGGTTGCCAACTGGCTCACTGACAGAACCCACACTGTGAAAGTAGCAGACTCCAAATCAGACTTTAGACCAGTGACAAGTGGAGTACCACGGGGTTCAGTCCTCGGTCCTCTCCTGTTTGGTATCTACTTTTCTGAAGTACAGGCTAACACAGAAGGTCTTTGGCTAATGAATTTCACAGATGACTACAAACTAGGAGCCAAAATCAAATCTCCTAACAATGTGGACATCCTACAAAAGGCCTCACCGAGACAGATGCCTGGTGTCAAAGCCATGGCCTCAAGCTCAATGCCAAAAAGTGCATTGTCGTCCCTTTTGGTAAAAACTCTGTACACATGAACTACCACATAGGCAGTAGTCTACTTAACACTGAAAGTGTGATAAGAGACCTTGGGACACAGGTGGACAGTAGTCTCTCCTTTGATAATCACATTGCCACAGTAGTCAGGAAATCCTTCTACGTGGCACACCTCATCACAAAAGGTTTCTCATCCAGGAAAAAAGAGGTCATTGTTCCCCTCTACTCATCACTCATTAGACCCATTATAGAGTACAACGCCCCTTTTGGTATGTACCTCACAAGACATCTACAACAACTGGAAAGGCCATAGAAATACCTCACAAAGAGGATTACCGGCCTCAAACAGATGCCCTACGCAGACCGTCTCAAAAAACTCCAGCTTTACTCTGTCACATAGCACCTACTCAGAGGCAGTCTCTGCCTAACATACAAAGAGCTGTTGGACATGCTCCATGTAAATAAATCCCAATCCCTCCGAGCTACACGCTCTAGGGACCTAAACCTTGTCACCACAATAAACAGAACATGCTGGAGGGATAGATTCCTGTCTCAGAGACTTCCCGTACTTTGGAACAAACTACCTATCTATATCAAACAAAGCTCCTCATTAGCACTGTTCAAGAAAAATCTTGATGATTGGATGGGAGATAGGAAATTCACCCTGGGGATCACTTCTGTGGCTCTGCTTGACAGGGGCAAAGGAAAATAATTTTCTTGGGTGGCAAAAGCCACTGTACCATTTGGCTAGGCTTATATAGGCCCTAGGGCCAATTGCCTAGTACCGACCTATAAACCTATGAACCTATAATTATTCTTCCAGAATGCTAGAACAAAGGAAAGAAGTCTGGCCAATAATAAAACTGTGGAAACAAGACAATATTAAAACACAGCTGGCCTTTCCTGCCAAGATAAAAATACTTTTTGCCAATGAAATGAGAACCTTTAATGACTTAGAAGAAGCTTCTATATTCATCAAAAACAACAACATAGTGTCTATCCCAGAAGAATGGAATGGATGTCCCCATAGAAACAAATCATTGGACTGATGCTAGAAAGAAGAAACAAAAAACTGATTCTAAGATAGTTGTCCCAAAAAAATAACTCTTACAACTACATCTCTCAAAGTATCAACTGATATGGTACATCACTTGTCATCTGTTTTTATTAAAAAAGGAGGGTTTCTTAAACAACTGAAAAACAGTAATGATTTATTCAGAAGCTTCAAACAAATGTAGGTCAAGATGGGTTACTATTTACATTATATATAAACCAAACAAAGCAACATATAAAACAAACATAGAAGTTTCTATTCCCCCACTTGAGCTCAATGAATACTTATCTTGTTCATTTTTCATTGATTTTACTTATAATAATTTAAGTAATTAATTAACTAATTCAACAAGGTACCATTCATCAGAGTTTAGACTCAAATGTAACAAATTAACATCATATATAATAGCAGTAACAGTAGAGTGTTTTGAAAAAAATGCTGTCATGGAGACTAATGCCTTCTTCAGTTAAAGTATGATTTAGAAATGTCATGTATATCCTGGTTAAATAATAGTAGCAAGCTGTTAGTACAAATGTCATTATTATTATGTCTAAACATAGTTATCATCAATTATTGCAGGTATCATAACTTTGAGGGCTGTTGGATCAATCCTGATATTGTGTGCGTGGAAGCAGCTGTGTCTGGCAGCTACTACAAATGTCATTATTATTTTGTCTAAACATAGTTAATATCAATTATGGCAGGTATCACAGCTATGAGTGCTGTTTGTTCAATCCTAATATGGTGTGCGTGGATGCAGCCGTGTCTGGCAGCAAATACAAATGTCATTATTATTTTGTCTAAACATAGTTAATATCAATTATGGTAGCTATCATAGCTTTGAGTGCTGTTTGATTAAGCCTGACATGGTGTGTGTGGATGCAGCTGTGAATGGCAGCTGTTGTTTGTTGCCATTTTAGTCTCCGGGAAACTGTGGGTTATGGCTTGTGAGGAAGAGACATTTGGTGTTTTAGCCTAGATCCAGGGGAAGGGGGTAGATAAAATTGTAATATGGGATATTTTGGAAGAGAATAATTTGTTTATACATCTGCTGAGTGAGAGGTGGGAAGGCTGGAAGAATCTGTTATTTCTTGTTGTGGCGGCTTATTGAGAGGGTTTTTTTTTTTGATCTGTCTGCTGTCTGTTCATTTCTTGGCTGCTGCCTCGCAGAAAGGGAGTGAATTTAGGCTTGAAGTTACAGTAAAGTGAAGCTTTGCTTCAGGTGCATTACGAGCCTCTGGCATGCAGTACACAGACACACTAACAGAAACAGACACTCCTCGGTTGCTATGGTATCGGAGACAGAGTGACAATAATGCTTAAAGGCTCTGAGGAGCCTCCAAGATGATTCTCAGCAATGAACTTTTTGGTTTAAAAAAAATAATAAAATGGCTATTTTAAACCACATGTACACACATTGATGATCTCCCTACACTTTGTTTAGTTCATTAAGTTGATTCTTGATAAAAAAAAAAATAATAATAATAATAAGCGCAATTTTATATTTAAAATGTATTTTGGTCCAAACACATTAAGGATTTACATAAGAGTGAAAGTCTGAGTTATTGTGAAAGACTATGAGCACTTGGTCTTGTGCAGTACCCATTACAGTGGTCTGGGAGGTGAGCTTGCTCGGTAATGTTGGGCATATGGGGATAGTTGATTCTAGGGGTGTTTGGGGTTGCCGGGAAGTGATAGACAGTGATCAGATTTCCTTCATGGAAATATCTGTGGGAATGGAAGGTGTGTTGAGTGGTTCACTGGCAGAGTGGCCACTGTATGGAACAAGCTGATAAACTGGAACAGGACAAATATTGGTTTGGATATTTTAAGAACAGAGTGGAAACACACCACATGAACTAGTGAATGGTATTCTGGCAAAACTGGATGGGTATTGTTGCCAGTGCTTGAAGTACTGATATGTGTACATGTAAGGATGGAAATATACTTATAACAAATAAGAAACTAAAAGGGTCTTATAAATTAAAGTCTATGGACTGTATAAACATGCTTGGAAGGAGCTAATAATAAGAATAAGCATTACAGCTTGTGGTCTCTCAAATAACTAAGCAACAGCCAAAAAAAAAAAAAAAAAAAACAATATTTATTTAATGTATGATTTTAGTTAATCTAGACATAAAATATATAATCGTCATATAAGATGAAGCAGTCTGCTGAATTTAGATATTAAAGACAGGATTTAATAATATGGGCTTGTGTATAATAACACTACTGTTTTAACTTGCCATAAATGACATACACTACACTGAACATCAAGGGTAAGCATGATGATTTTCTTATATAAGTAAATATGCGTAACAAGTCATGTAATTGCTTTAACTTGAATTGTAGTTTTTGTAACCCATCTTGACCATATATAATACTTAAGCGGATACCAAGGTAACTAATGCTTTATACATGTCATCAAACTGACAAAGTTATGCAAGAGAAACAATAGAAGCCTGAACTTGAAATGCCACAGAAAGTAACAATCATATTCTGAACAAATAGTATTAAGTTGATAATAGGCACTTAGTTTAATAACATGGGCTTGTGTATAATAACACTACTGTTTTAACTTGTCATAAATGACATACACTACACTGAACATCAAGGGGAAGCATGATGATTTTCTCATATAAGTAAATGTGCATAACAAGTCATATAATTGCTTTAACTTGAATTGTGGTTTTGTAACCCATCTTGACCATACATAATACATAAGCTGTTACCAAGGTAAGTAATATTTTATACATGACATCAAACTGACAAAGTTGTTCAAGGGAAACAATAGAAGCCTGAAATAGGAATGTCACAGAATGTAACAATCACATTCTGAACAAATAGTATTAAATTGATAATAATCACTCAGTTTAACTTTTGAATGTTGCCATTTAAATCTAAAAACTTTCAGTATATGCCATAAAATGGCAATTTATAAATATGGAAAGGGAATTTGTAATCATTAATCACAATACTTCAGATGCAGCTAATATTGGGTAAGACAGCGATTCAGGTCATAGCCTATATAGGTCCCCAACCATGCCCCAAGACTCGCACTCTATGTTCCTAAGCACCCTGGAGAATATTAGGGTCCAACCTAACACTCTCTTACTAGGTAACTGCAGCTACCCCTTCATTAACTGGGTAAACTACTCATGTATCAATACACTTGCCCAACGTTTCCTGGAGTTCATTAATTCCAATGCCCTAGACCAGCTTGTTCTTACCCCCACTAGAGGTAGCAACATCCTTGACCTGGTCATTACTAACATGGATAACTGTTCTACATCAATAGTCAGCTCCTCCCTGGTTAGATCCAACCACAAACTAATCACCTTGGAAATCTGTATCCCTCCCACCCCCCAGCAAAGGTAACCACCATGAAAAACTTCTCCAAAGCTAACGCTGGGATCCTAAAAACAGAGGTGGCTAACTTTATGGCACTCATGCAAATAGAGACTAGTTGCCATTCCCCACTCAGGAATCATAGAAAAACTCTCTAAGCTTGGCATCAACCCCTATATCACTAGGTGGGTTGAAAACTGGCTCACAGATAGAACCCACAGTGTGCAACTAGCTGACTCCAAGTCAGACTGCCGATTAGTCACAAGTGGAGTCCCACAGGGTCCTCTTCTGTTTGGTATCTATTTCTCCGAAGAGCAGGCCAACAAAAAGGGGCTCTGACTGACAAAGTTTGCAGATGATTGCAAGTTGGGAGCTATTATTAACTCCCCAAGTGATGTTGACATCCTACAGAATGGCCTCACTGTGACCAACAACTGGTATCAGGACCATGGCCTTAAGTTCAATGCCAAAAAATGTGTCATCATCCCCTTTGGCAAAAAACCCAGTTCTCATGAATTACCATATTGATGGTAGTCCACTGAGCACAGAAGACGTTATAAGAGATCTGGTAACACAGGCTGACAGCAACCTCTCTTTTGATCACCACATTGCCACTGTGGTCAGAAAGTCCTTCTATGTGGCACATCTCATTACTAAGGGTTTTGCATCCAGGAAGAAAGAAGTCATTGTCTCTATCTACTCTTCCCTCATTAGGCCAATCATCGAGTACAATGCCCCATTTGGCATGTACCTCACTAGATACCTGCAACAACTGGAGAGGCTGAAAAAGTACCTCACAAAGAGGATCCTAGGGCTTAAACACTTGTCCTATATGGACAGACTCAAAAACCTCCAACTATTCTCTGTCTCTTATCGCCTACTTAGAGGTGACCTCTGCTTAACTTACAAAGCTATGTCTGACCCAGCTCTGTTAGAAATGCTACATCTGAAGAAATCCCAATCCCAATTTTTTCATCTTACCATTAAGCATCCCTGTGACTAGCACTTGCTCTAATACCTGCTGGAAAGTACTAGGAAGCCTTAAACTGATACAAGCACTCAACTCTCTTTATTAATAAGGAGAAATTAATAATAGGCACTAAACAGCCTACAATTGCAAAGTACCTTGCTAAGGGAAGGGAAAAAAGCACCAAACCAGGCATGTCCAAGGGTCAGCTTCCGGTGATTTCTCCTGTCCACCTGATGAATCTGGGCATAATGGGGCAATGCAGCAATTGCCTCATGTACACAGACAACCCTCTCCTTATACCATCCAACACTACAACCTGTGAGAGATGCACTTACATAGCCAAACTGGAAGCAAAGCTCTCTTCACCCAAGATTGTGCTAGAGAGTCAAGAGGAGAAGGTTAACACCCGCACTACACATCAAGCTACACATAGGCCTTCTAAGTTCACACCACCAACACCCACTGATAGCAACACTAAATCCACATATGCGGACGCCCTTAACTGTAACCTGCCCAAGCAACAAGGACCTCTGAAGCTGAAACGCAAACACAACACCAATCACAACCAAAGTGTCACATAGCTCACAACACCAGTGTGCCACCCAGCAACAGCCCCTAAGGCAAGACAACGTACCTAACACTTTATTCATAGGTGACTCTACAGTCAGACACACTGATGTCCCACTCACCAGGCTGAACAAGGAGAAAATTACAGTCAGCTGCCTGTTGGGTGCCAGGATCTGCCACATAACGCATGCACTCAAGTCGCTCTATAACAAGTACAAATATGATTCTGTCATTGTCCATGTTGGAATGAATGACTTGAGACGTACCTCCCTGGACTACACGAAAAGAGACATGGATGAGCTCTTGGATCATGTGGCCCAGGCAGGTATGACCCTAGCTCTGAGTAGCATCCTGCCTTCACCCAGAATGATACCGCAATATAAGGACAAAATGATTGACTTCAACAATTGACTAAGGTTCTGGTGTCATTTAAAGGGGATCCAGTATCTGTCTGCTTGGGACGACATGATCGACAGACCGCAATGCTTTGCCAGAGATGGTCTGCACCTGTTGCCCCTGGGATTCAGGTTACTGGCTAAGGCTCTTGCCACCCCTATAGTGCCTTTTTTAGGCAAAGTTCAAAGGACAAAACCACCACCGTAACAGGTACAAGCATGCAAAATCTGAAAGTAATGCTACTCAATGCTAGAAGTCTAAACCTCAAAATGCACACTCTTGAGACACTCCTAAAAATGGAGAACATCGATATCTGTGCAGTAACTGAGACCTGGTTTAAGGCTCCAGAGAGCACCCCTGCAATACCAGGCTACAACTCTTACCACACTTTTCGGCCACCAAACCAGGATCAAAACACTAAAGGTGGAGGAGTATCCATATTCACCAAGGATATTCACACCACCAGGCTAGTTGCCCAACACAATGCATCTGAAATTCTCCAGGTGCAACTAACACTAGGTAAGAATGCAATCCAAATTGTAGCTTGCTACATATACCCCACCATGCCCCAAGATTCTCACTACACCTTTCTAAACCCATTGGAAAATATTAAGATACAACCAAACACCCTAATACTGGGTGATTTCAACTACCCTGTCATTAACTGGGAAAACTACTAATGTACCAACACCTTTTCCCAACGGTTCTTGGAATTCATAAATTCCAATGCCCTGGATCAGCTAATCCATAGTCCCACCAGGGGCTCCAATATCCTAGACCTGGTAATTACCAACATGGGAAATTGATGCTCCAAACCTATGGTCACCCCCTCGTTGGTCAGGTCAGACCATAAGTTAATCACCCTTAACATTCACATCCCACCCCCACTCCCCAGTAAGGAAACCTCCATAAAAAACTTTTCCAAAGCCAACTTCATGCTACTCAAGTCAGAAGTGACAAACGTCATGACACCCATGCAGATGGGATCTGAAAGTTCGACTGCTGAATCCTACACTAAGGCATTGTACGAGCACATCCACTCATGTATGAATCGTGCCATCCCAAATAGAACCAAGATGCTCTCCTCCAGAAAAAGGAAGCCAATATGGTGGTTTCCTGCCATAAAAAAACTTTACAACAAAAGGAAGAAACTGTTGCAGAAAAGAGGAAAATCCCATAATGTAAAAAATTCCCTTACCAGCCTCAGTAAGAAGCTGAGATCCCTTTTAAAATTCTCCAAAGCTAGTTACAAAATTGAAATTGCCAAAGATTCCAAAGACAACCACAAGGCATTCTATAACTATGTCAAGAATCTAAATGGCAATGCTCAGATCTGCTCTGAGCTACAACAAAATGGCATTAAATATACTGATCTCAAGGATATTGCCAATATCCTGGCAGATTGATTCAGTGCCAACTTCACCCCCTCTCATCCACTAAATGGCCCATCTCAATACCGGAAGACTGCCAAATTCTGGTAATAACGGCCACACAGGCAAAAAATGCACTCTCCAAAGCTAAGAATACAGCATCCATGGGACCAGATGACATCCCAGGCTGTGTACTACATGAACTACAAAATGAACTGGAACCTCACCTAACTATCATGTTTAATCATACCCTCACCTCAGGCTTTGTGCCCACTGAGTGGCACACAGCTACAGTTATCCCACTCCACAAGGTCGGATCCACCTTGGATCCCGGGAACTATTGCCCCATCAGTCTGACGAGCCTGATCTGCAAGGCCATGGAACGTATTATCATGGAACTTATAAACAAAGACATTGGCAACCTTAAAACACTGGACCCCACCCAGTTTGGGGTCGTGAAGGGCCGATCTTGTCTCCTGAACCTGACTGACTTTTTCGAATCAGTCTCCAGAGCCGTGGATGAGGTAAGGCAGTCCACACTGCCTATCTGGACCTTGCCAAGGCCTTTGACACCATCCCCCACTCTGGAATCATAGATAAACTTACTAAGATGGGTATTAATCCCTACATCACTCGATGGGTTGCTGACTGGCTTACTGACAGAATCCAGGCTGTAAAAGTAGCTGACTCCAAATCCAACTCCAGACAAGTGACAAGTGGAGTACCTCAGGGTTCAGTCCTGGGACCGCCCTTGTTTGACATCTACTTCTCTGAAGTACAGGCCAACACTAAGGGACTCTGGCTAACAAAGTTCACAGATGACTGCAAACTCTTAGCCATTATTGAATCCCCAAATGATGTGGATACTCTACAAAAGGGCCTTACAGAAACAGATGCTTGGTGCCAGAGCCATGGGCTCAAGCTCAATGCCAAGAAATGTATAGTTATCCTCTTGGGAAAAAACCATGTACCCGTGAATTATCACATAGTTGGCAGTACACTAAACACTAAAAGTTCGATAAGAGACTTAGGGACACAGGTAGACAGTGGTCTCACCTTCAATAACCACATCACCACAACAGTCAGGAAATCCTTCTATGTGGCACACCTCATCACTAAGGGCTTTTCATCCAGAAAAAAGGAGGTCATTGTCCCACTGTACTCATTCCTCATTAGACCCATTATAGAATACAACGACCCATTTGGTATGCACCTCTCAAGACACCTGCAACAACTGGAAAGGCCACAGAAATACCTCACTTAAAGAATCACAGGCCTAAAGCAGATGCCCTATGCTGACCGCCTTAAAAAACTCTAGCTATACTCTGTTGCATGTCGTCTACTCAGAGGCGATCTCTGCTTAACATACAAGCCATGTCAAACCCAGAGCTGTTGGACATGCTACATTTAAAGAAATCCCAGTCCCTCAGAGCCACACACTCCATGGATCTAAACCTTGTCATCACAATAAACAAAACATGCTGGAGGGATAGGTTTCTGACCCAGAGACTCCCCAGACTCTGGAATAGACTGCCCATACATGTCAAGCAGAGTGCCTCCTTGGCCCTCTTCAAAAGGAACCTTGACAATTGGATGGGAGAAAGGAAATTCACCCAGAAATCACGTCAGTTGCCCTGCTAGACAGGGGACCAGGGAAGTAATTAGTGTGGGAAGAAATAGCCAGGGAATTGTTATGGCTAGGCTTGTATAGGCCCTAGGGCCGATAGCCTAGTACCAACCTATGAACCTATGAACCTCCGCACCACATGCTCCAGAGACCTCAACCTCATTACCACAATTAACAGAACATGCTGAAGGGACAGGTTCATAACCCAGAGACTGCCCATGCTATGGAACAGACTTCCCATACATGTCAAGCAGAGCACCTCACTGACCCTCTTCAAGAAAAATGTTGATGAGTGGATGGGAAACAAAAAATTCACCCCGGGGATAATACCAGTAGCTCTATTTGACAGAGGCACTGGGAACTAAGGTCAGGTGGCACTATGCCAGGGTAATCCTATTGCTAGGCTTGAAAAGGCCCCAGGGCCATTAACCTTGTAGACACCTATGAACCTATGAACCTATAAGTGAATTTTTTTTCTTTTAACCTATAATTTCACTCATTTTATTATAAGAAATGACAGATATGAAAATCCTTATGTGTAGGAAATGGGAAGAGGGATTTACTGATAATAAAAATGCACTAACTTTCATCAATGTTCACATAAAACAAACTTGATGCTTTAAGTAAGTTAGCAACAAAGTGTTTACTTAAATGCTGGCAAACAATGAAATATAACTTCTGATATATCCAGTAAAATACATTGCATTATAAACATTAGGTATAAATATTACCATCTATTTATATTAAGTAATAAGTTTTGAAAAGCTTCATCAATAAGGGTGAATATGTTAAATAACTGTGTGCTATAATCTTTTACTGAGGTTTTGTATATGATACATCCTATTTTACTATGACTGAATTGCTTGTCATGTATCTTTCGTGTAAATATTAATTGTGTATACAATAAGTAGACATTTATATTGTATTAGAATTCTGTCTAATCTACAATATTACGATATCTGTTCAAAATAATATAAATATTGCTTATTCCTATTACAAATATTCTCCATATGATAATTCAATTTATGGAGCTCAGATGTTCTGGATTGTCAAGGTACGAGTGATAATCTGATGGATTTAGGTTTATCCATCAGATTAGGAATGCAGATCTTAGTTTTGTTAACATTTATTAATTTAAATTTGTTATTTCACAAAAAACATTTTTAGTATGCCTGACCAAAACATTACTTTATTGGTAAACAAAAAATAGACTAAACGACTATATTAGTATAAAACCTGTATTGTATAGAAAAGCAGAAAATGTTTAAATCAAGTAAACACACATAATAACATTTGTATATAAATTTATGACTAAAACACTTATACATTAACATATACATAAGATATACACATATTTTCATATTTTTATACATAAAATTGATTAATTGATTATAAAACCAAACATAAATTATTTTGGTCATTTCATAAGATATTTTATTGTGTAAGAAATGTTTATAAGAATAATATGAAAAATATGATTAAGTTTTATTAGTAATACAAGCCTTATTTATTTTTTTTTAGGGCAGTATTTGGTTTTTATACATGTTTCTTTAAAAGTTGATTGAGTGTAATTAACTTGATTTGAATGGGTGTATAAATGTTGTAATTTGTACAAGTGCTTTTATCTGATGAAGTCTAGTCATTAGACGAAAGCGCTCATCCTCTGTGTTTTGTGAATATTATAAAGACTTTTTAACCTACGTGGCATCCAGGACTTTTTATACACATTTATTTGGTTTGGTACAATTTATTACAGTTTCTTGTTGGTAAGTCCAGGACTCCACTGTAGTACAATCTACTTTACAAGAGGTATATTTTGGCACTGGTACCATGAATATTTCTTCGGGTGATTCTACTTTGTTGGTTGATGATCATTTGCCAAGTCCTGTTTTGCCTTTGTCTGCTTCAGATGAAATAGTTTGAATGAGAGAGGACATTGCTTCCCTAAAAGGGGATCTAACTTTGCTTATAGAGCTTATTAATCAGAACCACCAAAAAACACCAGCAGATGGAGCTATAACCTTAAAAAAAGCTGTCCCGAATAGGAAAACTGTAGGCGCAACGTTTAATTCGCCATCTCCACGCTCGAGGTCTGCGAGTGATTGTGGAAGATTTCAGAAGCAAGCAGCTGGCATTAGTCAAGGTATCGACCATGCAGGACTGTATAAACATGGGTTTTTCTCGTTGGAAATTCGACAACGAACCAACAAGGAAAGAACAGCTACTACTGGATGTTCTCAAACTAGAGGTACTGAATTTGAACCTGGACAACAGGAAGGTTGTCTAGGTACACACAATTGTGATTGTGATAGACTAAACTTGTATAAAAATGCAGAGTTACCTCATGGGACTTGTTTTAAGGACATATTTGATAAAACCTACCAGTTTAAGTTTGATACGGAAGCGTTCAACAAACGTGATGAATTTAATGGTATTGAACAAGCTAATTCATTTACGCTTAAAGAAATGATTTTTTTCTTTGAAAAAAAGTTATTTAAACTGAAACGTATGCAAATTGATAATAGCTATTTAAAAAGTTGTTTGGTACACAAAATCGTACCACAGGGACTCAGGATGTTTAAATACCCTTTTGGTATTAATTACACAGAAGTTAATATCAAAATGTTTCATAGTTTTTTTGACACTTGTGGTTTGGGTCTTATTGAATGTATGATTAAATGTAATGAAGCACTTTTACAGACTCTGACTGCAGAAATAAGCAAACTTAATGTTGATATAACAAGTGATTTATTATTTTCTGAATATCAGAGTTTATATGATAACATTTTGACAAAAATTGAGAAAAAAATACAAGATATTTATTTTACAAACAAAAGAAATTTTATAGAGACAAAAAACAATATGAAATGGGAAAGGTTTATGTAGGTCCTTTTAAAAGAGGTAATAGAACACAAGGTTATGTTTATAAAGGTTATGACAAAGGAGGATTTCAAGTTAACAATTTGGTGTCTGACAAGCCTTTAGACAATGATTACCAAGAAGTGGAGGGAAAACACTAGACATAGACCTTTGGATGAACTGGACTCTTTTGGAGGGGAAGAGGGTCATTTTTTTCTTCCCAGGAGGTCAGAAAGGATAGCGAGCAGGAGTACCTTTCCACCAGACCCAGGACATCTAGGACATTTGGACACAAACTATGGATGGAAAAAAGTGGGGAAGAAGACGAGATAGTTTTATTGGATGACCACTATGGTATACTTTATGAATATAAAGGGTTTAAAATGTTTAATTATACTAGTCACAACTTGACTAAACTACATTTCAATTTATTTTCTAAAGGATTTAAATTTGTAAAATCGCAGTATGGTGATATAGCTAACACGTTAGTGGATTTGAAATTATATTTAAGAAAATTAAATCTTAACATTACATTTAATTTGGGTAAAGATACTATCACTAACAACTACAGGGGGGAAGACATGTTGGTGAGACATAGTACATTAAACCCTCCATTACATCCCACTTTGTTGTTGTTTGAAAAAGTTGTTACTGAGGAACTATATGCAACATATGTTAAAAATGGATGGCAGAGAGCTAATTCTAATCTTACTAAGGAAGAAAGTAGTTTGTTATATCAACTACAGACACAATCTTCCTTACGAATTATGAAACCAGACAAGGGAGGGGGGTTATTATGTACAATGTAGAAGATTACAACAACGTTATTACTAACATTTTATTAGATAGTGTTACATACACCTCTGTCTCCATTAATCAGATACATATAACATATAGTAGGATAGATTCATTGCTTGAAGAATACTTACTAGAAAACAGAATAGATTCTATGACATATAATTTCTTAAAACAACTGCATCCTAGTATTCTGAATATTTTTGGAATACCTAAAGTGCATAAATCACTACAAGCACCTCCTTTTAGACCGATAGTACCTGCAAAGAACTCTAAAACACATCCACTGGCTGTTTATGTAGATAAACACACTAAGGAGATTATCAATAAAACCCCCCATATAATCAAGGATTCATGGGAATTTTTGAGTAAAATGACCCAAGATTTGTGGAGTACGGATTGTATCTTTCTCACCATTGATGTGAATGATTTGTTCACCTGTATTCCTAGAAAAGATGGATTTGAGTATTTCTGTGATTGTATTTTTAAACACTCTACCCTAACTAGGGACAGCATTCTTTTGGTATTAGAACTAGTTGAGATTATATTGGATTCTAACTATATTCACACTTTCAAGGTCAGTTTTACCAACAGATTAGCGGTATTGCAATGGGAGCCGCTTGTGCTCCCACATACGCCAATTTAGTATTACTAGAATGGGAGAACAAATTTGTCTTTCCCTCTGCCTTTTACAAACATATTAAACTATACTTGAGATTTCTGGATGACATTTTTGTGTTATGGGGTGGATCTAAGGAAGAACTTAATCTTTTCATGGAATATATAAATTCATGTGCACACTTCTTTTCTTTCACACATTCATACCATGAACATAGTATCAATTATTTAGATGTTACTATTTCTAAGACTCCTATAGGTTTCAAATCAAACATATATAGGAAACCTACTTGGTGTAACAGTTTTTTACACTATAGTAGTCATCACCCTTTAGCACAAAAGAAAAGCTTGATCAAGGGTCAAGCAGTTAGGATAGCCAGGATGACTTCTGACTTTTGTGATCTGGAAAGGGAAATTAATTTTTTGGGTAAATGTTTTATTGAAAGAGAATATCCCCTAGAATTAGTCACTGAAATTCTAAAAGAAGTTTCAAAAAATTGGGGTACTAAATACAAAGCTCTATTAGGTCAGCCATTACAGATCTCCCAAGTTGTTAAACAGGAAAGGAATAAATACAACGCAGCATGTATAATTCAATACAACTTATTATCAGATTCATTTTTAGATATTATCAAAAACAACTGGAACTTAATGAAAATTGATAAGGAGATACATAAGTTAGTGGGAGAGCAACCTATCTTTACATACAAGGTGGGAAACAATTTTAAGAGAACTTTTGAAAAAGGAAATAAGGAATTTATTCATTACAGGGCTACTAATCCTTGTGGAGCATGTAGTGTTTGTGCATATATATATAGTGAGGCAAGTGTTACACTAAACAACAGCCTGAAAAGTGTGGTGAGATTTATTAAAGGTAGTTGCAAGTCTAAAATGCTGGTTTATATGGCCTTATGCACTTCATGTAGTGCATACTACATAGGTAAAACTGAGAGGGCATTTAAGGACCATATCTATGAACACTTATATGATATCAGGACTCACAAAGAAACTAGTGCTTTGTACAAACACAGCGTAACTTGCCCTCTTACATTTACAAGGTTTAAATTTGGCATTATTGATCTAGTTCAAAGGGATTTTTCTAAGGGAGGGGGTGATATAAAAAATGTTTTGCTACACAAGGAATTGTTATGGCAGCTTAGGTTTAAATCTAACACCCCACCCGGACTAAACGACTATATTAGTATAAAACCTGTATTGTATAGAAAAGGAGAAAATGTTTAAATCAAATAAACACACATAATAACATTTGTATATAAATTTATGACTAAAACACTTATACATTAACATATACATAAGATATACACATATTTTCATATTTTTATACATAAAATTGATTAATTGATTATAAAACCAAACATAAATTCTTTTGGTCATTTCATAAGATATTTTATTGTGTAAGAAATGTTTATAAGAATAATATGAAAAATATGATTAAGTTTTATTAGTAATACAAGCCTTATTTATTTTTTTAGGGCAGTATTTGGTTTTTATACATGTTTCTTTAAAAGTTGATTGAGTGTAATTAACTTGATTTGAATGGGTGTATAAATGTTGTAATTTGTACCAGTGCTTTTATCTGATGAAGTCTAGTCATTAGACAAAAGCGCTCATCCTCTGTGTTTTGTGAATATTATAAAGACGTTTTAACCTACGTGGCATCCAGGACTCTTTATACACATTTTTTTGGTTTGGTACAATTTATTACAGTTTTTTATTGGTAAACACTCAAAATATAAAATTGATAATTTCCTTTAAAAGCTCAAACATATACTTTATAGTTGTCAGAAGAAATGTTTAATAGTCACAATAAAACAAAAAGTACATAGTCTAAATAACCTAAGATGGATTTAACTTCATTATCTTTAAGTAGCAATGGCTTAAACAATCATAGAAAGAGATCAAATCTACTGAAATATTTAAAACTGAACAAAGCACAAATTGTCTTCCTTCAAGAAACTCATTTCAAAACAAATGACAATTACTAATGGAATCCTAAGGAATATATGATATTGGCACAATCCACTTATAAGACAAAGGCAAAAGGGGTAACGCTTTTATGGAAAATAAATGTGATTAACCCAGAAATCATTTATAAGTATGACGATAAAGAAGGCCTTATGGCATTAGTAATAGTTAAATATAATAACAGAATATGGACCCTAGTCAATCTATACTGGGTTCCAGGCATTGGAACAGGAAATGTTAAAAAACACTTGGATTTCATTTCCTATAATTATAAACGTAACATAATATTAGGAGGAGATTTTAACTGTATATTTGATATTTCTGAAACTACAAATAAAAGACTGCTGTGTACATCTGCTGTATGAAAAGCTTTAAACAAGTGGGTAGAATTATTCCATCTTGTAGATGCTTTCAAATTTAAAGAAGATAAATCTTTGTTGTTTTCCTATCAAGATCACAGATTTGGTACCCAAACTAGAATAAATAAAATATTTGCTGCCCACGACTTACACTCTAAAATCATTAATTTCTCAATCACTCCCTGCCCCTTTTCAGACCGCAATTCATTGATACTAAAATTTAAAAATGGGTACAAACCATTAATCTTTAACTCCAGAATTCCAGCATATATAACTAAAATTAAACAGTTCAAACACTGGTTATTATCTGAATTACATTTCTTCTAAGATATTAATTATACCACAGAGATAAATAAAATGATGATATGGGACTCATTAAAAGCTTATATATATATATGATAATACCCTATATTGGTATAAAAAATCAGAGAATGGGATTCTGAATTATTAGATCTACAATCCAAACCTTTGTCAGTAAAAGCTGAAAAAAATCTAAATCATTTGGAGATGAAAAAGAAAGTAGAAGTATTAAACAATAAATACAATGAAATTCTAACACATAAAACTAATTTAGTTTTAGAAAAAGTAAAAAGCAATACCTTGGCCACTCCTCCCAAATATCTACATAATTTATCCACAAGAATCAAAATACAATCAAAAGCTAATAACATTAAAAGTATCTTCCTTGAAAAGAAAGGGAAAATATTTGTGATATAGGTGACATTCTTGATGCCTATAGAAATCACTATATGGAACATTTCTAAAAAGAAAATATACATATTGATCAATTAAATCTAGATGAAAAATGTTCTAATATGAAAAAAATACCAGAAAAATTAAAACTAGATCTGCAAGCACCCATATCCTACGAAGAAATTACAGATACAATAAAAGAGGGTAAAAATAATAAAGCTCCAGGTGCAGATGGTATAATTAAGGAAATATATAAACTTTTTCCTTCAAAGATACTATCCCTATTCCATAAAACTCTATTAGAAATTCAGTCACAAGCTTTAATACCACCTTCTTGGAGATCACATCAATCCTAAAGGAAAACAAATCCTCAATCCTCCTTAAGTCATATAGACCTATATCATTATTACATAATGACTCTAAGATATTTATAACAATATTAATACCACTATCCAAAACAATAAATAATGATCAAACTGGATTTATATATCATAGACATACACATGACAATATTAAAAGGATAATTTATCTTATAGATTATGTTAATAAAGAAAATAAACACTCATAATTGGCTTAGATAAAGAGAAAGCCTTTTATTCCCTAAATTGGGACTATTTATTCAAAATCGTAATGCTATTTGAATTTCCTGCATCCCTTGTTCATTTCCTAAAGAATATATATACAAATAATTTGGCGTATGTCAAGTTAGGTCCTTTTACCTCTGAGTCTATACATATAACAAAAGGCACTACACAAGGATGTCCCATGTAACCGATTCTATTTGCTCTGGCTATTGAAATATTGGCAGATTCAATTCATAACAATATAAAAATCAAACGAATAGATGTTTATGAACAATACAATTCTAAAGTAATGCTATTTGATAATGACATATTACTAACATTATCTAATACAAAAGAGACATTTGTAGAAAGTTATTAATACTATACCAAAAAGTTTGATTTATTGAAATGGAGTCCAAAAGTCATGCGAAATTTGTCAATTAATATATCTAATTCTTCTAACAGTTAACTGAAGATATTAAAACAAACATCTTATTATCGATAAAATATACATCCTTTACACAATACTGGAAAGTTTTTAATAGGAAATGCTCGCACAGAGCATACTTAACCCTAGACAGAATCAGTAAAATTAGTTCTTCCATAAAAGGAATATGTTGGAGATGTGAGCAAGTACACAATGCAGACTGGACCACATTTTCTTTGATTGTGTTAAAATTAAGCCATTTTGGAATGGTATTAATAACTTTCTACAAGCTTTATTTCATAGGTTCATAGGAGGGTACTAGGCTATTGGCCCTAGGGCCTATATGAGCCTAGCCAAAAATGTACACTGGCTTTCGCCACCCAAGAAAATTATTTTTCTGTGCCCCTGTTGAGCAGAGCCACAGAAGTGATCCCTGGGGTGAATTTCCTATCTCCCATCCAATCATCAAGATTTTTCTTGAAGATGGTTAATGAGGAGTTCGGTTTGACATAGATAGGTAGTCTGTTCCAGAGTATGGGAATTCTCTGGGACAGGAATCTATCCCTCCAGCATGTTCTGTTTATTGTGGTGATAAGGTTTAGGTCCCTAGTGCGTGTAGCTCAGAGGGATTGGGATTTCTTTAAGTGGAGCATGTCCAACAGCTCTGGGTTTAACATAGCTTTGTATGTTAGGCAGAGATCGCCTCTGAGTAGGCGATATGCGACGGAGTAAAGCTGTAGTTTTTTGAGACAGTCTGCATAGGGCATCTGTTTGAGGCCCGTAATCCTCTTTGTGAGGTATTTCTGTGGCCTTTCCAGTTGTAGATGTCTTGTGAGGTACATACCAAAAGGAGCATTGTACTCTATAATGGGTCTAATGTGTGATGAGTAGAGGGGAACAATGACCTCTTTTTTTCTGGATGAGAAACATTTTGTGATGAGGTTAGCCACGTAGAAGGATTTTCTGACCACTGTGGCGATGTGATTATCAAAGGAGAGACTACTGTCCACCTGTGTCCCAAGGTCTCTTATCACATTTTTGGCATTAAGTAGACTACCAGCTATGTGGTAGTTCATGGGTACAGAGTTTTTATCAAAGGGGATGACAATACACTTTTTGGCATTGAGCTTCAGGCTATGGCTTTGACATCAGGCATCTGTCTCAGTGAGGCCCTTTTGTAGTATGTCAACATTGTTAGGAGTTTCGATTATGGCTCCTAGTTTTCAGTCATCTGCAAATTTGTTAGCCAAAGACCTTCTGTGTTAGCCTGTACTTCATAGAAGTAGATACCAAACAGGAGAGGACCCAGGACTGAACCCTGTGGTACTCAACTTGTCACTGGTCTGAAGTCGGATTTGAAGTCTGCTACTTTCACAGTGTGGGTTCTGTTCATGAGCCAGTTGGCAACCCATCTTGTGATATAGGGATTTATACCTAGTTTAGTGAGCTTATCTATAATTCCAGAGTGGGGGATGGTGTTGAAAGCCTTGGCGAGATCTAGATAAGCTGTGTGAACCACCTTACCCTTATCTATCGCTTTGGTGACTGCTTCAAACAAGTCAATCAGGTTTAGGAGACATGATCTGCCTTTTACAAATCCGAACTGGGTAGGGTCCAGAGTTTGGAGATTACCAATGTCTTTGTTTATGAGTTCCATGGCCTTGCAGACCTGGCTCGTCAGGCTAATGGGGTGGAAGTTCCTAGGGTCCATTGTGGCTCCCCCTTTGTGGAGTGGGATAACCGTCACAGTGTGCCATTCAGTGGGCACAAAGCCTGAGGTGGGGCTATGACTGAACATGGTACTTAGGTAGGGTGCCAGTTCAATCTGTAGTTCGTGTAGAACGCAGCCTGGGATATTGTCAGGTCCCATGGATGCTGTGTTCTTGGCTTTGCAGAGTGTGTTTTTTACCTGTGCAGCCATGATTACAGGAACTTTGCATTCTTCCGGTATAGAGATGGACCCTCTAGGGGGTGAGAGGGGGGTAAAGTTAGTACTAATCCTATCTGCCAGGATGTTGGCAATATCAGTTGGTTCTGTATATTTAGTGCCATTGTGCTGCAACTCAGAGCAGATCTAAGTGTTGCCATTGAGATTCTTGACATAGCAATAGAATACTTTGTGGTTGTCTTTAGAGTCAGTGGCAATTTTGTTTTTGTAACTAGCTTTGGAGGATTTTATGATGGATCTCAGCTTCTTACTGAGGTTGACCAGGGCGTGCCTCCAGTCATGGGATTTTCTCTTTTTTGCAACAGTTTCTTTCTTCTGTTGTAGAGTTTTTTTATGGCAGAGGGCCACCAGATCAGCTTCTTTTTTGGAGGATAGCATCTTGGTTCTATTAGGGATAGCATGATCCATGCACTCGTGTAAGTGCTTATAAAGTGCATTTGTGTAGGATTCAGCAATCGTAACTCTATTGTCCATCTGCATGGGTGTCATGAAGTTTGCCACTTCTGTCTTAAAAAGTGTGATGTTGGCTTTGGAGAAGTTTTTTATGGTGGTTTCCCTAACTGGGCGTGGGGGTGGGATGTGGATGTCTAGAGTGATTAGCTTGTGGTCGGATCTGACCAACAATGAATTGACCTCTGGTGTGGAACACCAGTTACCCATGTTGGTAATGACCAGGTCTAGGATATTGCTGCCCCTGGTGGGGGTGTGAATAAGTTGATCCAAGGTGTTGGAATTTATGAATTCCAGAAAACGTTGAGCAAAAGAGTTGGTACATGAGTAGTTTTCCCAATTAATGGTGGGATAGTTGAAATCGCCCATTATTAGGGTGTTAGGTTGTACCCTATTACTTTCCAGTGTATCAAGAAATGAGGAGTGGGAATCCTGGGGCATGGTGGGGGGGTCTGTAGCAAGCTAAAATTTGGATTGCGGTCTTGCCCAGAGTTAGTTGCACTTGGATAATCTCGGATGCATTATGATGTTCAACTAGCTTGGAGGTGTGGATATCCTTAATGAATATGGACACGCCTCCACCTTTAATTCTTCGTTCTGGGTTAGGTGGCCAAAAGGTGTGGTATGAATTATAGCCTGGTAATGCAGGGGTGCTCTCTGGAGCTTTGAACCAGGTCTCTGTCACTGCACAGATGTCGATGTTCTCCATTTTAAGAAGTGCCTTGAGTGAGTGCATTTTGAGGTTTAGACTTCTAGCATTGAGTAGCATTACCCTCAGATTTTGCTTGCTTGTACCTGTTACGGTTGTGAATTTGTCATTTGAACCTTGCCTAAAAAAGGAACTATAGGGGTGGCAAGAGCCTTAGCCAGTATCCGGAATCCCAAGGGCGACAGGTGCAAGCCATCTCTGGCAAAGCATCGTGGTCTGTCAATCATGTTGTCCCATTAATGAATCATTTTATTTAACTAAAGCTCTTGTATTATTAAATGTGAACGAAGGTCCTCATTTGACTAGGTCAAACATGTATCTAGTATGGACTATACTTGCAATGTCAAGGAAGTGTATAACAAGAAGATGGAATACAAATACAATACCAGATTTGGAAGACTTCTACAGCCTACTGAAGACCACAGCATTATTGGAAAATTAAAATTATAGAACTAAGAATTTATCCAAAGCCATTTATCAACAACCCTTGGGGAAAAGTCAAAAGAGAAAATGGATTGGACATACTTATAAAGTAACTGTATACGTTAATATCTGTTATATTGTCAGGCTAATGTAAATAGTGTACATAGTTATTTAAGATGTTATGTATAAATACTATGGAATTCATTCAAATGTATTTGAAAAATAAAAAAAAAATTTTGATAATAATAGCGGTTCTGAAGAATCCCACTTGGGGACGAAAGCACTTTACTGTCTGTAATAATTCTGTGGAGTTTTGTCTGGACTTTTGCTGTTTCTTCCACATTTCTGGTGTGGTTATTAGTTGGACTCTTATTCCTTAACAGACATATCTGAAAGAAATGTGGTTTGATTAACCAAACATGAGTGGGGCTGTATGACAAAAACAGTATTTACACAAGCCTAAACTTGATAAATATTCACAGAATTAATCTATTAATGAACAGCATTCATAGCAACAGAAGCAGATAAGTCTAAATACAAAAAGATGGGCAGTTATGGCGCAAGTCTGCAATACAGTGAAAGTAAGTTTTGCATTCCACAAGAAAATGTGTTACCCAGTATTGAGCTTAAAGAAATGCTGATACTTGAATCAATGCAGACTTGAAGTATTTACAAAAAGGTTGAAAGCTCATTTTCTGGAGTCAGAGATGCCATTTTGGCCTAGTACAATCATGTTTCATCATTTGGAAGGGGTCATTATGCTGTATTGAGTTTGCTATTTAGTATAGCACCAGGTTATTTGTAAAGTGAGCTAATCTGTACATTCAGTTTCAAATGCAATACTTAGTAAAGTGTATCTGAAGAGCATGCGTGGCCTCCTAGTGTCTCTTTCTCAAAGTGACATTCTAAGAACTGCTGCAACTAGTGATAAAAATGTGGAAACTGATTTTCTTTAAGATTATTTCAGCAAAATAACATTTATGTGTAAAGTAAATATTATGCAACCTGTGTTTGACAAGATTAGAAAAATGAGACCTCTTGCTTAATGGCATGAATTTCTTGCATTGTATGAGTGCCATTAATAAATTAAGCTCCTCCTATGTACGTTTACCCTTCATATACAAACTGTCGTCAGATAATGGGAAAGCATAAAAAGATGCAATGATGGTTGCCTTCTTAACTACTGTCACATCTGGCTCAGGAAATAAATCACTATATTTCAGCAGCTTCCTGCTTCCCTTTTTCGTAATCTTGACTTCCTTGGTTTGTCATAGCATATTTTTGTGTGCCAAGTATGATCTCAGGCCAACATTTTGTTCCTTCTTGAGACACTCTGTTCACACCACACCAAACACCTTAGATACAGATGAGAAAGGACTGTTCACACCACACCAAACACCTTAGATACAGATGAGAAAGGACTGAGAAACCACTTAGTCAGTTCTCCTGAGAAACAGGGATGCTGGTAGTCAGCCAGAGAAATTAATTAGTATTCCTATGTGGAATAGACATTTCAGTACAACAAAACAAAAAAGTAAAACATTTCATTACCTATGGTTATGTGGGAAACATCTTGTTCATTTATTTGCTCAGATGCTGGCTTCATATTGTAATCCATAGTTGCTGTTTTTCTGAAATTGCAACAAAATAATGCAAAATCAATCGATTTTCATGTAGTTGTGTCTACACAATATGCATTTACTTTAACAAAATGGCTCCTATGGTTTTGGCTGTATCATTTGTCTCCTTTAAAATGTAAACATGTTAGCTTTAAAACTTAACATCTGCACATTTCACTAGTGAGTGACTGACAAACTAAGAAATTAAGAAACTTCTGTGTTTTTTACTGAAGTCCTATGGTATTTTAAAACTCTAGGCTTTATATTTTCTTTCATGTGTGGAGAGTGTGAGGCTCTGAGTATGACAAGTGGCAGTGCCTTTGTCCAACATGAAAAAGGAATAAGAAATAATAGCGTGCTTACATAAAAAACATTTTTTCATACATAGGAGTCAATGCTCTAGAATATTCTTCCCCTTAAAATCAGGAAATTCAAAAATATGCATGAAATTTAAGAAACAGATTGATGTAGACTTTGGCATCAATATTTATAAGGTAAGATGATCAGGAAAAGGGCTTTTAGATGACCCACCCCACTAGGGTCCTGAGCCAACATTAATCATTGGAAAGAGATCCCTGCAATCCTGTGAAGGAACAGACTTTCCATTGCTTGTATGTGTGACATCATTCTTTTCTCCATTACCTAAAGCTCATTAAAATAGTTGCCAGCTGGATGGGGGTACACACTGACTAGTACGTTGGCACAATTATTGCTTGACTTAGCATTTAATTCATCACCAAATTTTGCAAACGGAATGGCAATAGGTTTCTGATGGCCACACTGGATGTCAACAGTTTGTTTACTGTTATAGAACATCAGTATGGGATTGCAGCAGTGGGAGAAGTTATCAGCAGGTTGGGGGCCACTGAACATAAGCGACAAACAGTGCAGGAGTTATTATCTTTGGTCTTGTACAACAATGTCTTTATAGGACCTGGGTCTATATATAGGCAGGCACAGGGGGTGGCCATGGGCACCCCCTGTGCGAACACCTATGCAAATTTGGTTTTGTCTAAATGGGAAACCGAGGTCATCCTTAACAATCAGGAATGGGGTAAATATGTAGCCCTGTATGTCAGATTTGTGGATGATGTTTTTATTTTGTGGGATGGGGATCCATCCACTTTTGAGAGGTTTATGGCTTTTTTGCATACCACCACTACTTTTTTGACGTTTAGTTCTAAAACCTCATTTACTCAGATTGAATTTCTTGATGTTTGTGTGGAATAGAGTGATCATGGCTTTACCTCCAAATTACACAGAAAACAATGTTGGCGTAATACACTGTTATCTTATGACAGTATGCACCCTAGATATATCTTTCCCAACATTGTTAAGAGTCAAGTGGGTAGGATATCTAGGGTGTGTTCTGAAGATATGTGTTGTGAAGGAGAACTATCCAAATTGAGCGAACATTTTACAGAAAGGGGTTATAGGAGGGACATGGTTAGTAATGTAGTAAGTAATAATATAAGATATAGACAGACATATAATAGACCATGGATGAAGAGATCTGCTAAGGATAGAGGGACAGACACCGCTACTCATAGCTATAAAAATGATCAACCTACACTTCTTTTTACATATGGCAGTAATATCAAAGACAAATGTAAGATAGTCCAAAATAATTGGAACATATTAACAAGTGCCATTGGCCTTAAAGATGTAGTAGCTGAACGTCCTATGTTTCGTTATAGAAGGAACAACAATCTTAAGGATTTGTTATGTAAAGAGGTACATCTAGATAGGAGGCATACTCCTGAGTTTAATACAGGTACATACCCCTGTGGCAATTGTAAGGCCTGTAAATATATCAACAGTGATACTGAATATCAACATCCTGACATGAGAAAAATATTTTCATTTAAAGGGAGGGCAACTTGCAGAACTAAACATCTAGTGTATATGGCCAATTGTGAACAATGTGAATGTTTTTATGTGGGAATGACAAATAATATGTTGAAAGTTCGTATTTTACAGCACATTAGCAATATCAGAACAGGACAGGAGAGCAATGCCCTATATAGGCATGTAAACCAGCATCCCACACATACTTTTAAGTTTAGATGCATTGTAAACATTGCAGTTAGTGACGGGGGGGGGGGACATTCAGCATAGAACAGCACTAGCTGAATCCAAATGGATTGTGGATCTTAGAGCACATAGACCACCTGGGCTTAATGATGTCTTACCCATTAAACCAGTGTTACAAAAAAGGCGGGTTTTTAAGCGCAAATGATTGGATGAATCATATTTTAAAAATGGTTGTTTTAGTGATGTTAGAATTATGTCTGATGAAGGATTTGTTCCGAAAGCGCTCACTTTTATTAAAGAAGTTTTTGAACAGACTCAGCGGTGACCTGTACTTTGTTTTTCCGCTTCTATAAACAAACTATGCTTGCTTCATTTTCATAAGTCGGATACTGGGTTCACGTATCATCTACTCATTCAGTTCCAATGAAATGTTTCACAATGAATGATGATCTACTCTCTACAGTTAATTGTTTCACAGAGGTATCTATTCACAGATCTGCAATAAGTGTAATCTACTGAAATGTTATGAGCTTCCATCCTGAGATCAGCTTATCTATAGGTAAAATAAATGATTTTACTCATCCAATAAATATAATATAAGCGAATGTCATCTTATTCATTCATTTCTTAGTGAAGAACAATTTATAAATCAACATTTCCATAATCATTTGGAAAAGTCAAGTAGCTCAGGCCTTCACTTCTAGAAATACATACATTTGGTTAAGCAGCAACATGAATACCAAATAAATCCCCTGCTAAATAATGTCAGAATACACACTGCAGTTAATTTAATTTGATTTACAATCACATTATAACCATGTCAAGATATCATCTCTACATCTGTATTAACAGCCAGTCCTGATCTTTTATGAAACCCAAAATGGTATCAAATTCATGGTCAGGGAAGCTTCTTAAATTAGCTTCCCCAGAATCTACTATGTATAATGGTCAGGGTCTTCCAACTAGAAAACACTTGCATTTCACTGTCATCCAAAGCTGTTTCCACAAGGATAGGGGATATTCCTTAAGGAAACAAACATAAATAGGCTAAAAACTACATTAAACTTGAGCTGAATGAAAAATGAGCCCCCATAAGCCACACATTAATTTATATCCAACACTTAGGTTGATATCCCTTATAGATGTGCTATTCTAGCCACAAGCTCCATGTTAAACTGAGAGCATCTCACGTCACCCATGGAGCTCCCTTGTCAAGGTTAATAAATCACCTCATTCAACATGATTTCAGTGGACACCATCTAATTCAACATAGAATCAGGTCCTATTGTATGGCTATGCTCTGGATAATCATAAATTCCAAACCAGAATCCCTGTCTTTATATAAAAACAGAACTGATCTTCTCCCAGAAATTAATGAGTAGAGGAGGCCAGTTAATCTTTTTCAGAGTGCTGCATTACTCATGCCTGTCAACTCAAATAAGTTGCCATCTGCTATCAGTGGTAGCATTACATGATAATCAGAAGGATGCACTTTCACATATTTTGTAGACCCACGTTACAGACATTTAGTAGGAAGCCTTGTAAGTCAACAATATCTCACTTATTCATCTCACCCCACTGATACCACTGCCAAAAATTATTGGGAATTTGCATTCAATGCAATTTTAGTGAACAACTTTTAATTATAAATGAAACATATGTGCTGAAGATACTAGCAAGCTCCCCTCATGTAATCCTTCAACCAAGAACAACCCAGGACTATTACATTCTACTTTTTTGTCAGCTGTTGATAGATACTGATCTTCTTCCAGTCATTAATGCTACATATCACATTTCTCATACTAACCTTAACAAAAGGCCCCACACAGATAGAATTTAACTAAAAATTGAAAATCTTAAAGTCTAACATAATAGTAAAATCAGACTTGCAAACATGATAAAAGTAAGAACATACAGAAAATAACATCTAAAAATTAAGTGGGTAAGTTATCTTATCTTAAAGGGGCATTATAACATTTTCTTTTTCTTATAAAAACATTGTAGCATATTTTATAATAAACTAACAAGCTTGGAGCCCTAAAAGCCAAAAGAATGCTACAATAGTCCGGTCAGCTACAGAAAAAAACATGCATTATACATTAACAGTTTAAGATTATCAACATCATAATGAAAATAATTTGACTAGTCATTCTCTGTGTTTTCTCATTTCTGGAACTGGTTCTTGTCCTGTTGGCACATCAAACTTACTAAACTGCATGTATTTCTTGTTTAGACTCAGAGAACACGTTGGTACTGGAAATTGATTTATACTTTATCTTAGGCATGTCAAACTCAACATAGTCACTGTCATATGCTTTGGTACTTGGATTTACAATTTCAGGAGTGCTAGTTTGCCCTCATCTATTGCATGTCTAGGTCTCATAAGGCCGGGCTTTCTCCTGCAAGAATTCTCTAAATCATTTTCTTGAACTAAGTATGAAACTGGTTCTGTTTTGTCCAAGATAATTCTTGTTACCCACTTTGGATTTACTTCCAGTGGTATCCCAGATATTGACCACTCCGACTGACAGCTCCCTGCATTCGGTCCTATTTGAAATTATTACACTATTTTAGACCCTGGTTAGTGAATTGTAGAATGTCTCCAAGTTTGATGGGTGCTTGGGCGTGTGAGTTTTATTTAATTGGTTGGACTTTAGGCAATGAGTTTTAGACATTGTTACTTTGCGCTCAATCACAACACAGGCTTTTTTCACAACATGGTAACCTGGAGTGAAATCGCAATTATTCAAAGAAGGTATACTTAACTTTAACACAAACTGCTGGTATGGCGATTTCTAATGTATGTTTAATAATGTTTTTAACTAATTTACTAGATCATATTATTCTCTACATTGAATCACCATCTTGCCAATTATTTCTTCTAAACCCTAGTTAATTGACTGCGGAATGTTTTTAATTTTGATTGGTATTTGGGTATTTGATTGGTTGGACTTTAATCAATGAGCTTCAGACATTGTAACTATGTGTTCAATCACAACACAGGCTTTTTTAGACACTGATAGGTTAGATGATTCCTTTGTATGGCTATGATTGGACATTTTTATTAGGGTTACATTTGGTTGGTTAGACGATGCGGCAGGAGTATTAAATATTCACAGTTAATTTACTGATGGTTCTTTGAAGATCATTGGATGTTTTTAATTGCTTTAAGTATTTAAGACGGTGCTTTTGTTATATTTTTAAATGGTCCAAAGAAGTGACAGTACCATGCAAAAGCACTTACCATTTTTAAACTCTTTGTTGTTTTTTAATAAAAGTTGTCCTTTTCCTCGAAACAGTGGTGGTGGATGTTATTTGAGTTCCATTTCCTTGAAACAGTGGTGGTGGATGTTATTTGAGTTTATATTTGTTGTACACCACTGGGTTGCTGTTGGAGTGTTTCTTCTCTTTGCATTTTGTTGAATTTTATGTAAATGTTTAGGTGAAGCACCTAACATAGTCTATGAAATGGTATTTGTTTCAAAAACATATCTGATTTTATGGGACATTATGAAGATAAA
>NC_056733.1:18716259-18828759 GCF_019279795.1 Protopterus annectens
CACTGGTGTATGAAAGTTGTATGTTATTTATTAATGCCTGCTACTGTTACTATTAAAAGCCAGACATTTTCTGACAACATGTATATACCGCCTGGTGCTACCTTAGGCTCTCCAATCTGCTCCCGTGCATCTACCTATTTCTTCCAATCTCTTCAGAGGCTAGAGAAAATAGCATAATTAAAGACTTTGGAGCTTAGTAGCAGGTTATTTGTGTAACCAAAAAAGCTATACTTACAGTATGGAGGTAGTGACTTCTCCTTAACTTATTCTTTCCTTCAGGAAAGGAAGTCAAGATTGTGATGCCTCATGCCACTGTAATGGTGATGCCACTGTTCCATCAAAAGTGGGATTCCAGTTGTATGGGTGACAGCCTTGCTCAAACTACTCCATGCATTAGCACTGTACTGTGACCTGTAAAACCCTCCAGCAAGAGCCTTCGGCTGTACTTTTTACAAGAAAAAAAATATGGCAAAAACCAGGAAGGGCAATTCCTATAAAGACAGAAACTCTCTCATCAAAGTAGACAACTAAGAGGGCTATTTAGGTCAAGCAAAGACAACTTTGAGATTAGAATGGCTTCCCAGGTGAAAGATAACAATAAGGCCTTACACAGCTGTGTCAGAAACCTCAAGGGCAGCACACAGCAATTTGCTGAACTGTTTGTTAATGGTGCTACATTCATCAAGACTGCAGATATAGCAAACTCCAAACCAAAAATGAGCCAGCACATATACAGTGGATCAAAATCTTCTTTAATATTCCAAAACAGAAAAAATCAATTCACATGAATCAAACCGGTTTCGGCAAACGCCTTCTTCAGTGATAAAGACAAAAATGTAAAATAAAAATCTGCAGTTTAAATACAGCGCCATCTTGTGTGTAACCACATGATTGGATAAAAAATAATTAAAAAATGCTCATTTAGTCCTGGTGGGAACAACCCACCCAACTTGACTATCCACTTTTTTTCTTTGTTATTAAGCATTTCATGTAGAGTGGCTTTATCTTTACTTTTATACCTAATGCAATCAATTACAGTGAATCTAAAGATCCCAGTGACATGTTACAAAATATGTTTGTATAAAGCACTGGATTGCTTTTTATTTCGAATATCACTAAGATGTTTACCTATTCTAAGCTTTAAAGATCGTGAAGTCTGATCCACGTAAAATGCCGTGCATGTACATTTGGCTCGATAGATGACCCAACTAGTATTGCAATCAGCAAAAAATGAAATGTTATAAAAAATATGTGAGTTTTGGCTACTGAAGCTGTCTGTCTTGAACATTCTGGGACAATAGGTGCAATGTCCACATGGGTTGCACCCCACCAATTTATGACCAGTAATTGTTCTTTGAATTAGAGAATGGTCTACCTTCTATACAGCAATGTGCTGAACTGTTGGTTAATGATGCTACATTCATCAAGACTGCAGATATAGCAAACCTGTCAGTGGACAAATTCAGTTCCAACTTTATCCCCCCCACCCCAACCATCCCCTGAAAAATACCTTCAAACATAACCCCTCCAGCTATAAGTATGCTGCACATACTAAAGCCAGGAGCACAGACTCAGTAGGCATAATTAATATCCATGATGCTTCCTTAACAGTCTAAAATATGCCTTATCAGGACCCATGGAGTCATTATTTAACTATAGTCTTAAACAGACTTTGTGCCATATGAATGGAGGACTGTGATGGTCATCCAGCTTCATAAGGAGGACCTTCAATGGATCCTGGAAACTACAGACCCATTAGTCTGACTAGTCTTATTTGCAAAGCCATGGAAAGAATTATCACCGAAATTATCAGCAAGGGCATAGGAGACCTCTGGACATTGGGCACATCCAGGTTTAAAACAGTCAAAGGAAGTTCATGCTTGTTCGATCTGGTGGACTTATTTGAAAAGGTCATCAAGGCAATGGATGAGGGGAAAATACCTACCTAGATCTGGCTAAAGCATTTGATACAATACCCCACCAAGCATTGTCAACAAACTTATGAAACTAGGTATAAACCCCTTTATAACATGCAAGATAGCTAGCTATCTCATTGATAGGACCCAGGAGGTTAGAATCAGTGAATCCACCTCCACAAATAGGCTGGTCACCAGTGGAGTTCCCCAGGGCTCTGTGCTAGGCCCACTCCTCTTTGTCATCTACTTCTCAGACATCAAAGCCAATGTCAAAGGCCTTTGGCTTGCCAAGTTTGCAGATAACTGCAAACTGGGAGCAGTCATTGAATCCCCACAAGGTGACAACACCCTTCTGGAACGTCCAGTATAGACAAGTGCTTGGTGCCAAAGCCATGGCTTAAAACTCAATACAAAAAGAATTGCATTATTGTTGCTTTTGAGAAGACTACCACCCCGGGTAACTATATCATCAATAAAACACCCTTAAAAGTTGATTCACTAGTCAGGGATCTGGGAACTCACATAGATAGTAACTTAGCCTTCGACCAACATGTATACAAGATAGAAAGAAAATCCTTCTATATTGCTCAACTTATAACAAGGGCATGGCATCTAGGTCCAGAAAGGTCATCATACAACTGTACTCAGCCCTCATCATTCCCTTCGGTATGTACCTGACCAGACACGCTGAGCAACTGGAATGTCCACAAAGGTTCCCTACAAAAATAATACAGGGAGTAAACACAATGTCCTATGCTGATTGCCTCAAAGTCCTGTCTCTTTACTCAGCATCATACAGACTTCTGAGTGATGATCTTTTGCCTGGCATACAAGGCATTCCTCTACCTTGTTTCAATGAACATTTTGCACATATGCAAAACAAACAGCATCAGAACTACTAGATTAAAATACCTAAATTTTGCTTGTGACATAAATAAGACATGTGGGTGATACAGATCTGTTTCTCGGAGAATTCCCATTCTCTGGAACAGGCTTCCCACTCATGTGAAGCAGAGTTCCTTCCTAACCTTATTTAAGCACAACTTAGACCAATGAACGGGTAATTTGAAATTCAACTCTGGTCTGGCTCCTATGTCTGTGATGGACAAATGCAGTCCGTGATTCACCACCTATATAAATCAAATTTGTGGGTCACATTTGTGTTGCATGGCTAGGCTTATAAAGACCTTAGTGGTCATTAGCCTAGTATATGCCTAGGGAACTTGGATTCCTCCTCTCCTTCTCAAATCACTTCTATACTCTAATGTTTGCACTACCCTCTCCTTCTCCAGCCGCAATGTCTCTCCTTGAGAAGTCTCAGGAAATAATGACAGAAGACTGGTGCTCATTACAGTTCTCATTCATCCTGGCTGCAGCACAGTGATGCACTTTGACAGGTACCTCATCTGCATGACGGATGGGAAACTCAGAAAATAGGGGAACTGCATTAATACTTCTAATGGCTCCTTAAGGTGTGAATCACGGCAATTCTAAATTTCTGTGTATGCTCTTGAGAATGCATGCTTTACAGTGAACTCAGCTGATGATGGTTAAATATGGGATGACAATTCTCACAACCCTAAAATAACATCTGTCCCCACGCTGAGGAGTTGCTCACAGGTGCTTAGACAAGTACAAAGGATCATCTAGAAATCTGCACGATGTTTATCAAATTTGTTCATTACTCAAGTTGAGTGATTTAGATACAATAATGAGGTAAGTCCTAATTAGCATAATCATCATGCCAAAAGGAGTGCAGAGAAGAGAAGCACAGGGCCTCATTGTCCTATGTAAGAACATTTCTGTAACCAGAGTTTGAATCCTGCTGAGTGTTTTTAAAGAAATACTTTCTGTAGAAGACAACTGCTTAAATAAAATAGTTGCTACTTTTTACACATATTTCTTTGTACAACAGTACCTTTTGTTCTGCTCTTTACTGTAAGGCATATAAGGGACATTGTCAGTTGGTTAGTATTTGTAAATGTGCAATCCAAAACTGTATTAAGTGATGCATTGCAAGTGTACTGAATGTAGTAGCATGTGGCATTGTTATGGCAGATGGAAGACAGACTCCTGAGCTCATATTGAAAGTAATGCTCCATACTGTTGAAGTATTATGTGCCTTGCACATATGTAATTAGGGGACCGCTACAAAATCCTGAAAGCCCAAAACCCTGAGACCAAAATCCTGAAAGTTCAAAGTACTGAAAACTCAAAATACTGAAAACACATACAGAAACATATTACCCTTCAACTATAAGCAGGGGGCAACCCCTCCTGCACCCCCATGTGGGGGGGGGGGCAAGCCCCCACACACTCCCTGCTACTTAAATATATCAACTTTGGGATTGCACTTCACTACACTAAGTGCAATCTTGGAGTTGATATATTTAAGAAGCAGGGGGTGTGGGAGGCTGCACAAAATCCAATCTCAGAGTTGATATATTTAAGTAGCAGGGGATGGGAGGTGCAGGGTGGCTTGCCCCCCACCCACTTATACTTGGAGAAGAGTAATATGGTTTGTCTTTTATTTGTTTCTGTATGTTTTTGTGCTGCAGTATAGTAAGTGTTGGTATCCTGTGTGTTTTCAGTATTATGAGATTCAGTATTTTAAGTTTTTAGTGTTTTCAACTTTCAAGATTTTGGTATCAGGATTTTGGGCTTTCAGGATTTTGTAGTGCTCCCGTAATTAGCCACAACTTTTTAAAAGTGCTATTGTAATGGTCAGGTGTTGCTGTCTGGTTGGTGCAATAATGTGCTTGTTTTGTTGAAAATATGTGGTCAGTACACATACCTGACTTATATTTACTTATAGATTGTGTTTGCAAGATATCTATGTATCTGTCAGGCACAACTAAAGCATACTATGTGGCCTAGTAGGATAGAAGTAGGAGTGCAAAGATTAGTAAGGCCCATGGTGGAATAAGGCTGTTAATTCCAATTTTTCTATACTAACAGCACTCTGCCAAAAATCAGGCTCAAAGAAAAGTACCACATCTGGTGGCAGTTCCACATCCACCTGAAAACCTAAATTTACATACGCTGGGAATGAAGTGGTACTGGAGACCTTCCATCTTCAGGGATGACAGCTTTTTGCTGACCATTCCTTTTACGACCATGCCTAGACTGAAAATGATCAGCATTGTTAATGCTGTTGGTGGTCAGGATCGCAACTATGGCATGGTTTGCTACAGGTCCATGAATATTATCCATGCTACCACCCACAGAGCAGAAGCTTGGGTGTGAGAATGTAGGGCAAGAGGTGGTGGGCTGTCAACCAAACTACATCTTACGGAGATGGAAAAGTTCCTAGCCTCATTTAAAACCAGTGCCACCTCTACAAAATCACGCACTATGCTGCTGGATGGTGGTGCACAGCTGGACAAGCCCAAGGGAGTTTCAACTGCAGATGCTCTAGGTATGTAGTTCTAGTTCAATTTATCATCAGCTGCAAGCCATCATTACCTTCTAGTTGCCACAAACTTCATTAAATCTGTCTGACATGTGGTATACAGTACCAGGGATCCAACAAACATGCCCATCTGCACAAGGTGGGGGGATAATGTATTCTTTATCTCATGTTTATAACTATTAAGATATCAGTTGCATGAGTAGTTTCGGTACTGGGCCACTGCACCCACCTGATGTTAAAGGACCTGTAGTGGCAGGGATGAGATGGTATGGTCAGGATGACAGTGTGTGTGTGTCTCTGACACAGGGAGTGGAACCACTGCATCCACTACACAAACCATGGACATAGTCTCTGTGCCTCTGGATGCCAAGGATACACAAACATCTGACAGAGGATGGGTTGAGAAAGACACTAGATCAGGGAAGTGTGCTCGTTACTTGTACACAGATGCCTGAATCTGACCCTAACTATTGTGGACAGGGAAGTCTACATGAGGGACTGGTAATGGTGCTCGGTAGAGATATAGGTTCATAGATGAATACTATGCTAGCTGCCCTTGTGCGTCATTTTAAACCTAAAACGTCAAACAAACAAGAGCCAGCACAGATTTTGTGGTTTAAACACAATTTAATGTCTAAGATACATCACAATGGTTGAAGGGACAAGAATCCCAACCCGCAAACCAAACCGGTTTTGTCTAGATAGCCTTGTTCAGTGAAAGACAGATAGAAAACCCAACACAGAACCAAAAAGGTACTTCTTATAAAGCAAAGGCAAAGCCCAACAGACAATCCCATTGGTTAATTTATAAGTATTCATTCAAACCAGGAGGAAAAAGCCCCCCTCGTTTAATAATCCATTTTTCTCCTTAGTGTTCAAAACACTGTGCCAACCAATTTTATCCCTACAATTTCCCACAATATAGTCAATAATGGTAAACCTAAATACCGAAGTACTGTGTTTACAAGTGTGTTTATATAGGGCATTCAAAAGTGTTTTGAGTCTGATGTCACTCATGTGTTCCCCTGTTCTGAGTTTCAAAGGTCTTGATGTTTGGCCCACATAAAACGCAGAGCATGTACAAGTCGCCAAATAAATCACCCAACTTGTACTGCAGTTGGCCAAAAAAGAAATATTATATACTATAGATGTATTCTTACTACTGAATTCTTTTGTCTTATTTACCCAATGGCAATAGGAACAATGAACACACGGGACACATCCCCTCAAAATATCTTCTGTCAATGTTCTTTGATAAGGGATGTTCTCTCTGTAGTCCAATCTCTTATAGTGACCGAAAAGGGAACCCAAGGTGTGGCCCCTACGAAAAGAAAAAGCACGTGTCACCCAAATGATCAGACAATTTGTGTTCCACCAACAGAATATTCCAATGTCTGTGAATAATTTTCATAAAGGATTTGGTGTTCCTGCCATACGTAGTGACCAATCTCAATATGGTCTCAGTATCTGGTGAGTCCTTATGATATTCCAGTAACTCAGCTCTGTCCTGATTGGAAGCAAATTGGCTGGCCCTGCAGATGTCACCTACCCGATACCCCCTATCCTTAAATCTGTAAATAAGGTCCTGCTTATAATGGCTAAATGAGAAGGAATTGGAACCGATCCTCCTTACCCTCAAAAATTGAGATTTAGGGATGTTCCTGATGATATGTTGTAGGTGGAAGCTAGTAGCATGCAGGAGAGAGTTGTACTGGGGACTTTTCTATATATCTGAATTTCCAGAATATTGTCCAAATTCCGAGTAAATAATACATCCAGAAAAGTAATCTTGGTCTTACTGAAATTAATCTTATACTCTATACCCCATTTGTTCTCCTTAAGGTAATCAACAAACTCCTGCAAAAAAGATCTCATTCGACCTCCACACCAACCAACAATTATCAAGATACCACCTCCATATATCAAACTCATTAATGTACAAATCATGAGAGGCATCATAGATCAATTCCTCCTCCAAATAAGCCATAAATAGATCATATATAGAGGCAAAGGAAGCCCCCATGGCTGTACTTTGAACCTGCCAAACACATTGTTCTTGAAAGTAGAACACGTTTTTAGTTAAAACGTGTTCAGCCAGGCATACAAGGAAGGTGTTAAAGCCTGGTTCATATAGTTTGGATCTCTCCAGCCAATATTGCAGGGCTATCAAACCTGCCCAGTGTGGGATATTGGTATACAGGGAGGTGACATCCAGGGTGCATTTCCAATTCCATATCTGATATAATACACAAAAATTGGGTAGTGTCTTGAATTCGGGCCTGCACACAGGACAACAGTGGTTTCAAATATAAAGTTAGAAATTCTGAGAGGGGTTCTATAAGAGAACCTCTACCTGCCACTATTGATCTGCCTGGTGGGTTTCTAGGATCCTTGTGGATTTTGGGGAGAAGATACAGGTATTGTTGCTTAGGATCAGCCACTTTCTGGTGAAATTTATCACCCTTAGTGACAATACCTTGATCTTCAGCTTCATCCAGGAAGTGGTCAATCTCTACCTTAAATCTACTGGTGGGGTCCAGAGGCATGGTCATATAGTACCTGCCATCTGCTAGCTGTTTCTGCACTTCCCCACTATATGCTACCCAACAGCCCCTCCTTTGTCCACTGGTAAAATCACAATGTTCTTATTGAATCTCAGATTATTGATACATTCTCTTTTAACCTTAGTAATGTTATTTTTAAACTTATCAGATTCACCAGGGTTAAAATAAAGATCCTTAAGAACATTACCCTGAAAACTAGAAACAATAGGTGACACTGGAGGCATAAAGGTTGATCCACAGAACCTGAAACCTCTCTGTGTGTTATCTAACGAATTATCAAAATATAACCGTAGATTTAATAAACGGCAAAAAATCAATCACATGCTGAGCAAAAGACTGCTCAAGAACAAAAAAAAAAACAGGCACAAAACTCAAACCCTTGTTCAGAACTTTTATTTCAATATCAGAAAGACCTGTACCGATTGGCTAGACAGAGGGACCGAGCTAGGAAAGATGTGCAACAGGTAAAGGTGATAAAGGATAATGAGGGAAACATGCTCACAAGCGAGGAGAGTGTGTTGAGGAGATGGAAAAAGTAATTTGAGGGGCTGATGAATGAAGAGAATAAGAGGGAGAGAATGTTGGATGATGTGGGGATAGTGAATCATGAAGTACAATGGATTAGCAAGGAGGAAGTAAGGATAGCTATGAAGAGAATGAAGAATGGAAAGGCTGTTGGCCCAGATGGCATACCTATGGAAGCATGGTGGTGTTTAGGTGAAATGGCAGTGGAGTTTTTAACCAGATTGTTTAATGAAATCTTAGAAAGTGAGAGGATGCCTGAGGAATGGAGAAAAAGTGTTTTGGTACCGATTTTTAAGAATGAGGGTGATGTGCAGAGCTGTAGTAACTACAGAGGGATTAAATTGATCTGTCACAGCATGAAGTTATGGGAAAGAGTAGTGGAAGCTAAGTTAAGAAGGGATGTGATGATTAGTGATCAGCAGTATGGTTTCATGCTGGGAAAGAGCACTACAGATGCGATGTTTGCTCTGAGAGTGTTGATGGAGAAGTACAGAGAATGTCAGAAGGAGTTGCATTGTGTTTTTGTAGACTTAGAGAAAGCATATGACAGGGTGCCTAGAGAGGAGTTGTGGTATTGTATGAGGAAGTCAGGAGTGTCAGAGAAGTATGTAAGAGTGGTACAGGATATGTACGAGGGTAGTGTGACAGCGGTGAGGTCTGCGGTGGTAGTGACGGATGTGTTTAAGGTGGAGGTGGGGTTACATCAAGGATCAGCTCTGAGCCCTTTTTTATTTGCAATGGTGATGGACAGGTTGACAGATGAGATCAGACAGGAATCCCCGTGGACTATGATGTTTGCAGATGACATTGTGATCTGTAGTGAGAGTAGGGAACAGGTGGAGGAGACTCTGGAGAGATGGAGATATGCTCTTGAGAGAAGAGGAATGAAGGTCAGCAGGACTAAGACAGACTATATGTGTGTGAATGAGAGGGAGGATAGAGGAATGGTGAGGATGCAAGGAGTAGAGGTGGCAAAGATGGATGAGTTTAAATACTTGGGGTCAGTAGTTCAGAGTAACGGTGAGAGTGGAAGACAGGTGAAGGAAAAAGTACAGGCAGGATGGAGTGAGTAGAGAAGAGTGTCAGGAGTGATTTGTGATAGACGAGCACCTGTAAGAGTGAAAGGGAAGGTATACAAGAGGGTAGTGAGACCAGCTATGTTATATGGGTTGGAGACAGTGGCATTGACAAAAAGGCAGGAGTTTGAGCGGGATGTGGCAGAGTTAAAGATGTTAAGATTTGCACTGGGTGTGACGAGGTTGGACAGGATTAGGAATAAGTATATTAGAGGGTCAGCCCAGGTTAGAAGGTTTGGAGACAAGCCAGAGAGGCAAGATTACGTTGGTTTGGACATGTGCTGAGGAGGGATGCTGAGTATATTGGGAAAAAGATGCTAAGGATGAATCTTCCAGGTAACAGGAAAAGAGGAAGGCCTAAGATAAGGTTTATGGATGTGGTGAGAGAGGACATGCAGGTGGTTGGTGTGACAGAGCAAGGTGCAGAGGACAGGAAGAAATGGAAACATGTGATCCACTGTGGCGACCCCTAACGGGAACAGCCGAAAGACGACGATGCTGATGATGATCAGAAAGACTCACAGAAGAGATGTTATGTACATTCATACAGGTATCTATCTTTGTGTCATCATTTTGAGAAGTCCCTCCAAATCATTTATTGCCCTTATGTTTCCTCACCCCTCTCCTGACCCTGATACTAAAGGGTGTGATAGATTATTACGTTTGGGATCTAGTGACATTTCCGTATGGCCATCATCCATCTCAGTGTTGGATGATGATTCCTCTCCAGAAGTTAATGAATCTCTTTTCCTTTTCAGGATGGACTTCGGTCTCTTACGTTTGGGGGAAAATGGTTTCCTATCAGAGGTCATAAATTTGACATTTTTAAAAACCTCAAATGGTCTGCCCTTCTCATAATCCCCTACATTCCTGTTGAATTTTTTCATCTTCTTTTCTTTCAGTGTTTTTTCCAAATCAAGTAAATCACTACTCAATTGATTCACACAGGATGTAAAGCAGGGTAGGGTTTCAAACTTGTTGAGATCCTGACATGAGGCCTCAACCTCCTGAATGTTCTGTTGAACCAATCGTTCATAATATGCAGCCAGGGCATCCACAAACCCCATAGAGGCCTGTTGTATTTGTAACCATTGTTCCATAAGTGCTTGATCAGCACTATGTACAAGGGGTTGGAGTTTAACTCTACGTCCCCTGGGTGAAATCTGTTTACATTGATAAGCCTTAAAGAGATGTAAATGCCAAACATTACTTCTCAAATTCTTCATATTTCTAGTTAATTTAGAAAAGGCCATCATATATTCATTACTTGGATCATTCTCAATAGCTGCCAACCTGTTGGAAGAATTAGCAGGACCCAATCCAAATACCCCCAAATCATCTGTATCAGAAGATAAACTTTTAATAAGAGAGGCCAGATCCATATTACTCATTTATTCAAACCCAATTTTTTTTCCAAAATAACTAATTTGGATATACTAGACCCACATCAAAAAGGAATGAAAACCTACAATAAGAGAGTTTTTCCCCCTAAATGACCAACAAGCCAAAAAGGTGAATAAGTATTTACTAAATGACTAAAAAGCCAAAAAAGTGCACAGTTGTACTTGTGGACAGTTTCATTGTGTGAATTTCTGATAGGTATCATAATCCAGGGTTCCAGGACATATCTGACATCACCACCAAGATGTCCTTCTGAGAATTCACCTCTCATAAATTGTTGGTACAGGACATGTGTGCTTTATGTGGAAGTTATGAAAATTGCCTGAGTGGAGAGCACAGACATTGTAGATAATACTTTGGGCATTACAGACTACCTGGGAGTTGATGGGAGTGATACCTTTTATGGTTCATATACTTCCTATCTAGTTTAACAGTTTGGACCTTTATTTCAATGTGGGTACAGTCTATCGGGGTGGTCCCCATAAAGGGAGATATATTGCAGAAATCCTGCATGGTGTCGGCTATTTTCTCTGGGGTACATGACAATGACATATGCTTCTCCACATGTTAAAGCATGACATCAAGGAATTGATGGAGTATTCTCAAGACAGAAGCCTGAGATATGGCCACTGTGTCCCCCAGTTGGTCACTTAGAGGTCCCTATAGCTAATATACATAAAGACACATATGTTATCTACTGAGGTAGGTACTAGGAACACCAGTGGGGCTGCAGAAGAAGTCAATACATTTGTTCTGATTTGTTGTATAGTGTCCATATCCACATTGCACAGGTTCATTATTTCTGTGTAGTGGAGGCCATTAAATATCAAGTGTGGACTGATGACCCTGCACTTTTAGGGTGACGTCAAACCTCATTGGACAAAGCAGTTACAATGAAAGTCTACTACAAATACACATTTACAATGGCTGTGCCACCCCAAGTATATTTGTGTGATATACTCCATCTGAACATGGGCATATGGTTGATTTCAAGTCTAAAGTGACCTCAGTGTTTCTGCATGACACTTCTGAATCTCTCCACCATCTTATTTTGTCTCATTATCATATGTGATACTTCATTATAGAGTCATTAGCATATGACATGGCTGCCTATATTGTTTGGCTTAGTCATGGCATATTGCTGGGTTTTCTGAATCATATACACCCTGTGTGTGACTGCCTATCACACAAATTTGCTTAGCAGGGTGCAACAAAGTTTTCTGAATCTGGCACTATGAATCGGTCACCTGAGAATGCAGAATGACAAACATACAAACTCTAAAACACACTCTGCTAACTATACTGATTCCATCGGCATCCTAGAAATTAGATCTTAACAACAATAAATATATCAGCAGTACTGCAAGACATATTTTTCACACCTCTCCAGGTAAATATATCTACCAGTCAAGAGTAACTTTCCTCCGTTTAATTTCTGTGATCCCGTAAGACCAGTGCCTGGGATACTGTCGTCCTATCTGCACAAAATAAAATGTCTGTAGTGACTTATCATAGACAGTAAATGCTTCTCTGCAATCTGTCACATCGGAAACATTGAAATTACAGAATGAGACTGGCTACTGACAACACAAAATACAGTACACATACTACACAGCATTTTTAGTATGCTGAAGCATCACTCCCTCAGCATCCCTAGCATGGGAATTCTACCTCCTCAGACCTGATCCCTAAGTATACTATGTCTAAGAATGCAGAACAAGAAAAATGGAATAAGATAGAATTTAACAAACTGAGATGTCGGCAACATAAGCAGATGTCAGGAAAGGAAAGATTGCATTGGTGTCAGTGGGCCAGAAAGTGGCATACTGTAAGGAAACCCATTTAAATCAATGGATGACCATGGACATTAGAGCAGGGCATTGTCTTTTGCTATTAAGTTCAGCCAACAACATTCATTGAGGTTCACTGTCACAGTACATTTCGATGAACCTGTTTTAAAAATTGTATACCACTCTTACAATAAAATATGCAAAGCAGATGCAGGCAAAACATTTTTAGAAATGCTGTAAGTCCTTTTCCATCTGTAGTATTTGCAAGCATATTCGAAAATAAGCAAGAAAATATTATTTGAAAAGAAGTACACAAATTAATTTCTCTATTAACAAAAAGGCAGGTCAGTCTTTTGCAAGTTATGTAACTACATACTACATTTTGGGCTATGCAAGCAGTACCATATGCATTTCTATAATTTTGTCAGTAGTCGCACAGCATTTCACTGAAGATCAGTTGTTTGAAACTGATTGGGATGATAACCGTGGAGTGACAGCCTAAAAAGTCATAGTCCAGTCCACAATTTACAAAGCTCTCCAATCAGGTGATAATGTCCTCTATATCTTGCTCATGAGGGGAGAATGTAGGAGCTGTACCTCTCTCAATTAAACAATCTGACTCCAGCATAGATCATTATACCTTGGAGTAAGTTTCATTTACCTTTGGAGGGCTCTTTCTTGCTTTATTCCAAAAAAACATGATTTTTACTCAAACCTAGTTTTCACTTAGTGGCCTTTTTTCCCTTAGTTTGCAATTATTCTGTATCAAAATGGTATTCAGCCTTTTTAGTGTTTGAGACATTTGCCTCTCTCATAAGCCATGTCCACTTAAAAGCCTATGAAGATGGCAGGAAAAACCCATATTTCAAAACCTAATAGTGTTGTATGCAGCAATTTGCAGAAAAATGTTTTTGAAGCTTTGATAAGAGAATGGCGCAATAACAGCAAAATGAAAAGGAAAGAAAGGCTGTTTGAATCTTACATAAAATGACAGCAATAAGGTACAGTGGAAAATCACAATACTGTGGCTGTTACATATGGCTCAAATTCATATACATTCATTAAATGAATGTATTGTCATTTTATTGATAATTAATTCTTGACGTTTGAAGTTGAAGTAAAGTGAAACAATTTCAAGATTTTATGGGCCATGAGATGGGATACACAGTGCTTGCCTTAAACACGTGAGATACAGGAAACACAGTGTAACAACACTGATTCTGATTCCATTACATCGGGTGCCTCTAAAGTGATAGTTGCCATGTCAAAACAGAACTGTAGCCCCTATTTAGAAAAATTGAAGGTACACCATATTATATAGTATATGCACCCTGATGTGTCAACAATCTGCTTTCCAGGATTTAAGAAGGAGTGGGGAGGTCATCAAACAGAATAGGAATCAATCGGTTAAAACCATATGTACTAGTAATACTTGTATTTGGGTAATGTCACAGGGGTGTTCTGACAATTATATATACACAGAGGCATATTCTAATAGGTGCAATTAGAGCAACCACTCATTGTCTAATTTTTTTTAAAGCTTTTTTTTATGTTCAGCACTGCTAACTCAACTCATTCACTCCAGTGCAACTCTTTTAAGTGTATACCTTTAACTCCTAGTGGGTGTGGCCTGAACTTTTAAAAATTAAGTTATCACCTTACAATTCTAACAAATACTCATCGACAGAGGTCAGATATCAACACAGTTGTGTTTGCCATCATTTATGCTTCAAAATAAAATATTCTGATACCATGTATGCAGCATGGTTTTGGAAATATTAATGCAAGTATGAACAAGTAATATCTGACGCCTAGAGGAGCAGTAGGAGGTAAATGCAGATGCACCTGGAGGCATCACTCAGATGTAATGAGTTAATTTAGTTAGCTTACAGTATGTGCTGAGCATAACACTCACCAATCATGGTTTATTTTTAAGGGTAGTAAATATAAAGTCTTGGTTAAAAAAATAGGTACTTATGTATTATCGCAACCAGATTTATGCGGTTGAGATAATACGCTTGATGGATTGAAAACAACACTGTAAGTTGTCACACTTTGTGTTTACTGTTGAAAAGCTAGTTTTGCTGACATTGAGGAAGAGAAGCAATCATGGAAATCTTTACCTGTTTTGCGTGCATGATGGACGCACGCTTCAATTGGCAGGGTTGGTCTGTTACTGACGAAAGGAGTGCTTTTACTGTGAAGAAGCAATGCTGACAAGAAAAAGACAGACCGCTTGGAAATGCTTTCTTCTGAACTCTTTATTTATTAAATGGTAAACTATTTATGTATCACACATTTCTTTTTTACAGAAAACTTGCAAAACATAAAGCTTTGTGGAACCGATGGTGGATGATGTTAACAGGTGTTTGGGAATGGAATGGTTGATGGCAGGGTTTTGGTTTGGGGTTCTGAAGAACATGTATCACACAACCTTCAATGTGAACAAAAACACAGTAACTGACACAGCAACATTACTGTCTTTCTTCATTTTCACTGATAACTCTGCCTAATCAGGGTTAACACTCATCACATTGTTCCTCAAAATCTACACCACCAAAACACACACATAGAAATGGAAAATGCACACCTACATTCGCGGAGGCTCTCAATAAAAACCTGCCCAAGCAAAAGGGACCTCCCAAGCAGAAATGCAAGCAAACTCCACCCCCAACACAACCCAAATGACACATGGCCCACAATCTCAGTGTGCCACTCAAACACAGCCCATAAGGCATAACAACGTACCCAACACTCTAGTCATAGGTGACTCTATAGTCAGACACACTGATGTTCCACTCAGCAGGCTAAACAAGGAGAAAGTCACTGTCAGCTGCCTGTCGGGTGCCAGGATCCACAACATAATGCATGCACTCAGGTCACTCCACAACAAGTACAAATATGACTGTCATTGTCCATGTTGGTGTGAATGACCTGAGACGTACCTCTCTGAACTACATGAAAAGAGACATGGAGGAGCTCTCTGATCTTGTAGCCCAGGCAGGTATGACCCTAGCCCTCAGTAGCATCCTGCCATCACCCAGAATGATACCACAGTACAAGTACAAAATGACTGACTTCAACAATTGGCTAAGCTTCTGGTGTCATTCTAAGGGGATCCAGTATTTGTCTGCCTGGGATGACATGATCGAAGGCCACGATGCTTTGCCAGAGATGGCCTGCACCTGTCGCCCTTGGGATTCCGGATACTTGTTAAGGCTCTTGCCACCCCTATGGTGTCTTTATTAGGCAAGGTTCAAATGACAAATTCACCACCGTAACAGGTACAAGCAAGCAAAATCTGAGGATAATGCTACTCAATGCTAGAAGTCTAAACCTCAAAATTCACTCACTCGAGGCACTCCTTAAAATGGAGAACATCGACATCTGTGCAGTGACAGAGACCTGGTTGAAAGCTCCACAAAGCACCCCTGCATTACCAAGCTATAATTCATACCACACCTTTCGGCCACCTAACCTGGACCGAAGCACTAAAGGCGGAGGGGTGTTCATATTCATTAAGGATATCCACACCTCCAGGCTAGTTGCACAGCATAATGCATCCAAGATTATCCAAGTGCAACTAACTCTGGGCAAGACCGCAATCTAAATTGTAGCTTGATATAGACCCCCCACCATGCCTCAGGATTCCCACTCCTCATTTCTTGATACACTGGAAAATATTAGGGTACAACCCAACACCCTAATAATGGGTGATTTCAACTACCCCACCATTAACTGGGAAAACTACTCATGTACCAACTCTTTTGCTCAACGTTTTCTGGAATTCATAAATTCCAGTGCCTTAGATCAACTTATTTACACCCCACCAGGGGCAGCAATATCCTAGACCTGGTCATTACCAACATGAGCGATCGGTGTTCCACACCAGAGGTCAATTCCTCATTGGTCAGATCCGACCACAAGCTAATCACCCTAGACATCCACATCCCGCCCCCAACCCCCATTAGGGAAACCACCGTAAAAAACTTCTCCAAAGCCACCTTCACACTTCTTAAGACAGAAGTGGCAAACGTCATGACACCCATGCAGACAGACAATAGAGGTATAACTGCTGAATCCTACACAAATGCACTTTATAAGCACTTACACGAGTGCATGGATCATGCTATCCCTAACAGAACCAATATGCTATCCTCCAAAAAAAGGAAGCCAATCTGGTGGTCCTCTGCAATAAACAAACTCTACAGCAGAAGAAAGAAACTGTTGCAAAAAAAGAGTAAAATCCCATGATTGGAGGAGCTCCCTGGTCAGCCTCAGTAAGAAGCTGAGATCCCTCATAAAATCCTCCAAAGCTAATTAAGAAAACAAAATTGCCACTGACTCTAAAGACAACCATAAAGCATTCTAAAGCTATGTCAAGAATCTCAATGGCAACACTCAGATCTGCTTTGAGTTACAGCACAATGGCACTAAATATACAGAACCAACTGATATTGCCAACATCCTGGCAGATAGGTTCAATGCTAACTTTAGCCCCCTCTCACCCCCTAGAGGGCCCATCTCTATACCAGAAGAATGCATAGTTCCTGTAATCATGGCTGCACAGGTAAAAAACGCACTTTCCAAAGCCAAGAACACAGCATCCATGGGACCTGACAATATCCCAGGCTGCGTTCTACACAAACTACCGAATGAACTGGCACCTCACCTAAGTAACATGTTCAATCATAGCCTCACCTCAGGCTTTGTGCCCACTGATTGGCGCACCACAACTGTTATCCCACTCCACAAAGGGGGAGCTATGATGGACCCCGGGAACTACCGCCCCATTAGCCTGATGAGCCTGGTCTGCAAGGCCATGGAACGTATCATCATGGAACTCATAAACAAAGACATTGGTAATCTCCAAACTCTAGACTCCACCCAGTTTGGGTTTGTAGAAGGCAGATCATGTCTCCTAAACCTGATAGACTTCTTTGAAGCAGTCACCAAAGCCATAGATGAGGGTAAGGTGGTTCACACAGCCTATCTAGATCTCGCCAAGGTTTCTGATACCATCCCCCACTCTGGAATTATAGATGAACTCACTAAACTAGGTATAAATCCCTATGTCACAAGATGGGTTGCCAACTGGCTCATGGACAGAACCCACAATGTGAAAGTAGCAGACTCCAAATCTGACTTCAGACCAGTGACAAGTGGAGTACCACAGAGTTCAGTCCTGGGTCCTCTCCTGTTTGGTATATACTTCTCTGAAGTACAGGCTAACACAGAAGGCCTTTGGTTAATGAAGTTTGCAAATGACTGCAAACTGGGAGTCATAATCGAAACTACTAATGATGTGGACATCCTCCAAAAGGGCCTCACTGAGACAGATGCCTGGTGTCAAAGCCATGGCCTCAAGCTCAATGCCAAAAAGTGCATTGTCATCCCCTTTGGTAAAAACTCTGTACCCATGAACTACCACATAGGTGGTAGTCTACTTAACACCGAACGTGTGATAAGAGACCTTGGGACACAGGTAGACAGTATTCTCTCCTTTGATAATCACATTGCCACAGTGGTCAGGAAATCCTTCTATGTGGCACACCTCATCACAAAAGGTTTCTCATCCAGAAAAAAAGAGGTCATTGTTCCCCTCTACTCATCACTCATTAGACCCATCATAGGGTAAAGTGCCCCTTTTGGTATGTACCTCACAAGACATCTACAAACACTGGAGAGGCCACAGAAATACCTCACAAAGAGGATTACTGGCCTCAAACAGATACTCTACGCAGACCGTCTCAAAAAACTCCAACTTTACTCCGTCGCATATCTCCTACTCAGAGGAGATCGCTGCCTAACATACAAAGCTATGTCAAACCCAGAGCTGTTGGACATGCTCCACTTAAAGAAATCCCATTCCTTCCAAACTACATGCTGTAGGGACCTAAACCTTGTCACCACAACAAAGAGAACATGCTGGACAGATAGATTCCTGTCCCAGAGACTTCCCATTCTCTGAAATAAAGTACCTATCTATGTCAAACAGAGCTCCTCATTAGCACTCTTCAAGAAAAATCTTGATGATTGGATGGGAAATAGGAAATTCACCCTGGGAATCACTTCTGTGGCTCTGTTCGACAGGGTTACAGGAAAATAATTTTCATAGGTGGTGAAAGCCAGGGTACCTTTTTGGCTAGGCTTATATAGGCCCTAGGGCCAATAGCCTAGTACCTACCTATGAACCTATAAACCTAAAACAATGTGTAATTTGAACCAAAACACACTAACTGACATTATCATAGCACCTGTGCTTCTATTTTAACATCGGGAAGCGCACTGTATTACAAGAAACATAAGCTGCCCGCAAACAGCATACGTAAACAGAAACATGATTTAATACATTTTCAAAGATATCCCTGCTTAAAACAACCTTCAGTGTGAAGGAAAACACACTAATTGACATTATCACAGCATTAATATTTATATTTGCACATCAGGAAGCAACCGGTAGTAACGCGAAAATTTGGTTGCAATAATACATAAGTACCAAAAAAATATGTTAAATGACACTGTGAGTATTTAATGTTGCATTCTCGAGGTACATATTTACACATACACACAGCAGGGGAGTGGCATCCATCTAGGGGATGTTGTATTTGTTAACTTTTATAGTACTGAAGCATTTATTTACTATAAAAAAAATAATTAATAAACAGATAAATAAACTCTCTACAGAGACAGCATCCAAAACAACCACAATTTTCTATTAGTTACTGACCCATGCATACCTCTCAGCTTCCTAGTACATTTTGTTTTAAAATAATATTACTCTATGAAAAGCTGAGTGGTCTCTTCAAGTCATGATTTTACATATGTCTTTCCCCCTTCTGTCTGCCTTGCGTCAACTCCTGCTCACATCACATCACTAACCAGAACTTGCCCAACCATGAAGGATAGGGAGCAGTCTTTGGTAGTATTTAATAAAACTTGACAGGATGACATCAAGAAAGGATAAACACATATCAGTTTAAGGGGGTCTATATTACGTCGAACTCACAGGAGTTCGAACATTGTAAAATCGAACCGTACAGTTCAAAACCCAATCCGCGGTGGTGGTGCTGCGGTAGAGTTGTCACCTCACAGTAAGATGCTGTCCAGTTCAATTCTCAGCTAGTGCATCTTCTGCGTGGAGACATGCGTGAATGGGTGTACCTTCGTTGAAGGTTGTGCGTCAGGGCTGGCAACTCGGCATGTAAAAATCAACTGCCAATCATTAGCGGACCGGAGTTCCGCTGTGGCGACCCCTAACCGGGAAAAAGCCGAAAGACACAACAACAGTTCAAAACCCAATAATAACGAAAACACTTAACAGCAATTTTTTTCCCAGGGAAAAAAATCACTGTTCCATGACAAAAAAATAAATAAAACTTACACTTTAAACTTAAACTAAAGTGGGGGGCTTCGTCCCCCACACCCTCAACATGGGGGGATGTGCCCCCAACACCCCCCCCTACTTAAATATACCAACTCCGAGATTGCACCACAGTGGAGGAAATAGCAAAACCCTGAAAATGGCCCACTGATTTTTTTTTCCCTGGGAAAAAATCAGTGTGCCGTGACTTTGTTATTTTCGTATTTCCGACTTTTGGGTTCAATATTACAACGTTCAAACTCCTGTGAGTTTGATATCGTAATATAGACCCAGTTTAAGGATTGTTCAACCTGCAATGGAAGGAAGCACACTTGGGATCTACCCGTTCTAGAACCAGTGTTGTAGGATGCAGCCAATGAAGATCTAAAGATATTTCTGGTCATGTGACAGACTTCATTAAATTAGTACTTCTTTAAAAGAAACTTATTGGATAAAGACGTCTTCAACATGTTTTAGGGTATGTAAAACCCACTTAGCAAACTAAACTGCTACAGCATTTAAGTGTGCTTGTTTCTTGTACTGGCTGCAGTAACTTATGTTTTATTTTTTTACTCTTTATCTTTGTTAATAACTTGGATTTAGATCATGTGATCATATTTTTTGCAATGGGGAGTTAAATGGTATTTTGCATACAGTAGAGAAGTGATTTAATTGATGTGTCCAGCAAGTGTAATTAAGAAAGAAACTGGTAAACTGAATATAAATTTCAACTTCGGGAATTTCAGTGTGAAGCAATGCAACAGTATAATGTAGTTAAACTGATAATTTCCAAGGTATCTCAAGAATTTCAGACCAGAGTATTGTAAGTCTGGTGGAAGAGTCTGTAACATGTCAGTCAGATCTTATCAGATGTCCTTAAAAATACTGTTAATGTGAAACAATGAAAATTACAAATGTAAAATAGAGTGGAAATTAAACAACCCTAACCTGTCCCTGACTTCAAAGAATTCCCCCTGATTTTGCCTTATACTTTTAGTTTATTACTGTTAAAAATCTGTGTTTCTTCAGCATGTCATTGGTAACTGAAGTCACTAAGTATGACAGACATTTGAATTTATAACTTCTTATCCTTCAAAAATGTGTGCTAATACAAAAACTGTTTTCTAGCAAATCTTTTAACTATATAAGAGCTATATTTTAAATCTGTTACATCATGGGGCTTTGACCCTTATTATTTTTGTCTTTGTACCTGATTCTAGTGCTAAGCGGTTGATAGTTTTGTATCACAATGAGATAAAGAATAAACACAGCAAAGTGGATATAACTGCTAAGTCAGTATAGGGTTTGCCTCTGGGTGAAAGTAACTTACTCTGTTGTCATTTCTTCAGTTTAAACAGTCTGACTTTGAAGGACTAGTGTTTATTTATGTGAAGTAAATTGGACTACATGGGTACTATGTGCTTGTATAGAAACAAGGGACTTGTGTCCAGTCGGCTTACCTGATTAACAAATATATATAAAAAAAAAATATATATATATATATATATATATATATATATATATATATATATGGTTCCCATTCAGAAGCCTGAAACATCATAAGCCTGAAAATCAAAATCCTGAAACCAAAAGCCTGAAAATTCATAATCCTGAAAACTCAAAATCCTGAAAGCCCAAAATCCTGAAACTCAAAATCCTGAAAACACAAATAATGCTAATATGTCACTATAAAGACACTAATATCTACCAACTGACCCTGACCCTAACCCTAACCCTAAGGTCCGTCACTATCGCACACTCACCTGACCAGCCTAACCCTAACTCACTTAAACCGCCCCTAACCCCAATATTTGTCACTATTGCATACATGCCTAACCTGCGCCCTAACCCTAACTCACTTAAACCGCCGCTAACCCTAACATAAAACCAACCGCACACTTACCTGACCCCGACGCATGACCTAACACCACAGGGCTAACAATAGCAAAGCCACAATGACATCAGTATGTCTATTTTGTGTTTTCAGGATTTTGAGTTTCAGGATTTTGGTCTTTCAGGATTTTGGGCTTTCAGGATTTTGAGTTTTCAGGATTCTGAATTTTCAGGCTTTTGGTTTCAGGATTTTGATTTTCAGGCTTATGATGTTTCAGGCTTCTGAATGGGAACCATATATATATATATATATATATATATATATATATATATATATATATATATATGGGACCACTTTATAATCCCGAAATTCTGAAATATCGAATTTCAGAATCCTGAGATTATAAAGCCGAAAGCTCAAAACTTTGAATCCCTTGAAGTGAGAATTTCAAAATCCCAAAGCGTGGAGATGTTGATGTAGCGCTTCTGGTGTTGTGCTGTGTGAATGGTTAGCTGGAAGTTCAGGTAAGTATTTATGTTTAAGGGTTTTGGTTAGGGGGCTTTAGTGTGTGTCAGTGTGTTTTGTTACTGTGATGTGTGTGTGCAAGGGGAATGTAGCTTGGATGGTGGTGTTTTTGTGTGTTTGTCTGTGTAGTGCAACCTTGGAGTTGGTATATTTAAGTAGGGGGGTGTGGGGGCGCAGCCCCCCACATGGGGGTGCAAGGGTGCTTGCCCCCCTGCTTGTATGTAGTTTAGGTTTGTGTGTTTATATTTGGGGGGAAGGTGTGTGCATGTGTATGTGTATGATGTATGGTTAGTGTAGGAATTGCAATTTTGAAATTCGTGCTTCTGGGGTTTCGGGATTTTAAGGTTTCGGCTTTATGATCTTCAGATTCTGAAATTCGATATTTCAGGATTTCGGGATTATAAAGTGAACCCACATATATATATATATGTATATGCCAAATATCGATTATTGTACACATATTTTTAACAGAATAATGCATCTGAGGTCTGCACAGTCAGCATGGGGATTTATTTGATGATTGACCTGATGTTGTGATCAGATTAAATATTTGCTAGTCTCTCATTGTAGGACTGCTGTGCATTTGTAAAAAAAAAAAAAAAAACTGAAATAGTTTAATGGACCCTTTTTTATCACATTGAACATACAGGATTATAACTAGGTCCGCAGTCATAACCAACCTATGTGTTTGAGATAGAGATGCAAAGAAATTCTCCTCTAGAGGCAAATCTTAGCATTCATGTTGAGAACACACAAGGGTTATGGTTAGTAAGACTTAAGCATAATTCTTTGTAGTTTATGAAGTTCTATCTGCTTCACGTACTGCCAGACACACACACAAAAATAAAAATAAAAACGTAGGAGTATTATGCATGTTGCCATCTTTTAAACTTAAAGCATCATGCAATTAAATCAAAACCAGTATCACAAAGTTCATACACTCCCCTTACCCCAGTGCCCACTATTGCTGTGACATTGTGGAGTCATAGCAGGTAGTCCTCTAACTTGTGCCAGCACTGAAATGTTTCTTCACCTTATCCCAGAATAGCACAATACACCCCTGTCATTACTATCCAGTCTGTATGATTCATATTTGGTTTTCAGAAGGCAACAATCCTGTTGCTGCCAGTGTTGAATGAAAAGGACAGGTGTAAGATCCTGAGGCACACCTACAGCAATATTTTGTTTTGATAATTACCTTTAAATGTTTGCTTTTATGCAAACCTGTAGATCTCAGGTTTAATGTTGTTAACTTGTACAGGACATTAAGGCTTTGATTATATAATCATAGAATGTGCAAAGCATCTGTGCCATGTGGCCATTGACACCTAGCTTGTACCCACCCTTAGACATTACCTCCTTTTTCAAGGAACACTAGAGCACTGTTGGATGTCATACTGGGTGTGAATCTATGAATACCCATGTAACTGTCTAACTCTTTCTTAAAGAAAGATAACTCCACATTTGAAAAGGAATTTTGTTGCAAATATGTGATAGTCGTTGCACAAGAAATCTGTCTCTTCACCGTGATTTCTTTGTTGCTGAAGCAGGTTGAGATCTGTGGTTCTGCTGTTTGCTACATTGTTTGATGTGTGGAGAAATAAGAGGTCTTGGACTGCCAAATCCTTAGTGGCTCAAAAGACAAGGCACAGATCACTCCTAAGGAGTCCATAGGACACTGAGTACAGGGACAAGAGCATCAATTTCTCTTTTAGACTGATAACCTTTCTTGTCAGCAACCTTTGTGGGCTCTCCAACTGCTTGATATGTTTAATAAGATAGATCTCAAAGGGGACATTGGATTTGATGACGGGTATGATCAGTACAGAATATAGAAGGGTAAGGACTTTACTGGATTTAGAGGAAATACCCTTTGGAATCAGCTGTACCAGAGAGAATGTCTTTTGTGACCACTGTTGCATCAGGATGATCAAAGGAGAGGGAGTTATCTATCAATTTTTAATGTCTCTCAAAACATCTTCATTTTGAACGGAGATGTTTTATATACTATAAGCTGGATAGAGGGTGTGTTTACAAAATATGACAATATTGCATTTTGTGGCATTGAGTTTTATCCCCTTTTCAGAGCACCAGCTATTAACACGTGTGAGCTCACATCTGCATATCAAACATGGATTTGCATATAACACCCATTTTACAATCATCTACAAACTTGGCTAAGATGGAGATCAGAGGTCCTAGTATGGATCATTGTGGTACCTCACTGGTTCCCTTCATGCTGTCTGAGGACATTTCTCCCACCTTTACTGTCTGGGTTTTGTCCCTCGGCCTAGTAGCTATCCATCTAGCTATGTAGGGATACATTTGGAGTGCATTTAGCCTGATGATAATATTCTCATGTGGTGTGATATCAAATGCCTTGGAGACGGCAAGATATGGTGTATGGATAGCATGACTATTATCCATGGCTTGCACTACCCTCTCACAAAATTCACTAGATTCATGTTGACTAATGTCGCCAAAGTGGACATGGGTAGTTACCAGTGATAAGTGAGTTGAGGACCCAGCCTACTCTGACCTACACCAGGGACCCTTGCTAACAGTGGGAAGGGTATATATGTCCCCATTGGCCAGTGTATGCCCGCCATAAAGCTCAGCAGCCCTGGGTCAATAAGCTACTGGCCAGCCGGTGTCTAGTTGCCCAGCCTGGGTTACCTGGGATAGCTCTTTTGAGTGAAAGCTGGACGTAAAACCAACCAACTTGCCAAACACGAACTGAAAATTGTTATGCTTAATGTAGTTCAGTGATAGGATGTAGCTTGGAAGTGGGAGACATGATGATACGGAAGATGCTGGATATCCTCTGTATCCCAGAGATGAGATGGAAGGGCAATGCACCCAAGGTCCCTTGGCTTGGGATCCAGACTCTACTACTCAGGAGAGGGACAGGCTAGAAATGGTGTAGGAACAGTGGTGACAGAGAAGCTTCGGAAGGCAGTGAGGGATATCATCAGAATTAATGACAGACTCATGGCAATCAGACTCCAGTGTAATGATAGGGCAGTATTCATAATCTCAGCCTATGCCCCAAAGAAAGGTTGTGATAGTGAGGAAAAGAGTGCATACAGACAGCAGTTACAGGACCTACTCGATAAAGCAGGACAGCATGAATTGATGTTGATAATGGGTGACCTGAATGCACATATTGGAACAGACAGAACAGCATATGAGGACTGACTGGGTCCAAATGGGTGGGGCAACAGGAATAAAGAAGGAGAAGTCATTCTAGACTTCTGTCTGACAAATGACTTAATAGTAGCCAACACATGGTTCAGAAAGAGAGACAGTCATAAGATCACATACAAGAGTAGCAAACATGCATCTCAGGTAGACATCCTCCTAGTAAGGAAAAGGTATTAGGGTAGAATCTATGATTGGAAAGTCATTCCCAGAAAAACAGTTGGCCCACAGCATAAACCACTAGTTGCCACAATCAACTGCAAACAGTGGTCAGAGAAGGCTCTAAGGTCAACAGAGACCAGGCTGAAGACCTGGAAGTTGACTGGAGAGAAAGTACAGAAGTTCATAGGTTCATAGGTTGGTACTAGGCTATCGGCCCTAAGGCCTATGCAGGCCTAGCCATAACAATTCCCTGGAAATTTTTTCCCACAATATTTACTTCTCTGGGCCCCTGTCTAGCAGGGTGACTGACATGATCCCCAGGGTGAATTTCCTATCTCCCATCCAATCTCCCATCCAATCATCAAGGAATTACTCAGGGCTCTAGCACCCCAAGAAGAGGAGGAAATAGGTGGAGTTGGGCAAGAATGGCAGTGCCAAAAATCAGCATGTTAGGACTACAGAAAAGATATCTGGCCAAGCCAGGTATGGAACTAAGGTACATAAGGAAAGGTGGTGGTGAAATGCAGAAGTCCAGGAAGTCATCAAAAGAATGGAGTGCAGGAAGAAGTGGGACAGAGAAAAGACTGACCAGGCTAGGAAGGACTACTGGTTAGCTAACAAAGAAGCTAAGAAAGAAGTTGCGATAGCAAAGAATAGGGCATCGGAGGCACTGTACCAACATCTGGAATTTGACTCAGTAAGGGGCACAAAGAAACTGTATCAGGTTGCAAGACAAAGACAGAAAGATAAAGAAGATAGCCAGACACCATTCATAAGGGATGCCAGTAACAACCTGCTCACCAGACCACAGGACATGAAAGGCAGATGGAAGGAGTATTTCCAGCAGCTTCTCAATGAAGAAAACCCCACAGAAGCTGTATTGCCCCAGAAATAGGCTATGATGAGAGAAGAAGAGGAGCCCACCCTAGAAGAACTAAGAACAGTACTAAGGAAGATGAAGTCAGGGAAAGCAGCAGGCTCGGGTGAGGTCACAGCAGATATGATAAAGATGCCAGGTGAGATAGGGGAGAAATGAAGACTTTGTTTTCCTGAAGGCATTTGCCAGTACCTTGGATAACCTCTTCATGTTAACCTGGATTTATGGGTCTTTAGTTTGCTACTAAACTTCAAATTTTTAATTATCTTATTTCCTGCTTTCAGCACTTGTACTAGCCCTAAACAGACAATGTAAGTCTTTTTTCTTGTATTTATTAATATAAAGACAATTTACAGCTCTGTAAATAAGTAGCACTTTCTTGACATTATATAGGTGGATATTCTTAGCTTTGTAATTAAATTTAATTCTTGCAACTATGTTAACTATCCTTTGTTTTCACTTTGATTGCTCTTTAAATAAGTTTATTTATTTGTATTCTTGTTTCTAACTTGCTAATGTTTGTATTATGGAACTTTTCTCCCCAGGTCTCCATTGAAAATGAGCACTTTTAATTAATGTTGGACTTTCCTGGTAAACAAAAATAAGTAAATAAATATTAAACAAATAATAAATAAATATTCAAATGAGCTTTTTCCTTTTATTTATTGTTTCTTTATGCATGTGGACTGCCAGGATGACTTGTTCTTACCCTTCCAATTTTATTTAGCTTTGGTAGGGACTACCAGATTTAGACAGCTTTCTAGGTGAACGTAGAAATTATTTGCATAAAAAATTTGGAGTTTGTAGGCATATTTGGACTTTCAGACTCCATCACAGAATTGTAGGAACTCTATATGTATGAAGTCTTTGAATACTGTAACATTTGCATCTGCTGGTTTAGGGATTTTGAAAGAGAAGGTTACCAATTCATGGTCGAACCTGACTTTGGAAGGGTTTACCAATAAGATAGCAAATATAGATGGTATAGTTGTCCTGTAGTGGGCTGCTCTTTGATTATTTGATCTAGGTAATTCTTGTTTGTAAAATCGAGGAATTTTTGGGCATGGCCTATATTTGAGGAATAGGCTTCCCAGTTTATCAACAGGTAATTAAAGTAACCAGGATGATGGAGGTTTTGTATATTTGAAGTTCATTCAATTTATTTAATAAATCAACATGTTTTTGGGAGGGTCATTGAGGGGGTCCTTTAACAAGTGATGATCAGATAAGCTGCTTTATTTAGAGGGAGTTGAATGTCAATAAGTTTGGTTTTGAGGTCCCAGGGAATCTGCCTTGAGGTAACATGGTCTTTTAACAAATATGGATACACCACCACAGTTCCCATCAGATCTAAATGTGTGGTAGGTGCAGGATCCTGGTATAGAGGAGGTGCTTTCTGCACATTTAAACCAGGTTTCAGTAATACTACATACATGCATGTGCTCCAAATGCAGAGCTTCAAGGTCAGGCAATTTATTTAGACTCTGAGCATTGAACAGAAAATGTTTATTTTCCTTGATAAATTCTTATGAGCATAGAATATTAGCTATTGGAGGTTCTCTACAAAAGTAAAAGTAGCATACAGTAATTTAACTTGGTCCTAAATAAAGATATGGTGCCTTTAGCACAGCTTGCTAATGGGTATTGTTCTGACTAGGCTTGCTAGGAGTAAACATTAATCAAAGTGGGATGGGATGTTGGTATAATGGTTAAGGTGTTTACCTTACAGACACAATGTGCAGGGTTTGATTCTCACATTGGGCAATTGGCTAGGCTTAAAATGGCCCACAAAGGTAGTTAGCCTAGTAATAAGCTATGAACCTAAAGAGTGGAGTTCAATGTAATATAGCTAATTCAGAAATTTAAACAAATCAATGAAAATGGATTTTGGCACCAGCCAATAAAGCCAGTTTCCTAGAAACAGCAACAATGTATCGTCCCCCACAGAATAATCACCACTATCTTTCAGACTGCTCATACACTTAGCTAAAACTTTATGGTAACAGTAACTAAGTTATAAACATTAAACTAGAGGAAACAGAAGATGTAGCCCAGGGAAAAAATATAGTAATTAAAGAATTCATATAGGTGACTATATAACATATCACTTCACTTTTCCGTAAAGAAAACTACTAGTTTAAATACTATTAAAATAGCAGAAACAGTTAAATGGAAGGAAACAGTGAATTTAGCATAGGGAAACAACACATTGATTAATGAATTCAATCAACTGACTGTACAGAAATCTCTTATTGAGATGCTTCTTGAGCCCAAGGTACAGAGTTTGATTCCTTGTACCTCAGTTTGCCTATTGTGTGACTTTGAGCTAGTCACTTAACCAGACAGTGCTCCCAGGTTGCCCTGAAAAAGGACACTTACATCCAGTGGTCTTACACAGTCAACAAATGAATTAAAAAATAATGCCCACTTTGGAAAGATATGCCATGTTTACTCTCACGATTGCACTTAAAATCTGTTATTACTGTGAAAGGGGTTTTGGTACCTAAGCAATGCATTTCATTAAAAAGTGGGTATTTTCAGCTGTATTCATCAGTCTGTTGTAAGATCATTTTCTTTCTCTCTTGCATCAGCTCATATAATTCACAGGAACTTAATATAGCTGGTCATTTGATTTTACTGAAATAGATGGTAATTTCATGAAAGCACAAAACAGTATTTTTTAAGCATATGGACACCCATCATATAGATGCCACCTCTGAAATGCTTAGCTGGTCAAATTACATCCTTGTACCACTTTAAATTAAATATTATACAAGGTGTAGAACATTTTCCATTCCACCTACATGTCTTATGATCCTATATGTGTGAACTACATGTAATTAGAATTTTTTTCAGGTTGGTTGTTGTTTCATCCTCCTTATGCACTTCTTCAGTTTTAACAAAAGCAGCGGATCACACAGCAATTGTTATCAAGATTATCAAGACTTTCAGACAAACTATGAAACTATAATATGAAGTACATCAGCTTGAATATTAAGACACAAAAGGAGCTAACAGTGTTACAAACTGTGTAACAACACAATATGAAATAAAGGAACCTTGTTTCATTGATGCTATCCTGTAGGGTGGCGCAGTGGTATAGTGATTAGCATGAAAGTACCTTGTTTTATTGATACTATCCTGTAGGGTGGCACAGTGGTATAGTGATTAGCATGAAAGAACCTTGTTTTATTGATGTGATCCTGTAGGGTGGCACAGTGGTATAGTGGTTAGCATGAAGGAACCTTGTTTTATTGATGTTATCCTGTAGGGTGGCACAGTGGTATAGTGATTAGCATGAAAGAACCTTGTTTTATTGATGTGATCCTGTAGGGTGGCACAGTGGTATAGTGGTTAGCATGAAGGAACCTTGTTTTATTGATGTTATCCTGTAGGGTGGCACAGTGGTATAGTGATTAGCATGAAAGAACCTTGTTTTATTGATGTGATCCTGTAGGGTGGCACAGTGGTATAGTGGTTAGCATGATGAAACCTTGTTTTATTGATACTATCCTGTAGGGTGGCACAGTGGTATAGTGATTAGCATGAAAGAACCTTGTTTTATTGATGTGATCCTGTAGGGTGGCACAGTGGTATAGTGGTTAGCATGAAGGAACCTTGTTTTATTGATGTTATCCTGTAGGGTGGCACAGTGGTATAGTGGTTAGCATGAAGGAACCTTGTTTTACTGATGCTATCCTGTAGGGTGGCACAGTGGTATAGCGGTTATCATGAAGGGATCTTGTTTTATTGATACTATGCTGTAGGGTGGCACAGTGGTATAGTGGTTATCATGAATGAACCTTGTTTTATTGATGCTATCCTGTAGAGTGGCACAGTGGTATAATGGTTATCATGAAGGAACCTTGTTTTACTGGTGCTATCATGTAGGGTAGCAGAGTGGTATAGTGGTTATCATAAAGGAACCTTGTTTTACTGATGCTATCCTGCAGCATAGCACAGTGGTATAGTGGTTAGCATGATGAAACCTTGTTTTACTGATGCTACCCTGTAGAGTGGCACAGTGGTACAGTAGTTAGCATGAAGGAACCTTATTTTATTGATGCTATCCTGTAGGGTGGCACAGTGGTATAGTGATTAGAATGAAAGAACCTTGTTTTATTGATGCTATCCTGTAGGGTAGCACAGTGGTATAGTGGTTAGCATGAAGGAACCTTGTTTTATTGATGTTATCCTGTAGGGTGGCACAGTGGTATAGTGGTTAGCATGAAGGAACCTTGTTTTATTGATGCTATCCTGTAGGGTGGCACAGTGGTATAGTGGTTAGCATGAAGGAACCTTGTTTTATTGATGCTATCCTGTGGGGTGGCACAGTGGTATAGTGGTTATCATGAAGGGACCTTGTTTTATTGATGCTATCCTGTAGGGTGGCACAGTGGTATAGTGGTTATCATGAAGGAACCTTGTTTTACTGATGCTATCATGTAGGGTGACACAGTGGTATAGTGGTTAGAATGAAGAAACCTTGTTTTATTGATGCTATCCTGTAGGGTGGCATAGTGGTATAGTGGTTAGCATGAAGGAACCTTGTTTTATTGATGCTATCCTGTAGGGTAGCACAGTGGTATAGTGGTTATCATGAAGGAACCTTGTTTTATTGATGCTATCCTGTACTGTGGCACAGTGGTATAGTGGTTATCATGAAGGAACCTTGTTTTATTGATGCTATCCTGTACTGTGGCACAGTGGTATAGTGGTTAGCATGAAAAAACTTGTTTTATTGATGCTATCCTGTACTGTGGCAGAGTGGTATAGTGGTTAGCATGAACACCTTGTTTTATTGATGCTATCCTGTACTGTGGCACAGTGGTATAGTGGTTAGCATAAAGGAACCTTGTTTTATTGATAATATCCTGTAGGGTGGCACTGTGGTATAGTGATTAGCATGAAGGAACCTTGTTTTATTGATGTTATCCTGCAGTGTGGCACAGTAGTATAGTGGTTAGCATAAAGGAACCTTGTTTTAATTATGCTATCCTGTAGGGTGGCACAGTGGTATAGTGGTTAAATTTATGTCTGAGTATCACTTAGTTCTCTGGCTTGGTCCTAGGTTGGGGTGCCATCTCTGCAGAGTCTATTTGTACTCTTACTGCCTATGTGGCCTGAGTGCTCCAGTTTCTTCCAGCATCTCAAAGACATGTCAGTTGGTGAAATGGTGATTATCTATATTGTATGTAGATGTTCTTGCTCCGTTTGTGTTTGTGTGTTTTTTGCGTGTGTATGTGTGTGTGTGTGTGTGTGTGTGTGTGTGTGTGTGTGTGTGTGTATGTACAGGCCATACAATGGACTAGTGCTCAGTTCAGGATTGGTTCTATGCTTACATTCATTGGTAGCTACAATAGGCTCTGGTTCCCCTACAATACTTAATAAAACAAAGCTGTTATTGGTAAAAGAATGAATGAATGAATGAATGAATGAATGAATGAATGAATGAATGAATGCCATACACTTGACTAATGGTTAGGAAGCTGTGCTTTGACTGCTACAGTGCAGCATACATGATATATGATAGGTGCGTCACATTCCTGACATGTTATAAATTGTCTTATTGTTCTAAAGACCAAACACTATGTACATTCATTCTATATGTAAGTTAGCATGTTGTCTAAGATTTAGGTTGTAAGCCAAGCAGTGTTGAGCTATATTTTCCTTTGCCTGGCACATGCAGTCCAACAATGAGGCAAGAAACAATGAGAATATAGGTAATGACTCATTAGGGGGCTTGTGAATTTAGTACTGTTTGTTTTAACATGTGCGTCAGAGTAGAAAAATAGCTGATAAGTCAATCAGTCTGCCAAATAGGCAGTCTTACATTTGTTATGATCTTTCCTTCCTTTCTTTACATCCTGCTTTTATATAACACATGCAAAGTTCCTTACGTCTTGAAATCTTAAGTATGACAGTTAGTCCCCTTTTAAGAGACATTAGGTAAATTTTTGTTTGAAATAATTATTTTTTTTGTTTATTGCTACTGTAAATATATATATTTTTTCATGAGCTAAAGGACTGTTGTAGTGCATTCTGACACAGATCATGTTAATATTGTGGGAAGAAATACAAGTGTCATTCAGTCTGCATTAAAGTGCTGAGACTGCATTGTATAATATTAATTAAACTCTAATTAAACCGTTAACCTAAAAAACTCTGAGTATTCAGCAAGATAACCAACTTATGCATTGGAGATGAATAACATTCTCTGTAAACCAAACCAGTTTTAAATGTTTACAGTAATCTGAAAGAACTACTAAAAATCAAAGATTCCTTCCAGATACTGCTCTGCACTGAATACAGTCAGAGGACTCCATTGGCTTGCGTATATTTATTTTCATAATAGCAGATCTTTCTAGTTATAGTCGAAGTACTTCTAGGCTCTCAGAGTTTTAAAACACTGAATTAACTTTGCTTTTACCTTTAACTGTTTGGTCAGTGTCTGTGATCTCCATTTCTCTATGGTATATGGTATCATTGTCTTCTTTGCTTGATATGCATTTTATTGGTATAAACAGATTCAATTTTAAGACTCCTAATAAATTGGGATGGTCTGAATTTTTGTTACATCATTAGAAATTCTGGATTGTTAAACTAGGTACTTTGTTTATACCTGGATTAAATGATGATTCTTATTAAATTAATATATGCTTATTTTGGCTTTGATATTACATTAAGATACATTTTAAATGTAATATATGATTAATCAGGGTTTTAATTGTTGATGTAATGTGTACGTTTATTCAAATGTGACTTTGCAGTGCTTTCTGTTTTGATATTGATGAAGGCATGTAGCCAAAACTGGTTTATGCAGTTAGTAATAATGTTTTTCATATCTGGCTACAGTTTGTTATGCTTTTTGGATACTGAAATGTGGTAGTAATTCGATATGCATTCTCTAACATTGCTTTATCAGGTCTACTACAAGTATTTTTTTTTTGCTAGTAGCTTGCAACACATTTGCTCACTTCCATTTATTCTAAATAACAAATGCCCTAGCTCCACCTAGCTAGAGCCTAGTTAATTAGCTAAGGTAATACCACCTGACCCCATGGAATTGCATAGCCCTACCAGAGCACTAACAGTAATCATAAATCTCCCACTCAGTACCTAATCCTAACATGAATCCTTACTCCCTAAATCTGATTGTAAAACTCCCATCCCACTCCCTAATCCTAAATTCTTTGATTGCTTCTTAAACCTTAAACTCCTTTCCCACTCCCTGACTCTTTATTCTTCCATTGCTCCCTAAACTTAAAACTCCATTCCTGAGCCCTAAATATCTCTCCCACTCCATAATCCTACCCCCTTCCACTTTTTAAACCTAAATGCACCTCCTGATTCTTGCCTGAAAACCTAAGCAACACTCCTACCCTTCTGCCACTCCCTTCACACATCTGCCATGCCTACCCTGCTGCAACTTACCACATGTTTGGGCAAGGTGCATCAGCTCCACCCTCTCCAAGCAGCTGCTGCACATTACCAAAATGTAGTCGAGTTCAAGCATGGCTGGCGTTCCATGAAAATGATGTCCAAATCCCTGGCAGCAAAATGATTGTCTTAGAATACCTAGGAATTGGGAGCTTGTAGTGAAAGTCAAGCCAAGTAAACTTTATTGTTATTCAGACCATACAGCAGAGTGCACAGCTGAATGAAATTTCTTTTCTCCAACCTCATGTACAACATAGTACAAACATTAAACACAAAAAACAAAAGTACATAAACAACAAAAACAGAGTCTGAGGCACAGAAGCTTCCATAACCATGCTCGATTCACCATCCTCACTACCACTAACTCCATCTCCAACCAGCAACAACTCAAGACCCCCAGTCCAGTCCCCCTCTGACAACAGGAAAAGTTCAGATCGGATTTAATCAAATGTGGTAGACAGACAAAAGTACCGCTACTGCTATCTACAGTATGGCAAACTGCTGCCTCAGATCAACGGTCACCTCCCAATCTTTACCATTCACACCACCCCATCACCATCAGTTCCATCCAGTGTCACCAGATCCATCTTGATCACAACCTCCAATGCAGCAATCCTCCAATCCAACAAAATCCAATCAAGATCCACAATCAGCATCTCCATCTGCACTCGGCACAACTCTCTTCCTGAGACCTAAATGGCCATGACTGGATCAACAATCCCAAAACAGCAAAGCAAACAAGCAATCCTCCATCCAACAACTTAGATATCATGGCTGCATCCAACTGCAGACCCAACCAGCCAAAAACAGACTCCCCAACAGACGACAAATTGACGCAAAAAGCAACAAGCACAACGAGAGCTGGAGTAGCTACTGCCACACAAGGTGCTGACATACTGCTCCAAAGACCCTGCTTTATCATATCCATTGATGAGCATTTAGCAAGAGGTAATTATTTAGTAGCCTTTACATTTCAAAAGTATTCATTAGCAGGGCTATTTGTTTGGTGCTTGAATTTAGCTACAGAAATGATGAAATAGCAAAACATGGATAACCCTCCTCATGTGAGAGAGAGGAAGACAGAAATTTTTATGAAATATTGTGTAAGGACAGAGGTATCTTCAGACTGACGTTTACTCAGAGATAAAGCTACATATAAGCACAAAGTTTCCTAATACTGGAGTACATTTTCCTCCATTAGAAAATTATCCTTACACTGTTCCATATGCAAAAAATAACAGTGTCTCCCTTCCTGCATATTTCTATGCTATTCAGCCTTCTCAGTATGCACCATGCTGGATTTACATGAAGTATCACATTGGTTTTCTTTAGTATTTGCCTGACTTGCTCTTACATATTATTGTCCACTGCATTTCTGACTTGTGCTTGAGAAAAAGCCATTTACCAAGGTGCTTGCAGCCTTGTTTTCTTTGCTACTCAGAAGAGTTATAAAAAACATTTTCTGGATTTGACAGCATAACAGCCCCTGTGCCAACTTTCTTTGAATGGGTTTGCACAGTAGATTGGGCAGTACAGGCATAAAGTCAGATACTGATAGCTCTATCAGATAGACTGAATATATGTGAAATTCCTACATTTAAGAAGTTATTTTTTTTTTGCAAAACCAGTTTGCATTGCCAATGTTTGTAAATGATACAAACAGACATGCCAAAAATTTGTTTTAAATGGCAAAGAACAAAGATGAAGCTGAGTAATTTAAGAAAGCATATTTATTTACTTGCTCGTCCAAAAGGAAGCATTTAGAAAATTGCCCAATTTTAGCAAAGTAAACTGCCCGAAGCAGAGGTAACAACAAGATATTATAATGTGGAAGTACAGCGTGCAAGGAAGGAACTTTTAATTAAAAATTTAAAATTATTATAGGATGAGTGGGTTACTCAGTGGTTGCTCCTAGTTGTCCATAGCTGTGTTCTTGACAACTGTACATTTCTAGTATTCTATTATTATTACTGTTGATGCACCTGCTGTGTAATTTTCTCACACATATTGCAATAAACTTAGTTCTACTTGCTGCTTAAACTGCTTGCAGGTTTGTTATTTACTTACTACGGCCATTGCTGCTGCCTTGGTTATTGTGAAACATTCTCACTTAAGATCGCTTTCTGCTTATTTAAATGTCTTGTCGGCTTGATATTTACTACAGCTATTGCTACTAGCTTGGTTATTGTGACTTTTTGCACTTAAGATCCTTGTAGCTATTAACTGTTGACTTAAGATCCTTGTATGTACTGGCTATTGATTCATCTTCTAACTATATACTGGCACACTTGTTAAAGACTTTGACTCACCAGGATAATGGATGACTGACAGATTTATATCCCTTCTATTACCAGCCTCACATCACTTCGAGTTCTAAGGTAGTGTAGAAATTGCTAAATGCTCACAAAGAGCTACCACTTGACGTACATGATACAATCAATGAAAGGTAGTAGCTATACAACAAGGAGTCCACCCTCTCACCAAAATGGTGGTCTCTTAACAATACATACCACTACCCACATCTCTGCACAAACATATCAAACCAGCATATTCTGAGATTGTCAAAAAGTCATTTCACAAGTCTTCAGGAACCAGGAAGATAAAGCCTTAGCAGAGATCTACAGATACAGCGCTTCCACCCTAACACATACTGTAGAGTCCACTGGCTGCAGACCTTAAACAGTTTCCTACCACTAAAACCACAAGTACAGGTAGACATGTCCTAGTAATTGGTGACTCCCTGCATCAGGCAGACTGAATTCATGCTTAAGAGGCAGGGAAAGGACAGGGCAACAGCTAATTATGACACCAGGATCCATAACGCTACAAAGGCTCTTCAGTCCTTCCCACTAGGGAACTCATAGTAGACCACATGGGTTTGAATGACTTGAAGTATACAGCCAGGAGGAACATGTAGGGAGATAAACTGGATCTCTCTCTCTCCCTCTCTCTCTGCATCTGTCAAATGTGGCTAAGAGCCTGGTCTTTACTGGAATCCTAAATTCACCAAGAATAATGCTTAAATACAAAGGTGAGATAATTGGCTTTAACAATTAGCTAAGCAATTGGTGTCATTCTTGTGGGGGTCCCTACATGGGATAAGATGGTAGACAATTTGAATTTCCATCAACATGTAAACAAACTACACAGAACAGACAGTTTTATTTACTAATGTTTACCCTTTCTCTGGAATAAACTGTCTTTAAATGTTACACCCTTGCATCCTTCAAGACTGACCCTGACAAATGGATAGGTATCTGTAGCTTCATCTCAGCCCTGGCTTTTAAGAGGGGAGATTCTTAAGGATGAGTATCAGCAATGTGAAAATAGTCTCACAACTTGCCTTGTAATTACTATGATCCTATTTATTATTACTTTTACAATTATTATTACCATTAGTATTAGCATTAGTATTAACATTGGTATTAGTATTAGCATTAGTATTAGTTTTAGTCTTAGTATTACTGTTAATATTACTATTTGTATTAGTATTATTGCTTGTTTACATTATCAAATTCTGTGGAGAAAATATCTCAACAAAAGTACATAATACAGTGAATAGTGTGGTGTATTCAATGGACTGTGTTGTCTTGCCTTAGCTAGTGCTCTTTGGGGGCGGGGGAAAGTGCATGACGCAAGGCGTGAGACAGGATGTTGGAGTGTATTGTAAGGTTGTTGGCCGGTCAATAAAGTTTGGAGTTGGTACCAACTGCACACAGTTGTCCCGCGTCTTCTTTCTAAGGTAAAAGAATACGACATGGTGTCAGAAGTGCTGTGTGGCTGTGCCTGGGAGTGCTGACCTCTTGCTGAAGACCGTACGAGTGGCCAAGGGACGTGGAGAGCGGACATGTCGGACGACGAGAATGGTCGGCAGCCACGAGCTAGAATCAACATGGCGGCTAGCGCTCCCAATGCTACATTCAGTATTCAGCCGCCAGAGCCCTTTGACTTCTCCAAACCCCACGAATGGACACGATGGATACGCCGGTTTGAACGGTTCCGGCAGGCCAGTAATTTATCTTCCAACCCAGAAGGGAACCAGGTGAACACCCTGATATACTGTATGGGCGATGAGGCAGACGATGTCTTGAGAGGCCTCAAGCTAACCGAGGCAGAGCACCAGGAGTATGCCAAAGTGAAGGAGGGTTTCGAAAGATTTTTTATTGTCAAAAAGAACATTGTTTACGAACGTGCACGATTTAACATGCGAAAACAAGAACTGAACGAGACTGTTGATGGTTTTGTTACTGCCCTGCATGCTTTAGCCGAACACTGCAATTATGGGACGCTGCACGACGAGCTTATAAGGGATAGAATTGTTGTGGGCTTGGCAGACACCAGACTGTCCGAGCGGATGCAGATGGAGAAAGAGTTGGACTTAGAGAGAGCTGTAAATATGGCCAGACAGTCGGAGGAGGTCAAGAAGCAGCAAACGGCCTTGCGGTGCGACAGTACCGCCCTGCAGTATAACGTGAATGCTGTGCAGACACCACTGGACGCCACACGCAGGCCAGATGCCTCGAAAGGTTGGGGCAAGCCCTTGGCACCGATTTTTCAGCGCCAGACGCAAAAGAGTAAAGACGCCCCGAGCTCGCAGTGTTACAGGTGTGGGGGGCCATTTCACCATAGACTCCTATGCCCGGCGACTGCTGCAAGATGTCGCTCGTGTGGGAAGAAGGGCCACTACCAGCGGGTCTGCCGACAGTTCAAGGCGGTGCAGAGTATTGAGGAAGACGAGGAGCCGGGTGAGCGTGAAGAACAGGGGTTCTTCCTTGGTTCTGTCTCCTCCGGGAACCATTCCTGGATTGTGGAGGTGAAAATACAGGGCACACCTATGACTTTCAAGCTTGACACGGGGGCGGATGTTACTGTTATCTCCAAGTCAGACCTGCACAACTTGTTCAGTGGGAAGGATGCTCCTGTGCTCCAGCAGCCGGAGAAACCATTGTTGGGTCCTGGAGGGATGCCACTGGAGGTTACAGGATCCTTGGAGCTTCAGCTTGGCTATGGACAAAGACAGACATGTGAGAAAGTGTATGTTGTAAAAGGACTCCGCATGCCGCTTTTAGGCCTTCCTGCTATTTTGGGGCTGGGCCTCCTGAAACGTGTTGACACTATCACCATGGAGTCTTTGAAGACCTCATACCCGGACTTATGCTCTGGGTTGGGGGTAGTGCAGCGGAAATACCACATAAAGCTTCAGCCAAAGGCGGTGCCATACTCTCTGAAGACCCCAGGAGGATACCACTGCCATTGATGGGGAAAGTGAAAGAGGAGTTAATGAGGATGGAGGCGCTGGGTGTCGTTACCAGAATGGAAGAACCTACTGATTGGTGTGCAGGCATGGTGGTAGTCCCAAAGAAAGACAGTAACAGGCTGAGACTATGTGTAGACTACACTAAGCTAAATGAATACGTATGCAGGGAAAGGTTCGTGCTGCCCTCGGTTGAGCAGAGTCTTGGGATGCTTGCTGGGGCGAAGGTGTTTAGCAAACTGGATGCCAATATGGGATTTTGGCAAATTCCTTTGTCAGAGGAGTCGGCCGCGCTTACCACATTCATAACCCCTTTTGGGCGTTTCCATTTCAATCGCCTTCCCTTTGGCATTAATTCTGCACCGAACACTTTCAACACCTGATGGCACAGGTCATTGAACTATTAGAGCGTCTGTTTTGGCACATGGACGATGAGTTGGTCTGGGGCGTTGCCAGGAGGAGCACGATGCCCGGCTTCACGCGGTATTAAAGAGACTGGAAGAAGCAGGTATTACGTTGAATGTAGGGAAACGTGACCTGTCGAGGGGCACAGTGACTTTCTTGGGCCATGTCATTACGAATGCTGGTATAAGCCCGGACCCAAGGAGGACCGCGTCCATCACGGAGATGGCGGCACCTGCTACAGTAGGAGAACTTAGGAGTTTCCTGGGCATGGTGAATCAGGTGGGGAAGTTCATCCCTCATTTGGCTGAGAGGGACAGAGCTTTGAGAGACTTATTATCAAAAAAGAACAGCTGGTACTGGGGTGGGGACCAGGAAAAGGCATTCAAGGACTTAAAAGAGGCAATCACCTCACCTCCAGTTTTGGCTGTGTATGACCCGGAGAGGGATCTGAAGGTTTCATGGATGCTTCTTCCTTTGGGTTAGGGAGTGTGTTGCAGCAACAATGGGAGGACGGCTGGAGACCCGTGGCATACGCATCAAGGTCACTCTCATCCACAGAGCAACGATATGCGCAGGTTGAGAAAGAGGCCCTAGCGTCTACCTGGGCATGTGAACGCTTTCGAGATTACCTATTAGGCAAATCGTTCTGTCTAGAGACTGATCACAAACCCCTGGTTTCATTGCTGGGAGGTCAGGCGCTGGATCTTCTACCGCCCAGAATCCAACGCTTTAGGATGAGATTGATGCAGTTCTCATACACGGTGCAGTACGCTCCAGGGAAATCACTGTGGGTGGCAGATGCCCTGTCACGTTCTCCACTTAAAACCAGGCTAACCCCGGAGGAAATGGAGTTAATGGAGGACACGGATATCTACGTGAACAGTATTGTGGAAAACATGCAGGTGAAGCCATCCTTCCTCCAAACACTACGGGAGCAGCTGAAAGCGGACAGTGTGTGTGCGCGGGTCATGGACTTGTGCAGCCAGGGGTGGCCGCTGTATGCGAACCAGGAACCCTTACTGAAGAGCTACTGGCCAGATCGGTCCACACTAACAGTGAAAGATGGGTTGCTTTTAAAAGATTTGCGCCTTGTTATCCCCTCTGCCATGCGTAATGAGGTGTTGTTGAAATTGCATGAGGGACATCAAGGCATTGTGAAGTGCAAAGCCAGAGCCTGTCAGACCGTCTGGTGGCCTGGGCTTAGCCAGCAGATAAATGACATGGTTTTAAGATGCAGGACGTGCATCTCAGAGAGAAGGAATCCTCCTGAGCCCCTCATCCCAACAGAATGTCCTGACCGACCATGGCAAAGAGTAGGCGCGGATTTATTTGAACTAAAAGGACATACTTACCTTCTTGCTGTGGACTACTTATCCAGGTTTCTTGAGATCGCATTGTTGAAACATAGCAAATCCAACGAGGTCATCACCCACCTAAAATCTTTCTTCGCTCGCCATGGTATCCCAGAGGTACTTGTGTCTGATAATGGACCTCAGTTTTCAGGGCAGTCTTTTGCGGCCTTTGCAACCACTTATGGCTTCGAGCATGTCACAAGCAGCCCCAGGTTCCCGCAGAGTAACGGGGAGGCAGAACGTGCGGTGCAAACGGTGAAGAACCTGCTAAAAAAAAGTGCTGATCCGTACATGGCTCTCTTGGCGTACAGGACAACGCCACTGCAGAATGGTTATAGCCCTGCGGAACTTCTTATGGGACGACGGTTGCGGACCTCTCTTCCGATTCATCCTTCGCAGTTGGACCCTGTGCTGCCGGACTGGAGAAGGCTCAGGGGGAAAGAGGGGGAGAAGAGGGTGTATAATGGCGAAAACTACAACAGACGCCATCGGGCAAGGCCGCTGGGGGATGTGTTGCCCAGTGACCAGGTGTGGGTGACAGATATGAAGACCCCAGGTACTGTAGATCAAAAACATTACTCGCCGAGGTCATTTAAGGTAGATGTGCCCCAAGGGACTGTGCGGCGAAACCGTGTGCATTTGATTCCCTTATCTGAGCCTGACTGTGAATCAAACCCTGGGTGTCCGGAAAGTGTGCTAAGTAAGACCGATGAGGCCTTGCCATTTTGCAATGGCCTTCCCCGAACCCCGGGCACACAGTGATGTTGTGAGGACCAGATCAGGAAGAGTTATTAACAAGCCGGACCGTTTGGATCTGTGAAGATCAGGGTATAAATAACAATGTCATTTGGGTTTATAGTAATCTGAATGTGGCTAAGTGAGCATTTGGTGTCAATGTACCAAGTTCGTAGTGAAGTGGAAGAAATTGAATAGATCTGGGTTTTGTGTTAAGTGAAAAGGGGCCTTATGGAAAAGGAGATGTGGTGTATTCAATGGACTGTGTTTTCTTGCCTTAGCTAGTGCTCTTTGGGGGCGGGGGAAAGTGCATGACGCAAGGCGTGAGACAGGATGTTGGAGTGTATTGTAAGGTTGTTGGCCGGTCAATAAAGTTTGGAGTTGGTACCAACTGCACACAGTTGTCCCGCGTCTTCTTTCTAAGGTAAAAGAATACGACAAATAGGTCATAAAATATAACATAACATTATGTTCTTCTTAAAGTGGCATTGGCTTCGAGTATTGTCAAATCTTAATAAACAGAGTAAATTGCCTAAGGAGAAGCAGGACAGCGTGTGATCCACATCGACATAAAGGCCCATAATGCTCTCCAAATATGAATGCACAGTTATAGATACATACACACACACACACACACACACACACACACACACACACACACACACACACACACACACACACACACACACACACATACACACACACACAGACACACACTGCTGACTACTTTTCCAGGCTTCAAACTTGTTTCACTGCCACTTATGTGAGGGGGTCATAGCAGTATGCCGACAGCTCTGTGCTGTTCTCCCACCTTCCAGGATGGGCCTACCGGATACCCATACTCCCCTGTCAGCTCATTCATATACCAAAAACTCCAACTGAACCTGGGGCACATGGTCTGTAATCATGGCTTTATCTCTCCATACCAACTGAGCTGACTCTCCATTACTTATTTGTATTTCTTCTGTATTATTCTGCTTTTTCCTTGCTCTAATTTGCTTTCATTTTATTTTTATTATTATTATTTTTTTATGTAACTTTTATCTTGTGTTGCTGTCTTGCTTTTGTTGTCAGCTCTCCATTGCTTTTATACATTTTATGTTACTAGACCTCCTTTTGTATCCCATTACTTTTAGCTTAATCAGGCCTAATTACTCGTGTACCACCTTATATTTGCATTACTGTTTGCTACCAAATGACAAAGAATTCAAAATCCATTTTCTAATATGATGAATAGTTTCTCTTCTGTTGTGGTCACATATAAACTCCACATCAGTATGTACTACAGCATTTGGATTCTCGATTTACATAATGAAACTCCACACAATTTGTTGTTTGTCTTTTCGGCTTTTCCCGGTTAGGGGTCGCCACAGCAGAAGTCCGGTCTGCTAATGATTGGCAGTAGATTTTTATCGTGCCGAGTTGCCAGCCCGACGCCCAACCTTCGGCGAAGGCACGCCCATTCGACACAATGCCTGCTTAAAAAAAATGTTTTCTTTAAAAGATATTCATTTATATTTTAAGGTGTTAATTATCTCAGAATTAGTGTGCTCTGGTATCCTTTGTTTATTTTTTTTTTCTGCTGACTCTGGAGAATTTAAGTTAAGCAGGTATCACTTTGATCAGAAATTTAATCAAGTCTTGTAGAAAATTAGCATGGGTTGCCTCATAACCTCATAGAATACTTTGTTGTTTGTACACACTATAGTAACTGAATTTTAACAGAACTATCTGAATACTATTTGTTAATGCTGTATTAATCCCAGGACTAATTCTCTGGAATAATTATGTGGTAACATGTTCTTTGTTTCAATTTAAAATGGTTTCTTGCATTTTCTAGATCTGGCAAGAAGCCAAGAAGTAATCTGAAATACTAATGAAAGCTGCCATCATAAACACAAAAGACTATAGAAGTAATGAAAATATTTACACTGAGCTTTAATACGTGACTTCAACATTTTCAAGGGGTCAGGAAAATACCAGTCAGTTCTTCAGAAGCTTGGCAAGTTGCTATTGAGCTTCTGGAAAAAACACAGTAAATGGACAGCATTATAAAGAGAGTCATGGGTAATTATATTCTAAAGACCTGCAGGTGCTTCTATAGACAATGGTTTTGGGGTCTGACCAGATGCCTCACAGAGAATCAGAACCTACTACAGAGCTAAACCAAACTTGGTATAACAGGAATTTGGTTCAGTGAAACCTGATACAAAATAGTTTCACTAGACCCATAACTCTCGGTCTATGCAACAACACATCAGGTGACAATATGTGGACAGGCCATCAGATAAGGTTGGACTGTACATATCAAATGTTTATTATATTGGACTTTACAGTTTTCTTGATAACCACAAGATGCCTGTGCAAGTAGATATTCATAGCAGTGGGTAAATCTGATCCAATCTGGCTATGTAGAAAAGGAGGTTCTCTGTTGTTCTGCTGCAGCTACAAAATGACCTTTAGATAACTTTTACGAACTAAAAAAGTGTGACTGGTGTTCAGATATCTATGTGCGTGCATAAAAGACTCAACAGTAAACACTGTGAGAAAAAAACATATCAGATGGAAGCATTCACAGCTTACAGAATTGGGAAACAAGTGCTAAAATGGGCCAGTGAGTGGGGAGACTCTAAAGGTATCAGGAAGTACCTAACAGCATAGGCAGTACAGTTCCTGCATCACAACAGATTAACAAATAAAAAAAAAAAAAAAAAAAAAAAAAACATAAAATATATGCAGCAGTTAAAACCATTGCTGCAGTTTACTGAGGTCACATGACTGAAAACTAGTTATCCAAAAAATAATATTTTAACAATGTTTTTAAACAGAAATAAATTTTGAAAAACTTACTTTGATATTTCAACATTCTTCATCAGAGCTGTCAAAAGAAAAGGTATACTCATTAGATTCATTGAGACAGTGAAGTGTGTATGCACTTAACGTATATAATGGAAATATTGTTTTAGAGTTACAGCAACAACTGGAAAAAAACATATATTATTATGTGCAAAATGAATATTGTCACTAAAATGCATGTTTTTTTTTTTTTTTTTTCACCGAGAGCCGGAAAGGCCAAATTCCAATACATAAACTGTGGCATAGCCACCAAAAACATCTGTTTTAGCAAAAGCAGAATAACATTTTATTGTTGCTCCCACAGCAGGGCAAGACTGAACAAAACAAAGTTCACTGGTCACTATAACTTTTTTTTCTTAACCAAAAAAAGTACATTGTTTCATCTTTAGCATATAAATACTGATGTGACTGCTTAGAATAGAAGTACATAATTTCATCTTTAGCATATAAGTACTGATGTGACTGCTCAGAATAGTTTAGCAACAGGAATCACAAAATGTCCTAGTGGTTCTGTTGAGATTACAAGTTTGCTGAATAATTAATTGAAAACAAAGGGTCTATATTACAATGTCGAACTCACAGGAGTTCGAACATTGTACTATCGGACCGTACAGTTTGAAACCCAATAATAATGAAAACACAGAACAACGATTTTTTTCCCAGGGAAAAAAATCACTGTTCTGTGACAAAAAAAAAATTACACTTTAAACTTAAAGTGGGGGACTTCACCCCCCACACCCCCCTACTTAAATATACCAACTCCGAGATTGCACCACAGTGAATGAAATAACAAAGCCCCAAAAACGGCCCACGATTTTTTTCCCTGGGAAAAAAATCGGTGCACCGTGACTTCGCTATTTTCGTATTTTGGACTGTTGGGTTGGATAATACAATGTTCAAACTTCTACAAGCTGAACATTGTAATATAGACCCGAAAATAAATATGGTAGTTTCACAGATGCTTTTATTACTCAAGAAGCAAATTACTGCTGCTCTGTACTCAGGTGCTAGAGAAACTCTGTACTGTATCTCTCCTCTGACACTCCATAAACTATATAAAATGATGCATTTCCTCTGCACTGAATTGACTTTTGGCTGTATGGTTAGGTTGCAGCGGCATTACTTTCCTCCTGTAGTAATGCTGCATTGTGCTTTATGTCGCCATACCATAGATGCAGCTGTAGACTAATTAGCTCTAATTTGATACAAGCTCACAAAGAAGCTGGGGGATTTTATTGACTTTTATTTTTCAGCCTGTAACTGTAAATAACATTTTTCCAGTCTAAAAATAAGGGTTGAAAAACAAGGCAGAAAGGCCATGAAAATACTGTGGCTTCTTTGTTTGCAATGGAAAAAAATCTCTGACTGAGACAATTTATGTCACATTTGTCATTAGTGTAGATAATTGTATTGGCAGCCTAAAATTCTCCTTGATCTAGCTTGTGTTGCCCTTCTTGAAGCTGGATGGAACTTCTGAATATAGTTTATTGGTAAGGCTTGTAATGGTTAGTAGACTGATTGCCTAGTACTCAGCTAAGAACCTATGAAAGAGAAAGAAAAGAAGCAGGGCTCTACAACTGGTGGAGCAGCGGTTAGCATTGTTGGCTCACAGCAAGAAGTTTTCTGGTTTGATTCTTGGCTGGGGTACCTTCTGTCTGGAGTCTGCATGTCCTCCCTGCAGTCGCGTGGGTTTTCTCCAGGTGCTCTGGTTTCCTCCTACAATCCAAAGACATGCATTAGGTGGGTTGGACACTATTTGTGTGAGTGTGTGGATGAACTACCATGGCAGGGCTAGCCACCCAGTGGTGTAAACCTTGGCTTGAGATGATTGTCACTGTTGAAGTGACACTCTAACCCCGTGTGCAAAATGGGAAAAAGGGGTTGAGGATGGATGGCTGAATGGGTTAGGCTTGTAATGGTTAGTAGACTGATTGCTCTAGATCAGCTAAGAACTTATGAAAGAGAAAGAAATAAAACAGGACTCTAGGATTGATTCTTGTGGGAATTTACTTGTACATAATGCTTCCCCAGAATATCAAAAGTTCTATCAGGAAGCCAGTTTCTGAAACCAAAATAGGGTACTGAGATAATTCAAAGTTAATGCTTCCTAAGCATTATACAGTTGATTGAAGAAGTACACTGAGAACTCATAAAACTACTACCGCATAGATTAAGAAATGATTACCATGATCATGAAGCCTTACAAGCAGTGTCTTCCTTCTTTCAAGTAGCCCTTTCTAATTAATAGACAACCCAGTCAGGGAGGTATTCTATTAACAGGAGTATCAGCATAGAGAACAGTCCTGCTGGCCAGCAGAAGGCATTGATAGTCAGCCATGTTCTCCCCTCCCATGAAACAGCAGCAGTTCCCAATTTACACTGTTTACTCATTCAAAGAATTGTTCAGCAGCATATGTTACCAGGGGAGAAGGAAAAATTTAACACTGTCAAAAGACAGTGGTCAGCTTTTGACCATGGTGCAGGTGCAGGTACATTCAGTGACATTTCAGCAGTGGCATGGTGATGGTGGGGAGTTAGCTTATGTATGTGTGTGAAAGTGTGTATGCATGCCTGTGGGGCATGATTTTTGACAGATGAATGTGTGTGTCTGTCTGCCTGGGTGGTCACTGTAGGGATGGTTAGATAGGGAATCTAGAGTGTAGATATGTCTGTGTGTTTATGTTTGTTTGTGTGCATGTGTTTGTGTGTCTGACATATGTGGGTGAATGAGTGAGTGTGCCTGTAAATTTGATCAAGTGAGTATGTTGGTTGTTTGATTTTGAGCAGATGCGTCTGTGCATGTCAGTATATGTTTGTGTGTGTGTGTGTGTGTGTGTGTGTGTGTGTGTGTGTGTGTGTGTGTGTGTGTGTGTGTGTGTGTGTGAGTGTGTGTGCGTGTGTGTGTGCGTGTGTTTGGAAGTATGTGTTTGTGTGTAAGTGCGCTCACAGATGACCAAGAGTGTGTGTGTGTGTGTGTGTGTGTGTGTGTGTGTGTGTGTGTGTGTGTGTGTGTGTGTGTGTGTGTGTTTGGAAGTATGTGTTTGTGTGTAAGTGCACTCACAGATGACCAAGTGTGTGTGTGTGTGTGTGTGTGTGTGTGTGTGTGTGTGTGTGTGTGTGTGTGTGTGCGTGTGTGTGTGTGTGAGGTTGAGTGTAGGGGGGTTGCCTGTGCCAATGTGATGCATGAGCTGACAGAGTAGATACTACCACTGTCTGATAGTGTTAACGGTAAAAAAGTGTGAGTCAAAGACATGCTAATGAGCCAGTGGTGAGGTCTTCCTCATTGCAACCATAACTATTTCTCAATTGCATATTCAACTGATTGCATAAACTGACCTACCCGCAGTAGGTTATTTCCTCATGCAGTGTGACTTACTGAATATCAGGGTATGTCTGTCACTCTGATGCCTGGTGAGGGAGACTACAATAGGTTTGCATTTATCCACTCAGCCATCTTCATCTCTTTTTTGATAGATGCTACAAATATATCTGCAATGAAGTAGTTACAACAAAAACTCATTCTTTCAATTTTGAACTGCATTTTTTTCTTCTAGACTTTATTAATCTGTACTGCTGATGCAAATACTGATTAACTGATTCTAGTTTCTATCTCCGCGTTGTAGAGGGATGACACTTTTAAGTGGAATAGTCAGCACTGCTGCATCCAATTACTGTGCTTTAGGCACATTTCAAACTTAGAATAGCCAATCACTTTTAGGCGGCTGTGCAAGTTTTATCTAGAGCATGTGTTATTAAACCAGTGGCAGTGAGGGAATTGTACAGTTCTGGGAAGATAAACACTGTTGGCTAGAGCTTTATGCTATTTCCAACCTTCATTTCTCCTGGTATTTTATTTTGCACAAGCAGTCAGACATTTTTGTCTTTAAAACTCTTGGAAGCTGAAGCTCGTCTGAAGTTAAAACCAAGCTAAGCATTTCGTCCCATTTCACATCCTGCGAAGCACATTTAGTCAGTTGCACTTCTCTTACCATTTAAACCAGTTTTGTTTCCCAGCTACTTACTCTTTCTCTGTTCTTCTTTGAATTTGGTGGCTTTTGAGCTGACCATCCCTAATGTATATTTGGCCTTGGAACCGCCTCAGTATAATCTCCTGTATTCATTTTACTGGACAATGGAAGATCAGACTGGGAATGTCCTTCACTTAGACTGTTAAAAGCTCGAGTTAGCCTCCATTTCTTATATTTTCTGCCATTTATTACATATTTAAGCTGTATTTATAGTCACCTACATTTGCTATGTTTACTTCTATGTTTCTATGTTCTAATATTTATTGTGTTTGTAACTTTAGCCTGGTCTGATGCCACAGACTTGTAGTTAGACTAACAGTAGTAGGAGGGTTGTGATTTAGTACATTATCTGTATTATCAAAAGTGAAATTAAAACTGTACATTTTCTGGCTTTTATTACATATTTAAGCTCTACTTAGTCACCTTCATTTTGATCACTTGTTTTTGCACTTTTTGCCATTGTCACGTTTTTATATAAAAAAGCAAAACAAATCGCAGCGACCACCACTCGGATTTCTTATTTTATTTCAATAAAAAAATTATAAATAGCAGCAAAAGTATACAAAAGATGAGCGCTTTCGGGCTGTGTCCTTCTTCAGATAAAAAAGTACTGTGACACTGTTATTTAAAACAGAGTGACAACCAATCATATCCTAGTACTGAACCCGCCTTTTCTTGAGTGCGGGTTTTAAAGGGACCACTTAATTTAAACCTGGATGTCTATGTACTGTCAATTCAACTATCCATCTGGTTTCTTCTAGCTCTGTATCATTTACTATGTCCCCACCTCTATGTCCCTTCCTTATATTCCAAATATCCTTGAACTTAAAATAATGTCCTTCATTATTAGAAACATGCCTAGATAAGGCATTATGTTCATTCTGTGTTCTTAAGCAGACAGATGATTTAAAATCCTGACCTTAAATTTGCAATTTGTCTTACCTACATAATAGCATGCACACAACTGACATGTCGCAAGGTATATCAAATTATGGATATTGCAATTTGCTCTTTGCTATCCGCCAATATCTTTCTCAATTTGTCATCTGACAATAAAATTTTCCAACTGTGCCTAATAATTTCACACACTCTATGAATATTGCTACTGTACATTAACATAAGTCTAAGAGTGCTATGTATTAGTGTTTTGGCAGAACAACCTTTGATGAAGAGGCTTCTATTTGTTGTTTTGGACTTTATATAAAAAAGTTACAGTTGTTTAAATTCTGGCCTGGTCTGGTACCACAGACTTATAGTTTAGATTTACAATAGTGAGAATATTGGGACTGCTGCATGATCTATGTTCCTGAGCTCCATTGGCTCAAGTGTTTGCCTTTTTGATTGGCTTACTGAACTACCTTGTCATTTATAACCTATACTGAGCATGCTGCTGTAGGACTTGTTCAACAGTGGGTAGTGTGTTGAAGATTTGTTTCCATAAGAAGCCTGCCTAGCCAAACTGACTTCAGTACACTAAACCTACAGCCTCTGCGTGTAAATAAGATGATCTAAGCTGCAGTAAGATAAGCAAATTAAAGTAGTTCTCCCAGTCCAAGATAACTAAGGAATTTTCCTACAAGTAAACACCCCAAAGTACCCACTCAAGCAGGTCCCATCAACCCTCATCTCAGTATCAAATCCAACTACCTACACCAGCAAGTACCAACCTCACTGTCCCCAAAAATCAGACCTGTCAAAACCATGGAGCAACATTTTCCCACAATTTCTGTAGTTAGCCTGAATGAGATTGATATCTTAAGACAGTGGATGAATTGTCTCATGTTGTCTGAGAACCACAGACACACACACACACACACACACACACACACACACACACACACATATATATATATATATATATATATATATATATATATATATATATAAAATGTCCCTGGAGGCTAAAATCTCACACGCAGGCAGAACTGACACCAGGAGCATCAGCAGTTCTCCCCAAACACATCTTCTCACAACCCAGATAAAACACATAACCAATCATATGCTGATGTTGTAAAGATTAACTTGTCCAAACCACAAACACTCCAAGTCTGCAATGCTTACCATCTGACAGTTTCCAATGTCATAGATATTGAGCCCATAAGGCAGGTATCTACCCAAACAAATATTCTAATCATAAGTGACTCCATTACAAGGTATACTGATGCACAAATCATCACGCTAAGTAAGAAATGAATGACAGTCAGTTGCTTGTTTGGTGGCAAGATTTGTCAAATCACACACACTCTCAAATTCCTTGAACAGCAAGTACCAGTATGACTCTGTCATAGTACATTTGGGTGTAAATGACTTGAGATGTACCTCCCTGGGCCATAGGAAGAGAGACATGATGGAGCTCTTGGACTACATGTCCAAGGCAGGTTTAAAACTAGCATTGAGCAACATCCTACCTTCCCCAAAATAATTGACTTCAATAACTAGCTTAGCTTTTGATGTCATTCAAAGGGGTTACTATATTTTGTCAGCTACCTGTCTCTTCTGGGCTTTTCAGTATTGGCAAAAACATTGTCCACCCTAATAGTGCTTTTTTAGACAACACAAACCAGATAAACCTACCACCATAACATAACAAGCAAATAAAAATATAAACGTGCTACTGATCAATGCTAGAAGCCTAAATAAGAAACTTGACTCCCTACAAGTCTTCCTCACCTTGGAGAATGTAGACATCTGTGTAGTAACTGAGATGTGATCTAAATCAGTAAACAGTACTCTGGCTGTGCAAGGCCATACTGCCTTCCACACATTTAGACCATGTAGTACACAGAAAGGGAAAAATGAGGGTTGTCTTAATCTATAGCCAAAAGAGGCTCACATCAAGACTGGTAAAACAGCAGAATGTCCTAGAGCTTTGTCATGTCCTACTGACGGTCATCAGACTTCCTTTCCATATTCTAACTACAGAACATTCTCTATGACCTGGGAATGCCATAGTGCCTATTTATACAAACTGGAGTCACTCAGCATTAAACTCAATACCACCTTGCTGGGTGACTTTCTCTACCAGCTATAGACTGAGAAACATATATCACCATTAGTATGTAAGCTCAGAGTTTCCTGGACTTTGTTAACACAAATCCTGTGTACCAGCTAGTCTGAGAACCCACTAGGAGAAACAAATATGGGGGAATAATCATTCTCTATCCCTTGTGTAATATCCTCACTAGTTAGTTTCAACCACAAAGCAGTCTCCTTCAAAATATAAATAAAATCCAAGATCTCCACTGTCTAGAACTTTTAGAAATTTCTCCATGGCAATCTTCTTATTTCAAGTGATACCCTGACAAATTTCAAATCCCTGTCATACTCAGAAAATGTTACTGTTTATGGAGAAATATACACTGCTAATTTATTTCAGCATGTAAAAAAACTGCACAGAAGCAGATGTACCTAGTAGACCAAACACAGGGTGAACTCTAAAAACAAACTTCCATAGTGCAACCACAATATCAATAAGCTTTATAACAAAAGAAAAAAAAAGGTGGCCAAAAATAAGAAGTACAACACCCAGCATGTTAGAAACCCTATAATTAAATTAAATAAGCAACTTAGGGAGTCTAAGCAAAGCAAACAAGGCCAACTTTGAGGCAAAAATACCGATCTTGGCCAAGGACAACTACAAGACCTTCGCAGCTATGTCCATAATCTTAGAAACGCTATGCTGTAGTGTACTGAGCTTATTGTAAAAGTCACCACCCATACCGAAGCTGAAAATATAGCAAACCTGGTGGCTGATAAACTGTGCTCCAGCTTCATCCCCTCTAACCCCCAAATATCTCACAAGAAATATGAGAAACCAATATGCCCCCAGCTATCACACAGGACCACGTCCTACAGGCTCTTTCAAAAGTCAAAAATACTCCATCTGTCAGTTCAGACAATATCTCTGCATGTATCCTCAATAGCATGAAGCACAAGTTATCCATGCTCCTAACAACAGTGTTCAACCTCAGCCTCCAAATACGTTCATACCAAGCAAATGGAGGGCAGCAACAGTTATACCTCTGCACAAAGTAGGACTATGCATCAACCTGGGTAGCTACAGACCGTAAGTCTAACCAGCCTGCTACGTAAAGCTATGAAAAGACTTATCATGGAATTAATCAATAAGGACATAAGTAACCTCCAAACACTGGACCCATCCCAGTTTGGTTTCATCAAAGGCAGGTCATGCTTACTTAACCTAGTGGACTTTTTCAAAAGAGCCACCAAAGCAATAGATGAAGGCAAGATGGTACACAAGCCTTTGATACAATAGCCTACTTAGGCCTTGTAGAAAAGCTTTGTAAATAAATAATAAACCCCTATGTCACCCACTGGATTACCAACTGGCTCACAGATAGGACACAGGAAGTCAAGATAGGGGACACTACCTCCACAAACAGACTAGTTATTAGTGGAGTCCCATACAGTTCAGCACTGGGACCACTCTTGTTTGGCTTATACTTCTGAGAAGTCCAAACAAACATCAAGCGCCTTTGGTTGACCAAGTCAGTGGATGACTATAAGCTGGGAGCAGCCATTGGATCCATGGAAGACTCAGCTATCCTCCTAGAAGGCTTGTCACAAACAAATAACTAGTGCCAGAATTATGGACCAAAACCTAATGCCAAAAAGTGCATTATTGTATCCTTTGGGAAACAATTGGTCCAGAAACTACCACATTGATAATACATGCCTAAGAGTGGCTCCAGTAGTTAGAGATTTGGGAAAATACATAGACAGTGACTTATCATTTGATCAACATGTGTCTACTGTTGTGAGGAAGTCCTTCTATACTGCCCAACTTATAAGCAAAGGGATTGCATCTCACTCCAGAGATGTCAATGTTCCACTGTACTCAGGCCTCATCATTAAGTACAATGCACCCTTTGGTATGCATCTCTCCAGATATATGCAACAACTAAAGCATCAACAGAGGCTCCTCACTAAGAAAATGCAGCAACTAAACCACATAACCTATACGGGCCACCTCAAAGCTCTATCACTATACTCAGTCTCTTATAGACTATAAGAGGCATGCTCTGACCAAGTACTAATGGACTTACTGCACATCTGCATGTCAAATGCTATCAAAAATACTCAACCACAAGATATTAACCTTTTCTGCAACATAAACGGAATAGTTTGGAAGGACAATTACATATCCCAGAGGATACCACTGCTCTGGAACAGACTAAATATCCCCATGAAACAAAGCTCAACCCTGCCCCTATTCAAATGTATCTTAGATCAATGGATGGGAATAAGGAAATTTATGCTAGGACTACCCCTTGTGCTGCTAATGGACAGAGGGATCACCTAAATGCCATATCCTGCAGCAGGCACTATTCAGCTGTACCACCCCAGAAACATTCATTCACAAATGGGAAGTAAAGGAATATAAATCATGGTGAGGATATTTGAATGCCTAATGGGATAACATGACTAACTTTAAAATGGCCCTTCAAAGCAGTTTGCCTAGTATTCACCTATAAACCTATTAACATATTATGCCCAGAGATAAAGAAATTTGCTTATGGAAATATCCTTAAAATATCAGTTTTGCATGTTTAGCAGAATATTTTGAGACTGTATTAAAGAATGAAGGCTTCATTGTCAGAAGTGTATTAACAGTAAAGTTATGATGCCTAAAAATTGACTAATCAATTAAGAACATTGTATGCTTATGACATCATTTTGAACATGAAGTCCTATTTATTACATACCTTATATAGGCAGCTGTACCTTCTGATGAGTGGAAAACACATACACACACACACACACACACACACACACACACACACACACACACACACACACACACACACACAGGCAAACATACACACGCACATACCCTGAGTCAACAAACTCCAAATAAACATGATATAAAAACAGGTATCTGGCATACTGTGTTTTTAACTACACTATTGATGTGTGAGCAATAGTTTATCTGTGTCCATGACACATCATCAGATCTGGTACAGATCCTGTAAACCCACTGTCTCCATGGTGAAAAGGAATGATGCACTTACTAAAAATGAGATGATTCATAACTGAGCAGCAATTGACATGCTAGAGGACCTGATGGTGTGAGATGAGAGACAATAGCTGTCAGCTTGTACATCTCAGAAGGATGGTTGAGCACCCTGCTGTTGCACTGGCCTCTAGTGGTGGAAGATGTGAAGTGCGGCAGCATAGGTCCAACAAGCAGTATATCGCAATATAAGCCACGGTGGTGCAGTGGTAGCGTTGTTGCCTCACAGCAAGAGGTGCTCCCGTTCGATTCTCAGCAGGAGCACCTTCTGTGTGGAGTCTGCATGTCCTCCCCACAGTCGAGTTGCGTTCAAAAGACATGCGTAGAATGGGCGTGCCTTCGTTGAAGGTTGGGTGTCGAGCTGGCACATCGGCACCCATAAAAAATCCACTGCCAATCATTAGCGGACTGGAGTTCCGCTGTGGCGACCCCTATGCATCACAGGTCAGTATTATATGCCTCATGGTGGTGCACAAAGTAATCCTGTGAGGGGTTACATTACTGCCATATTAAGAAAGTTCTAACTCCTCACCAATGATGTCTGAATGAGGGAACAAACTTCTTTACTGCTTCCTTAATGATATCCTTTTTTTGTCAGTTGTCACCCTTCTGAGGAATTAGTAGGCCCAAGGCCAGCTGATGTTGTTGATGGTCTGAAGGCATGAAGGGGGGGAGGCATAGTTAAAAAAATGCCCCAAACCAGCCATATTTATGCTTCTCACTAAAATTAAAGTAAAAGTTTACACAGTGCACATACGAGAGATATTGGCATTCCCCAAAACATCCTACCTAGTCCACTTAAAACAGCCATCTTAAACCCAATCTGTATTTTTTGTAACTGAAAACATGCAAAATAAAATAACCTAAAATATAGGTAGTTCACATGTTCACTCTCAATGGGGTTCTAGTTCAGTCACTTGGGCTACATCCTCATGACCAAACAACTCCACTCACTGTTGGGATAATATGAATTATCTTTTTCCTACTATTGTGTGTTGCTTAGTTAGCTTTTCCTTAATAATCTCCTGTATTCGCATAATTTGAGAGAGAATGTGTGACATAGCTTGACTGTCTTGGGCCAGTGACGTAAAATGCAAGAAGAAGGCCAACTCATGAGTGAGGCAAAACTGAAAACTACTGCTGCTGAAGCAGCATGCCATTATGCACCAAGAAAGCAACTGGTGAACAGTACATAGTTAGATGAGCCACACCGTATGAAGCTAAGCATGACCATGATTATTCATAGATAGTTATGCTGTATATAAAAGCTGTCTGTGAATGTTATGGAACATGGTAGTTGGAAAGGTGCTGCAGCTGGAAGCAAAAGGTGTAGTCCTGGCATTGGAGCACAGCCAGCACTGAAGACATTAGTCATCACAGTAACATACCCCAGAGCACACGGACAGTTTATCAAGTTGTGATAACCAATATTTAATATTGTTGCTGCAATTTGGCAAGCTGCAGTTACATAATTGTATTAAAAGCTCTGTGCCAACTATACAGAAATTGGTACAACTCAAACTGACAGGAATGCATATGTTTGTGATGCTAATTTGTGGGTATAAAGCTGAGATGAAATGCAGGTGAAGAGGTAGCATTCAGGAATGAGTAGTAAGCACAACAAAGTTCACAGGCTCATAAATTGTTACTAGACAGTTGGTTCATTTCACTATTATGAGCCTAACCAATGAAAATTGCTCCTTTGTTTCATCTAACTATAATGACCTAAGTACACAACCCAGAGGTGCACTTACAAATTCCCATCATCAAGATTTATTTTAAATATGGCAGGAAACCAATGTTTAATAAAGAGTAGGAATGTGTTGCATTTGGAGGGAATCCTTTAAAAGAGATATCTGTTGTGCTAACTGTTTCTGTTTATATTGCAATGTAGATTTAGATCCTCAGCACAAGTATTAGAAGCACCTACAGGTTTTCAGAGATATCAGATTTAGCAGGACTGGGTCTCGATAATTCCAAATTATTCCGCATAGTCTTCTGCACTAGTCTATTCACAGTGTCTGCTCACATCACAGCCTGCCATTCCCCTGTATACTATGAAGTGCTGCTGTGTATTCATATGTTAGTCTACACTGACCTGCATAGTGCCATCAGGATATAAGGTACACAACTGTAGCTGTGTCCTACACTTCCATTAGAACTCTCACTCACACACTTTGTTCATTACACAATCACAGGGAATGACAGAAGTGGGATGAGGAGAAACAACAACACATCCTGTCATTCCCTGTGATTGTGTTGTTGTTTCCCCTCATCCCACTTCTGCCATTCCCTGTGATTGTGTAATGAACAAAGGGAATGACAGAAGTGGGATGAGGAGAAACAACAACACATCCTGTTTTAAGCAAATAAGCAATGAGAAATCAAGGAGAATTGTTCTGAGATTCTCCCAAACAGCAGCAAAAAGTGAAGACAAAATGGCTGCCATGCAGGAACTAAGGGAAACATAACAAGAGATAAACAAAGAAGGTAGAGATAAGGTCAGAAAGCAAAGGCACAAATAAGCAGAACAGCATTGTACGATGATAAGAAAAAGAAACTATTTTAGTCATGTTTTTGAAAAGTACAAGATCAGGACTGCTGTAATAAGGCTTTAAAAGAATTAGGGAGTGAGCAAAAGAGACTTAGAAAAAACATTAGTTCGCCAGAAATGTTTTTGTGCTTCAATATTCAGAATATTGGGACTATAATTAAGCAACTTGAACAGATAGACAACAAAAGGAAATCTAATACCAGTTCATTTTCAGGGTTACTTAATGATTCATTAGCTTTTTTTTTTTTTTTTTTATGCTAAGATCTGATGAGAGAGTTCAGATTATATGAAGGCATGCTGTTGAGGCCTTTAATATATAACATTGTAAGCATCTACTGAGATATTGACTCCAAGGTCAAAACAAATTGCCATAAAAGGAAAAGGTAAATTATCCTTGATAAACATTTTTTCTTTTTACTCTGATATTGTGTATATTTGGAGATATCATATTTAGAGAATGAGTTGCAGGATGAAACGCCAAAACTGGAAGTTGCAGCCCTTTGGCAAAAGTATTTTATTGCAATTTTTTTCATTTGTTTTGTTGTACTGCCTTGGGTTGTTGTTGACAGTTTGCTCAGCTGACACTTCAAATCTCAGTGAGAAGAGACCCTTGTGTCAATAGGAACCTTATTTACAGACCAAAGTCCCAAAAGAGATTAATAAATTGAGGAATAACAAGCAATACAGAGCCTGGATGACCAGAGCATACTGAGAAAACTGGGGGTGATGTTCATTACTCCAGTCTTTCCTTCAGCAATATATAGCTTAACACTGTAATAGTTACAGAAAAGTGGTTGAGAGCAGATACAATTCCAGTCTCTCCTTAAATATGAGAATAAAAAAGAAACTAATAATAGAGACATTCCATTAGTGAAATGGGGAAAGTGACAATATGGCTACCAAGAATTTGCACTAATCTAGAATATCTGTAATTTATGAACCATAATACTATAGTCACAGAGATCCACAGACAGGAATATATTCAAAAGAAATTAAATATATTTCCTTCATTAGGTAACTTATCGTGAAAACGTAGGGAGACCATGGAATATACCTACATGAATTTTAGTAAATGGTTAAATACAACTCCTCATAGAACACTTTCAAATAAAATGGATGCTGATTCTTTACAGATTATGTGGTACTGTAAGAACAGGCTCCACAAACAGCCATGGGAAAAAAGGTGGTGGAAGCATTCAAGAGTAAATGGGGACTGCATTGGCTTCATAGTGCAGAGAGACAAGATGCTGTCTTTTTCTCATGTGGCCCAGGTTCATTTTGCATATCTGAGTATTAGAAGAGATGGTCAGGGGGAATGGTGGTAAATAGTAAATGTAAGCTCACCATCTCATCCTAGAGGATTGTGGCCAGACTTCCCTGTTTAAAGATACTGAATAGAAAAAGAAGCAGAAGCAGTCAATCATCAAAACAGAGAGATTATGGGTACTATCAAGCAATGTGGTACACTGTAACTGGGCCTAATACATGGAAGCACATACCAAACACCAACATTGTAGGCTCTGTTATAGCAATGTGTGCATTATCCAAATATAAATGGGAATGGAAGTACTGAGGACGGCACCTTGCAAAAACCTGTCTGTAATTTCATGATGTATTGACAGTTTAATCTTCACTTCCAGGTTATCCCCCAGGTCCCAAGGTGGGTATTGCTCTATGGAAGAGGAAGCTGGACCTTTTTGGCTGATGGAATAAAGGCAGATACATATATATATATATATATATGTATATGTATGTGTATATATATATATATATATATATATATATATATATATATATATGTATATATATATATATATATATATATATATATATATATATATATATGTTTATTTATATATATATATATATATATATATATATATATACATATATATATATATATATATATATATATATAGATATATATAAATATATAGTATAAACACTTGATTGAAATGCAAAACACAAAATGGTCATGGTAAGCATGCATTATAAGGATGGGAAGGGGAGCTATGCCTCCCTGTACCAGCTTATTAATGTGTGCTAACCCTTTCCTTAACCCTGCCCCTAACTCCAATCCTTCTCCATCCCTTAGAAAACTCACATCCATAAAGTTAACACTACACACGACACTTAGACACACATCACATACAGCACCACACATGCAAAAGGCCAAATGAGTCCTCTTTCCTAGCAACTAGATTAATCTAATCTGCCAAAACTCACACAAACAATCCAACCCTTCTATGCTGAAACATTCAGAATATCTAACACTTTTAGTTTTAGCATCCAAAACACACATTTACCTTCCAAAATTAGTCTTCCTCCCTTTGACATCTACACCACTGGACCATAACTACACTCACAACTGCACTTAAAATTTCAACACAGTATATTCTGTTGATTAATTGTCATTTTGTTTTGCTTCCCACCACAGCAAGCAAGTGTCCTGCAGAAATAGATATTGTGGTGATTATTATAGCAATAACCCACACCCAGAAGTGGGTTATTGCTATTATACTATGACATTATTTAAGAAAATAAATAATTACTTTTCTTAAATAATGGCATTGTATAATGCCTCTTTGCTGCCCTTCCGCAGCTGTCTGGTATCCGCAGCAGTTCTGATGTACTGCACAGTACATCAGAGCTGAGGACAGAGATGTCCGTTGCTTATTTTAAAGCTGTCTCACTATGTTAAACCCATTTAACATAGCGAAACAGTAAAAAGCAACGGAAATCTTGCTTTCTCCGTTGCTTTTTTTTTTTAAACATGTCTTGCTATGTTAAATGGGTTTAACATAGCGAGACAGCTTTAAAATAAGCAACGGACATCTAGCTATACCCACTCTACTATTTTACAGATGACAATAGCCAAGCAATCTAAATATGCCTCCTAAGTATTTTGCAAGCACACATGTATACACACACACACACACGCACACACATACACACACACACACAGAGTCAAAAAAGGAACTGCACCTTGTAAAAACATAAGAGAAGGGATGGCAACACACAGCTACCTTAAAATGATCTGTTAGAAACTTTTGTTGTTTGAGACATTTTTGACTAGAGAGGTGTGAACTTGGATATCTGCTGGCACAGTGATATGCAAGGTTTGTGTAGATGTGACTGCCCTTTGCTACATGGACTGGCCAAACTTATGGTGAGATCAGACTGGAGGTTATCAGCTGTAAGTAGGATAAAAGGGTAATGGGAGTACTCTTCCCCTAATGTTTTTGCATTCTATCCAGGTAAGTGGAATAATCCTTGTGGGCTTCTTTCAGTCATAACCTGGATGAAAAGGGCAAAAGTCTTATGAAGCAAGATGGATGTTTGGAAGTTGTTTCTGGTGAATGTAGTTCATCAGTACATGGAGGAAAAACAGATGCCAAGTAAATGCTGTGTAGGTGGTTCTTCTCCCGGTTCTCATTACTACAGTCGATCTGCTTGATGACAAAAGTGACTAGGTGGAGAAATTAATTCTCACTTACCTGGCAGTACTTGTAGTTTATAGGAATTGCATAAAGGAAACTGGTCACCTCTGTGAAGTACATCAGACTAGCCCTAATACTGGTAGGGATAAGTTGGACATGATATATTTTGTGAGACATTGGAGTGATTTCATTATGGGTGTTGGAGAATAGATTAAATCATGCAACAGAAAAATAACATTTATAAAAAGTATTGTATTCTATACAGATGCTTGGACTATCATTTATATACTGTTTCTTTTTAAAACATTGTAAATTGCATGGTGTATTTCATGCTACATGTACTTTATAAATAAATTAAATGCTAAAATAAAATACTCTTAACAGATGGGCAGAATAAGTCTATCCTGTTTTTGTAATGATTTTTTATGATTAATCACATTGTGTCTAATCATGTGATTAATCTCAGAACATTTAACGCCACAGAATATTACATTATTTAGTATCAATATTAAAAATATTCTCTTCTTCTTCTACCCACAGTCTCTCTAAAAATAAATATATATCTGCACACACACACACACACACACACACACACACACACATATATATATATATATATATATATATATATATATATATATATATATATTGTCACAAAAGGATATATTGTCAGCCTAGCTATCTGGAATTTTGTAAATAATTATATGTCATTTGTGAATATTAATATGGTTTATATAGAAGTGTGACAGAAGAAGACACTGCCAGCCCAACTATCTGGAATTTTGTAAGTGGTTGTATGTCATTTGTGAATAGCAACATGATTCATATGCCTGTGTTACAAATGTATTAGAACTGTATGTCATACTGTATAGACATATGTGCTGAAGAGATATTTTTATACACTATTGTAACTGTTTAACAGGGGAGACTAAACCACAAAAGATTAGCTTGCAAAACTTCAGAAGAATGGTTGAGGTTAATAACTTTAGAGCTGGGTTGTAAACAAAAAATGTTATCTGTCAGTTTCAGTGCAGTAACAGACACCATGTCTAGAACTAGAAGTTTTTTGTATTGTCTTTACATGTGGAGTTATGTGAATTGTTTTACAACTTCCACCATTTGCTAAAGATCTGAGGGCTACGTATTTTTCAAAGGGAGATGCTAAATGCTGGCATTTTCTAGCAATGGGGGTTTTCTCCTGGAATAGTCAGATGGCAAAAGTGATGTCATCCTGCAAGTATCCCAGCAGCAATATTTGAAATATTAATTTAAGAAGTCTCTGAGAGAGAGAGAGACAGTGCATTTTTGTATTTGTCTTTGATCTGACAGCATCAGCTGGGAAAAAAACGCTCACCACATCTGCCTTGCTTGCTCTGTAAGTAAGTTAACTAGGGTACAATAATTTCTTTTAGATTCAGTAAGAAATATAGTAAACATTAGTTTAGATGTTCTCTGTATTTATTTGACACTGTTCTGCGATGTTGTTTTAAATATTTCCAGTGATGTTGAACTCTGAAGTCACAGTGAATACATATTTAGTATTGTCTTATTCTTTTATTATTTATTATTAAATGTGTTTAAATGTTCCAGTTGTGGCTGGTGGTCTGTCTGGAGATATTTATGCTCTTATAGTACTTGCATATCTATTTGGTGACACTGTGCGGGTCACTCCTAATAGCCCTGCTCTTGGTTAAACTGCCATTTGGATTAATAGTAACATTACACAGTAAAATTGGACACCCTTTGTTAAGGGACTTAAAGTTGCTGATAAAGAGTTGGCTGGTGGTGGTGATAACTACCTTATAGTCTGGGCAGAAGGGAGCATAGCTAGTATACCTGTGCCAACCTTTCCCAGGTATGTGCATCTTTGTGTATAAATTAAATATCAAAGAGTGTGTGTGTCAGCTACCTGAGCAGAGACACGAGACACTGGTTGGACAGAGAAGGTGCTGGAGGTCTTGGCTTGGCCACTCAGCTGAGATCTCAACTCTATAGCTATGCCAGTGGGGAGTCTTACTGGGGATCTGGAGAAAGAGGGAGAAACCAGTCCCAGACTGACTGTGGTCTCTGTGTGCTTTTAAGGAAATTGCACTTTACTGTATGTGTACTTGTCATCTTCCCAGTGTGTACATCCCCCACTGTTGCCAGTGGTGAGGATTGAGGCTCTATGATTACTGGGCCAGTGGTGGGGCATCATATATATATATATATATATATATATATATATATATATATATATATATATATAGGTCTACCTGACATTGCCGACACTCCAGAATGCAGACAACCATATTGTCGACACCATATGACCGACATTCGGAATGCTGACAATGTGGAACCGGCATCTTACTATAGTGCAGAATAGAAAGATTTCCATTCCTGCACTGTAGTGTGATCTTGAAGTTGGTATATTAAAGTTACAGGGGGTGTGGTGGGTGGAGCCCCCCATGGGGGGTGCAGGGGGGCAGACCCCCCCCTGCTAGCAGTTGAAAGGAAATTTTATTTTCCTTTTACATGGTGTACTTACAATGTCGAGATTTCGGATGTCGGTCATATGGTTGTCGGCATTCTGAAATTTCAGCATTGTGAAGTAGATCCTTATATATATATATATATATATATATATATATATATGTGTGTATGTATATATGTGTGTATGTATATATGTATATATATATATATATATATATATATATATATATATATATATATATATATATATATATATATCTACATACATATCGGTGTACTTGACATTACCAAAATGTCAGTAGACTGAATTTCAAATAACTAAGATGAAAATGGTGAAAACACACAAGGCTGAAAATGCAGATCGCCGACTGTCAAAACACAGACTCTGATAACATGCAATGTACCTCACATGTAATGCACAAACAAAAGCAACAACTTTTCTCAGCTAAGCACTACCCTGTCAAATTAAAGGTATTAAACAGCTACCTAACTCTCCCCCAAATCCCTCCCACAAACCAATACCCGCATACAAATAAATCTCAGTGAATATTCATGCAGCTACTCTGCAAAAATATTCCGTGGATATTTGTTAAACCAACATTCACAATCATGTTAATTTTAAATTTTATGTTTTTGCAGGGGGGCGGCACTCCCCCAAACCCCCTGTAAGTTAAATATACCATCTTCCAGATCGCACTGTAGTGTGGTAATGAGCGGATTTCCTGTTCCGCTCAGATTCAAATTCGTTATTTTAAACATTCAGTCATCTGGATGTCAGCATAGTGAAGTTTCAATTATATGTAACTTTGCCCTTTTGATCTCAGTTATTTAAAATTCAGTCTACTGACATTTTGGTAATGTCAAGTAGATCTCTCTCTCTCTCTATATATATATATATATATATATAGATATGTGTGTGGGTTTACTTCATAACATTGAAATTTCATAACGTTGAATTTCATAGCATTGAGACCAAAACATCTAAATCCCAAAACACTGAAAACCCAAAACATAGAAAACTCAGAACACTGAAAGTGTGCTTCATAACATTGAAAACTACAATGCATATGTAAATAACATCCTCTCCACCTATAACAACACCTAACTAACAAACAAGCTTTCTACTACATTTCTGCAGGGGGGCAAGCACCCTGCACCTCCCTATGTGGGGGGCTCTAAATATACCAACTCCAAGATCACACTACAGTGGAAAAAAGTTAATTTCCTAACCTCACCCCCGTAAATTAAATATACCAACTCCAAGATCTCACTACAGTAGAAAAAAGTTAATTTCCTAACAGGTTAGGAAATGAACTTTTTATAGTGTGATCTTGGAGTTGGTATATTTAATTTTTGGGGGAGTGGGAGGACAAAGCCACCCTCATGAGGTGGTGCAGGAGGGCTTGCCTCCCTGCAGAAATGTAGTAGAAAGTTTATTAGTTAGGTGTTGTTGTAGGTGGAGGGGATCTTATTTAATTGTGCAATGTAGTTTTCAATGTTATGAAGTACAATTTCAATGTTCTGAGTTTTAAGTGTTTTGGGTTTTCACTGTTTTGAATTTTCGATATTATAGTCTCAATGTTATGAAATTCAGCGTTATGAAATTTCAATGTTATGAAGTAGACCCATATATATATATATATATATATATATATATATATATATATATATGGATTCCTATTACAAGAACGAAAGTTCACTACTTCGAACTTGCAATAGGAAGTCTCACTTCTGTGAAAGTTCACTTTAACAAAAGTGAACTTTTGCGTAAGTGCACTTCACTGAAAACACCGCAGCACAGCGGAGGACATAAAAAACAAGCTATGTCCTCCACTATGGTGCGACAGTCACGGACCTTAGGGTTAGGACACAGGTTAGAGTAAGGGGGATAGTTAGTAAAGCTATCCCCTTACCCTAACCCATGCCTTAACCCTAAGGATCGTGACTATCACACCAGAGTGGAGGACATTGCTATGTCCTTCACTGCGCTGCAGTCATCACGGACCTTAGGGTTAGGGCACGGGTCATGGTAAGGGGATAGCTATCCCTTTACCATGACCCGTGCCCTAACCCTAAGGTCCGTGAGTACTGCACGGACGTTCAGTACAACACCCGTTCGTTGTACTGAACTTTGCGTAAGTGCACTTTCGACTGTGTACTTTTGCTGTAGTGAGCATTCCATGCACTATTTCGAATTAGTGAAAATTCGATCTAGTGTATGGAACCCATATATATATATATATATATATATATATATATATATATATATATATATATATATATCAACTCTGAGGTTGCACAAACATGGAAAACAAGGAAGCGGTATAAAACAAAGTAAAGTACACCTTTCCATCTTCTCCAAGTTTAACAAATCTAAAATTCAGTAAAGCTTACTTCAGCATTCTGAATGTGATCTGTCTCCTTTGATCTCTTGTAATATGATGCAATGATATGTGATTAACTACAGTGATCCCTTTACGCAGCCAAGGCTACATGTAAGGCAAGGGGGATGAACACTCATATGTTTTCTGTTAAAATGTGTGATCAGATCAATCACAAGACAGCATGTGTGAGTTCAGTACACTAGCTACAAAGAAATATGCTACAGATATTATGGAGTATAATCAGCTTTTATATGAAATAAATCATACACAGCATTAGTGGGAGTCTAAAGCTCTAAGATGTTAAATAGTTGTAGTTTGGACTCTATGCAACCCTTCTTTAGTGGATGCATACATGGAAGAGAAGGATTAATTACTCAGTTTAGCATAAATGAGGTTTGCTAACAAACCAATTTGTCCAGCAACAACTTCAGAGGGGAGGGTTAGATAAATACATTAGTGGGAGTTAAGAGGGTAAGGGGATGACAGAGTTAATTTGGAATGAATAAAGATTAGGAGGAAATGACATAAGGGTAGGGAGGGGCTTAAGGGTTTTATACAATTGTAACTGGATAGGGAGTCACATTTTGGTGTGAACTTGCTATAGCAAGTATTATGTCCGTGATGACCGGTAGGTACTTAAGGGTAGAGGTAGGCCTAGGATTATAGTGGTAAGGTATGGTATGGTGGAGCCAGATTACAGTGTTAGTGTTTTTTTTTTTTTTTACTGTTTTTTATGTCAAGTTGCAAAGTTAGGGACATATATCTGCCAGATCATTTTAATCCCCTTTCATTAATTCTTTAGGAGGGAGTGAGGAAGTTTTTCCATTTCTTTTAATACATTAGGTAAGAAAATGGCTGATACTTGGATAAGCATTGGATATAGGCACTTCGTTGGCATAAGGACATCTGTTTCTGCCATTCTGTTTCTTAGCATACGTTTGAAGGGGCAGAGCCAAATATTGAAAATTAGCATTAGCAAGGAAGGGAGAAATGGAATACTTTCTGAAGTGGTTTTCCATGACATGCTCCTCAAGTCTTCGACTTAGGTGTTGGCTGTAATGATTTGTAAATGGCATAGTTTGAATCTGCTGTGGGTCATTTGGGTGAGCCTTTTAGATCTTTGCTTGAAATGTGCACAATTTTCATGTTACTGGTGGCAGTAGTAGTGGGTTGTTAGCACAGCCTTAACATTTTCCCAGCTTGTCCTTCTAATGAGCAGTTTCACTGTGCTTGGATTGGGTTGTTTTGTCAAATTGAAAGAGAACTGAGCACGTAGTGAACATGGTTGGTAGATTGCAGGGCCTGAGTGCAGAATTTGGTTGTGAACAAAGGAAGGCAAAAAGTTTGTTGGTGAAGTTTCGTAGTTATTTCACTGGTGGGGTGGTTTTGTATTTCAGTTATGTGGTAGAACCATGCCTTCCTATTAAGGGAATTGTTATGGACTCTCTGTACAACTTTGCGAGCTAATCTTGACTGGAATGTGGAAAAAAAAAGTGAAGCTTACAGTTTCAGGCGGGTTGCGAGGCACACACATAACTAGTCAACAGTACAGCTTCTCACAGAATGGGGAAAGTGTTAGGAACGCAGACTATCTTGTTACTGGTATCTTGTTAAATAATGTAAGTAAGCATTTGTTTTTGGGACATGACAATGCTATAAACTGTATTATACAGTCGCTCATGCATAGCATGTATCGTTTCTCATATGAGCATAGTTACCAGTCTGTAACAGCATATGCTCAGCATAGTTTTATATGCATTTCCCAATGATCTTATGGCTCCACAGTAAAACAAAAAGATTCAGGCTTTAAAAATCCTGGAAAACAAAATGATATATAAATAATTAAAATGGAAAATGTCCCTTTTCTGTTATGTGCTCTTTGTGAAAACCTTAGAGAGCAGTCATGATAGCTGAGAAATAATTCTAATTTTCAAAAAAAAAAAAAAAAAAAAACCACTGTGGTAGTGATTCTCTAGCTCATATGCCATTGGTGGTGATCAGGTAGTGTCTCGTGGCTTGTTATAGTCGGACTGTGCCCACTAGGTTGCAGGAGATAATGTGTGGTGTTTTTCAGGCTTCCAGCGTACAGTTGCTCATTGAGCATGTACATTGTTACTTAACTGTTTTGGGCGGAGGGCAGGATTAAAATATGATAAAGTAAGTTTTCTGTTTTGCAGATTGGCCGGGTTCTTCCTTATTTGTGTCTGTTCTGCTTGGAAGTGGTTTTCAGGCAGGCCGCTGAGATTGTAATTATTGGAAAGTGGACGTTAAGTTTCGTACTTTGTATCCTTCTGACTATACATGTTGACAGGAGTCCTCTTATTTTAGCAACTTTCTGGCAGTAAGAGCAATATTTGGCCTCTGTAGGGGATAGAATTTGTTTTAATGGCAGACTGCCCCCCCCTTCTCTCATTTCGTCTGTTCCTCATAAAACTGGTGTGATGAAAGTGTCCGTTATTTAACAATTTCCTGAATAAATTGTTTTATTATTCAATTTATTACTCTGTCTTAAAGATGAATAATGGGAACCAGAACTTGACAGGGAGGGGGAAAGGGGATACTACTTGCATTTAGATCTCAGCCCCAACAAAGTTAAACTTTTTGGAAAATGACTGGGAGAGTATGTGGATGAAGTGATCAATGGGCACGAGCATTGTTTCATTTGGATTTTGCATTTGTTGGTGGATGCTTCTTGGCATGGTCACAGAGTGCAGGACTTCATGTCATCCGTGTGGCTCAATGGTAGTGGTTGTGCTGGCAGCTGTGGTTTAGGAGAATGGCACAGTCATGGGGAAGGTATCAGTAAAGTATTGTGGTGGAAGATGGTCAAGGAAGGTATATTGGCTCTAGGTGGTTTCTTTGAAGCTGGCCTTGTTTTGTGGGCTATAAGAGGATGCAATCTATAGAAATGGGTCATTGAAGGGATTAATTGATCCCAAAAGTTGCTGCAGTTATGGTGTAATGTGTTGCATTCACTAGTGTCTTTGTAGAAATGGATTACAGATAAAGTGGTGCAACTTTTCTGAAAATGTTCTTATTCCACTTTGGTAGAATTAACATTATGTATTGCTTAAGTTTTTCCCATAACTCTCTTTTCGTTTCTCTAGACAATAGAACCCTTGTCTGCTCCTTTCAGGAACTAGCTATTGGAAATTGGTTTACCTAGCAGTAATAACATAGTGGTGAACTGTGTGCATGTGTGTGTGTGTGTGTGTGTGTGTGTGTGTGTGTGTGTGTGTGTGTGTGTGCGTTTATGTTGGTTTTGCTGGTGACTTGGGGGTGAGTCATTAAATAGAAGTCAGAAAGTAATGGCTTACATTTACTTTGGAGACTTCATACAAGTCAAAATTCAGGGCTAAAGGAAGAGTCATGCAACTGCCATGCGCTGTGTTGTCTTTGTTCATTCCTTACTTAGACCATTCAGAAAAGACTCGTGCTGGCACAGTGAGGGTCACACTTGCCCTTGCATCTGCTATTCTGTCCACATAGGTCATCCAAGGTACCCTTCTGCCCTGCGTTCACATTGAAAGTTAGGAGGTACATAACCCAGGACTTTTGATGTCTGTACTTTGCTGTTTGAGTCATAAAACTGTTTTGCTGCATTAAGTTCTTTTGCCGTTGGTGAAAGGTTTTGCTGAGGAATATGGTGTTGCCAGGTTCTTTAGGGTAGAGGCCATTGCAACTGATGAGTAAGGTGGACCTCTGGCAGTGCCTACTATTAAGAAGTTTGGTTTGTGCTTAGCATTTGCAGTTATCTTTTCTTTTGCAGATGGGGAAGCGCAGCGTGTGCATCAGTTGGTGGCTTCAAGGAAGTACTCTTGAAAGGTGATGGATGCTGTTGTGGTGGATGCTTTTGGATGGTGGAGTGGTGCATAATGCAATTGCAGGTAATCCTACTTTAGTAAATACTCATTTTAGCATGTTGGAATTGGTCTACAGGTGGGGACAGGTGAGTAAAGTTAAGTCACAGGCAGGGTGAAGTTTTTTTTTTTTAAGGGAGTTTGGGTTGTCCATAGGGGGTGGAGTTACCACAGCATGAGGTTTGGGGCAGGCTTTGGGGGCATGGTAGTGGGGTTTTACGTTCCTAGGGTAAGGCGGTCCCAATGGGTTATTCTGTGGGCTGGGCTGCCTTGACAGTTAGCATTGTGGTGAAAGCTATGGACAGGAATGGATTAATGAATGTTTTGCAGCTCTTCAGGTTCTAGAATTTTATATGTCAAGTAGTTAAATTGGGTTACTTGGTAGGTTTATGCCTTCTCTTTATTGAGCATCATTGGGTAAGGTTTAATAGGTTGGTGCATGCTGAAGGTACATTGTGGTAGATTTATGTTTAGAAGTTAATGGTTGGGCTTTTGAGCATCTGGATAGGGTTATTTCAGGAGACAGCAAATTTTGGAGATGGAGGTAATTTGAAGGGAATGGTTTTGGGACTGAGGGCCAGCAGGAATGAAGGACATTGAAAGGAAGGATCTTAACTGGTTTTCAGTGTTGGCATTGATGGATAGCAGGAGAAGTTGCTTGAAAGGATTAACTGTCATACAGTAGAGGTTTTAGCACTGCTAACCACTGAATTTGGCAACAGTGGGTGGGATTGTAGGAGTAAGAGTCTGACAGACCATTACAAGGTAGGTGGTGTGTGTCAGGAGTAGGTTTACATTAATCAGCAGTTTGTAGACTCAAGCAAGGTATTGTTTCGGGGGTTGCTAGTAGATGCAGGCTATGGGTTGAGTTAAAAATTCAAGGGATGAAATTTTTGGAATAAGGGTGGATTAGGATGTTGTAGACCCCTTTTGGGTTCCTAAAATTTGTAATTTTTGAGGAATGTTTATTCACTGGGATGACCCTTTGGGCAGATGGATAAGATTGGTAATGGGATTTCCATTTCTTTACAACTCTTATGGGGGTTTCGGGTCGGGGGCGTAACTTGGGGGGATTGCTCATGGCTTGTTGTATGGTAAGGCGGAGGGGCAATTGGGGATGTTGAATATTTGGAATTTTAATTTAATCTGGAGCAGATTTAGTGGGAGTGGTTGGGGATTAGGGTTCACTTTCATTTGTTTAATATGACAGTGTTATGGGTGTTTATGTTTAGTTAAAGGATTGCTGCAGGAGTTTGGAACACCTTTTATAAGTAAAGCATATGGTAGGGCATTGTTGGATTGGTTAAATGTGTGCTACAGCTATTTGTGGGAAGGAGTTTGGTAGGGAAGGATTTAGTAATTTGTCAGGTGTGGGAGCAAGGTAAAGCAGTTCAGTTGGTTAAGGAGGATTTAGCTGCGAGTACTGTAGTTGTATGGGTGACAAGGCTAAGTGAATGTACTAAATCTTGATCAGTGGTTCATTGGTTAGACGGGTTGCAGTAGGTTGATAGTGAACCTTGACATACTTTGATTATTGTCAAGATAGGTTTTGTTGCGGGGGTTGCTTTTGGGAAATGGAGTTTCATGGGCTTACAGTTTATGTGGCTTTTATGTTATGGTGCATTTTAGTCATTCAGAAGGTGATTGTTCAGCAAATGCTAGGATGGTCGTTATCATTTTTCTGTTTGTAATGGATAGTGGGATGGCAAGGTTAATCTTTAATTGATTTTGAAAGGAAACCTCATTTTAATCTTTATTATATACATTGAGTGGGAATAGGGCTGCAGTTCAGCATGATGGTAGGTAATTGCACTTGCGTGGCTGTGCGAGGCATTTCAGTTTATGTTCTGGTGTTACCTTTGTCAGGTAATGTTCTGTGACTTACTACGATGTTAATATTGGTAGTTACAATAAGTGAGAACTTAGTTAATATATAGAAGATATTATTATTTTAGCATTGTTTGGGGATCTTTGGATAATTTTAACCATTTAGTCACTTGGTGGCTTTTCGTACTTATATGATGGGATTCTTGGGGTTGATGACAGTTTGGTTTAGAGATGACAGTCACTGAATGATGTTTGGCTTAACCTCTGTTTTTATGGGTGGTTAGGTTATTGGAAATTTTGGTAGGAGGGAGGGGAACAGCCTGGTCAGGCTGGTGGACGGAGAAGAGGGACAGGCTTGCCCTCTTCTATTCCCCCTTTGGTGTTGGATGTCCATTTCAATGACTTGGGAAAGGAAAGTGAGCCATTGGAGGCTGCTTGATAAATAAAATAAGCAAGCGAAAGTAAGGATGCTGCTTACTGGTGGATGTTTAATTCAATAAGTGGTAAAATGAGGTGAGTGATGGGATGCTGCTTCATAAGTAAATAAGTGAGTGGAGGGAAGGATGCTGCTTATTTGGTTGGAGGTGTAATTCAGTCAATGGAAAATGAGTTGTGAGATGCTGCTTTGTAAATAAAGTAAGTGAGTGGAGGTATGGACGCTGCTTACTGGGTCAGGATGAGTGAGGTCATGCTGTCCTGATTAACATTACATGCTGTGATTAAAATTAGCTATACTATGTTTCAGTTGTAATAAATATTGGTTAATAAGTTACGTTTATGAAAGTTTAATAAAGGTCATCAAACATCATTCTGTGTGATGTGTTTATTGAATGGGACCGGGACAAATTGTTTTACATTCATACAGACTTTTCTTATTAAAAACTAAACATACATACCACTTTGTATGATATGCAGGTGAATACTAAATGTAAAAGGCTTACCTTTTTGTTTTTTAAAGTGGTTGTAGTAAACCAGAAAAATGATCACAGCTAGCACCGTCAGTATGATTCCTGCAATAAGAATCTTTTTCCAGGTGGCCATTAGGACTGAAAAATAAATACAAGTGTGGATTTAAATAACAAATTAACACTACTCTCCTTCTGAAATGTTTGTATAACTGTAGAACTGTAAAGCATAAAGACTGTAAGGAAACAGTACTCATCAAATGCAATCAAAGATGACAATTTACTACTTAAACTTTCGTCTCCTTTGAATCTTTTTTGAAACTTAGAAAACACAGCTGTATACAAGTATACTCAACATAAAAGAAGATCTCCAAGGAGCGGTTGCTGTAACAGCAAATCATAACATTTGAATTTAACCTGCTTTATCTGTTTTCATTCCTAGCTAGAATTTTTTTCAGCTATACCTCATTCCTGTGAAAACAGTGCTGCCTTCATGCATGCCTTAATACCAAGATTCATATGTGCGTTGATGAGCCTCCATATAAATGTTGCACTGCTAGGAACTTTACTCAGTACTTTGACCTTCCCTTAAAGGCTCTTACAGGAGCTTGCATTTGTAGTAGGCTTGTATCTTAACTGATACATAATAAAGGTATGACATGAACATTAGTAACTGTGTAAAAGTAACACATAAAACAAGAAAACTATTTGTACCTTTCTCTGGGAGAAGAATGTGAGATAGCTGCATTGTTACAGTAATAGCTCCTCACAGATCTATTACTCTTATGGTAAGTATGCTTATAGATAACAGTAATGTCATAATTTCTTACCTTCTTACTAGGCTATTGACTCAGAAGGATCTTTGGAAGCAGAGATATGCATTCCCATTAAGTTTTTTTAGCGCTTGTAATTTAAATGGGAATTACCCATAGTCAGCTGAACGGTTACAGAATGGCATAATGATTAATGTGTTTGCCTTACAGACACAAAGTACAGGGTTTGATTCTCACCTTTAAGAGAAATTGCGTAGGCTTACAATAGCACACCAGGGCAGCTAGCCTTGTACTTACCTTTCAACACTTTCCATAATGGACAAGGTTGCTATTGCAGGGATGAACGTCTGGTTTCCCATTCATTCCTCCAGACTGCATTTGAAATGTACAGAGTAAGTACTATGTTTTATGTAGAGAGTAGGACAATTCCAAAGAAAAGGAATTCTCTGTGCTACATATATACCCCTCCAATATTTTCTATTTATGTTGCAGAAGAGATTATTTATTTATTTATTGATTGATTTTTTTGCATTTGTTTACTGGGATAGTTTAATTGGGCAACAAATCTCATTTTCAGTGGAAGCTCAGAGAGTGAGAGAGAAAGAAGCACCAAGATAGAAAAATAGAGTTAAAATAGTTAAATAAGTTACAATAAAAACATAAAAGAGTTAAGAAAATAATATTAACCCATATTACAGAGATGAAGGAAAAAAAGTACATTACAACAATAGATACATTTTAGGACAAGTAGCATTAGCTTTGAGTTAACAAATGTTATTACATTATCACAGGTAAATTTTATTAATCGATTGCATATTCGTTCAGAAAAAAATGTGTAGAATAATTTTAGACAGGTGATAAGCAAGTACAAGACCACACGTCTGTTAGTGTTTATTTTAGATTTAAACAGAGTAATCAAATAAATTTGTCTAATTGGACAAGATATGTTATTCCATGGTTTTGAAATGCAACTAGAGTAAAGACTATTACCAGCAGGTATAGTTGGACTTAAAAATAGTTAGTAGTAGTTTATCTGAGGATCAAAGAGCTCTGCTTGGGGAATATGGCTGGACAATACATTGAAGACTAGGGCATTTATCTGGGGAATTGAGTATTTTGTATGCAGTTAATATTTGTGTGCAATTAACAACATGGGGTAACTCTAACCAGTTTAAACGTTTGAGGGCAGTGCAGTAGTGAGCTCTATTAGGTAAGTTTGCTGCACCTTGTGATAACATTTTTCAAGTTTTTGTAAAGGTTGGGGGAGGCTTAGAGAAGAGATGGAAGTAGGGAGGTAGGTAGGTTGGTATTTGCTGCATGTTTCAAGTTGAGTCGGTTAGATAAGGTATTATCCTTTATAATGATGTCACCTTTTAATGATTTGTTTTGGTTATTTGAAGAATGTCTTAATCAGACTTCAGATGTTCATCAATAATGACAACAAAGAGGTTTGCATGGGCAATTAACTGAATTTTGGTAGAGTGCTTTGAAGTTATCGAGAAAAGACTCTTTTCAACAGAGAATTGCTTTGGGATGAAAATTAAGATCTCCTGAGCAGGTGTTTAGTCCAGTATTGGATTTGTAGATGTGCAGTAGATCAGAGGTGATAGGTCGGCTGTGGCTCTGTATGAGTGGCAGAGGTCGTCCCTTGGCAACGTGTATGATACTGAGAGTAGGAACAAGGATTTGAGATGAGCTGTGTAGTTCTTACAATTTAGACCCTTGATTTTCTTGGTCAGAAAATGCTGTGAAAATTCAAGTTGTGTCAAGTGTTAGGATAGGTATATGCCAAAAGTGACATTATACTCAATGATTGACCTAATAAGGCCAAATACAATGGAACGATCACATCCCTAGACTTGAACACCATTCTGTTAAATATAAGTTGCACAATGAAAAAAAGAGTTTCTTACAATAGTGGACACATAGTGATTGAAGGATAATTCACTGTCTACATAGGTTCTCAGGTCCTGAACTACTATATCAATTTCAGGGGTGTGTTGTTAATGTGACATTCACAGGAGATATTGTGCTGACTGAAGGATACTATTATACATTTTTGGCATTTAGTTTTATTTTTAGTTTTGACACCAGCTTTTTGTATGGGAAAGGTCCTCTTGGAGAATCTTGGTGTCCTCTGGAGAGTTAATAATGGCATCTAGTTTACAGTCATCAGCAAACATGGTGAGCAATAAGCCCTTAACATTGGCTTTGACCTATGAGAAGTAAATGCCAAAGAGAAGTGACCCAAGGACAGATCCCTGTGGTACACCACTGGTGACAGGTCTTTGGAGGAGATGGAGCCACCGACCCTAATTTTCTGGGTATTATTTTTGCTATCATTCAAGATACATAGGGACTGACATTTAGCTGGCAGAGTTTATTAACAATACCTGAGTCTGAAATGGGGTTGAACGTCTTATCGAATACTGATTTTTCCTCATCAATTGCTTCAGTAACCTTCTCAAAGGTAAAAGTATGAGGCAATCTGATTGCTACTTAATTTTGTCTAGTTTATTGAGTTTCCTTATGGGTGCTTTCAACCAGTATACTTCATCAGTAGGTTTTCAGTGACTAGTTTTACATTCACTTGACATGTTTAAATGCTTATAGAAAGGGACTGTGGTGGAGGACAGCAATTCAAGTTCCATGCAGGGTAGACTGTAGTCACTATTTGCTACATTCATAGCAAGTAGTTTGTTACAGTTTAACTGTACAAAAAATCTTTTTTTTTTTTTTTTTTTACTGAAACATGAGCAATCTGTGCAGGTTATAAGCCGTAGCAGCTATTTACTACATTTATATCAAGCAGTTTGCTACAGTTTAAAAATTATTTTTTTTTTAATTAAAGTGTAAGGAAGGAGGGTTGGGGTCAGGGCACAGAAACGGAACCTGAATGGCTGGTAGCAGGGAGAGGTTGTGTCCTGTAACTAGCTGCCTGGTTGGTGTAGCAGTAGAAGGAACAGAGTTTTTTTCCTTCACTTGAAGAGCTTGGGGTGGGGTGTCATTGTTTGGGTACTGTCCGCAGGAAATATCCTGCATGTTTTGCAAAAGGCCTTTTTTTTACTCTTCACTTGAATGGCTGATAGGGTGGGGTGATTGTTTATGGAACTGGCACAGGGACTTTTTTTGGACAGGCCAGGCATACAGCTCTTACTCCTAACCAATATTTTCTTGTCTGGGTGCATTTTCTCTCATAGACTTGACTTATCTGTAGCTCCATTTTCAAAACCCAAACCAAAAACTAGTGAACTAAATTAACACGCACACACACACACACACACACACACACACACACACACACGTGCGCGCGCACACACACGCGCGCGCGCGCACACACACACACACACACACACACACAGGCACATGCACACGTACACACGCACACACGTACACACGTGCGCACGCACACTCACAGAAACACGCACACACACACACACACACACACACACACATACACACACACACACACACACACACACACACACACACAGAGGCACACGCGCACACGCACACTCACGCACACTCACACACACACACTGCAGAAAGAAATGGCTGGTCCACTCACACACTCAACACAAGTAAAATAAACTAAAACACTGGATTAACAAAACTAACAAGTCTGTTTTGTACAAGTCCCAGTCATATCAACTATTAAATAATGTACTTGCGAAAAGAAATATGTCTAGATTTCACATATAAACCCAAATGGATAAATTATATAAACATATCAGTGAAAAAATTATGAGATTGCCACAGTCAGTAAAAGGAATACCCAAAGATGGCAAGAGCAGCTTCGTATAGGTCTGCATACAAAGCTAAACTAATTAAATAAAAATTCATGCTGTCAGTAACTGCTTAGGTCAGCTCTCATGCAGCCTCCAAACAAACCAATGAAACACAGTGAAAGGAAAAAAACAATCATGTATGTATGCCTAAAGAAAGTATGGAAATGAAAATACAATCTACTGATGTTGAATGCTGATAAAGGAAACACTCTAGTAAGAAAACAACTGTAAGGTGAATAAGATCCATGAGGGGAAAGTGCTCACATGGGAAGAAATGAAAATTACAAGCTGTGATGTAATTGACTTGTAATTAAAAGTTCACTTCCTGCCAGTGCTTGCTTATCAGATGCTTTGGAAAAGTGTGCTGTATTTGAAGGCACTGCTTAAAAAGCTGACATGCTGTTAGCAACAGTGTGCTTTGTATATGAACTTTTCTAGACAATTTTTGACCCCTTGCCTTCCAACTATCAAACCTCCCTCTACTGGACTTGAACTAATAATGGAGAGTTACCCACCAGATGCACGAGGGTGAGAGCTGTCTGGAGTGGCCATCATACAAAGAGTCATGAGTGTGGTTTGTGGCCTTTTTAGTTCCTTGCAATGAGAAGGCATCTGTAATGGCCGCAGTACTGTACCCTGGGGTGCAACACAAAGTACCTTTATCATTAAGGAGGTCTACAATGCCTTCTGTTGTGAATGTAAACACTAGTTAACAGGCTCTGAAGACTACTAACAGATAGTAGCTTACTGAGATGAAAGCCCACTCACAGAATGTGCATTTCTATAGCTGTTCTCCTCCAAGGAGATGTGGCAGTAAGCATCATGCCCCCCCCCCCCCCGAGGACAGGCAAGCCTAACCTCCCCATTTAGCTCCATTAAATACCTGAGACACTAATCAGACCTGGGTGGCCTGGGCTGTAGGCAGGGTTTTATCCTTTTATGACACAAGAGATGAGAATGTGTGTATTTTCTTCAAGCATGTGAATTTTTCCTGAATTAAATAGGAAAAGAAAAAGCTAGAGACATATAAGAAAGGAAGAAAAGAGAGGAGAAAGTCTGTGTGAGATGTACCCTCTAAGATGCTGCTAGCCAGATGGAAGCAAATTTTTATAAATTGTATTATGACTGGATAGAAAAAGGGAATTAAATAATTAATTTTGTATGCTAATGCTTACAAATGTGCAATTCCATGTACTCTGTGATAAACACAGGAAGTTGTTACTTATGTTTTCTTACTACGACACCAGCACAGATCGTTTGGCTGTTTCTTCTTCCCAAGTTGTTTTCTTCAAAACAGTAAATTCATAAAGACATACTTATGAGTAGCTTCCTTGTTCATGACAGATCACTTAAGGATTCTGCTCTGTAGCTCAGGAAATTTACCAACAATGTCAGTATGATAGTTGCATAAAAAGAAAAGTGAAAGACTACTTTAAGAAGCTATAAACCTCAAGCAATTCAAAGCTAACCATTTGTAAGCCTTTTTTTCTCAGGTATGTCAGTGAATTGTTTATAACATCAAAACACCTGTGCTGCTTTTACTTTGTGATTTCACTTCTGTCATTAACTCCAATTTCCCTTGGGCTGCAAGATCTGATATCTTAAAATTTCTACATGTTGCTTTGTCATGATGGCATTCCCATAATCTTCTCTACTTCTATTGTTGTATACAAATATTTGCGCTAGTGTAATTGCATTATGCAGGCCTCATATGACTACAACGCCAGTATTTAAACCCTGCTGCTGGTGACAGCAGCTTACCAAATGTTGTGCATGACTGTGGAGTGTCATTGTGTTCATTGCATGTTACAAGTCTTGGCAGAGTTAGGACCATTATGAACGTAGAAGGCAGAAGTCTTCGTAAAGTCACTTTGTTATTGTATTTCAAGGTAAAGTTGCAAAACTTAGAAATCAGTCCTTTAAACTATTACATGCATGAAAATGTTACGATCATTTGCAGCCCACTGCCTAGCAAAGAGGTTAATATATTGGCTTTTAAGGCATGATAGAACTATGGTTTCAGCTGCAGGTTTGTCTTTGTTAACAGCTAGATCAGGTCTTATTACTATTTGGATATTAGTATGATAGATTTCAGACACCATGATGGCAATGTTTATGTGGAAAGGAAACTTGCCATCAATAAATCCCAGCAAAACTCATATTACTCATTATAGCTAACATATAAATGGTGTAAGGTCATGTGACTTTGGAGGTATATATATATATATATATATATATATATATATATATATATATATATATATATATATATATATATATATATATATATATTATTTTACAAGTTTTGTTTTACTCAACTTTTAAATAACATCATAAATAATCAACAAATGGAATGACCAAAACACCAAAACTGAAAACTCAAAGAATCCACTAAACAACATACTAATTTCCCATAAGCAATCAGCCTGTGTAGTTTATAATCGAGCATTATCGTTTTTATATTAGCATTGTACTCATAAATCAGAATGAAGATGTAACAGGCCTAAAGCACCAAACATTTCTTGCAAATCATGTAACTGCTATCTTAGGGGAAATAGCACATATATTTAAAATGTCAGTTCTTAAGCCTCTAGCTTTGCTTGACATCTGTTTAGTCAACAAAATTTGGTCAGTTAGACAGACAGCCAACAGATGTGTGAGACTGCACTATTTTCTCAATATTGTGCGATCTTGGAGTTAGTATATAGAAATTTGCAGGGGATGTGGGGTGGTGCAAGGGGTTTGCCCTCTGAAAAATATATATATTGTTTTAATCTGGGTTTGAATTTTGTTTTTTCATGCACCAAGGTTGTTGCTCAGTGCATGCTTATTGGCTTTTGACATTTGCAATGTCAACATTTTGTTGTCATAATTCTGAAAATTGACATTTGGGTCACTACACCCATTTAAAACAGGGAAGCCATTTCCGCTACATATGTTCGCCGTGGTCTTCCTACCTTGATTCTTTTCTCTCTGGCGGCTGTATCATTCATTATTTGTACTCCATCTTGAATATCTGGAACACTCTCATTTTACAATTTATATTATTTGCTTTCTTAAAAGATGGCAAATGTAGTCTCTTGCTATCAAATTGTGTTTCTCACCTAACCTGAAAGGAAAAAAAAGCATCATGGTCACTTCAATTGGTTGTGAATAAATTTCATTTTTAATTGCCTGGGCCTACTCCTTCAATTGTCTGAGAACCTGGCAATAGCAAACTATCTGCTCCAAGTAATTCACAAATTATCGTTATATCTCCAAGAAGAGTCTCATACCTGTGGATATATATTTTGTATTTTATACTGAGAAATCTGGACAAAGCCTAAAATAATGGGGGGGGGGGGGCAAAGATAGGGACAGATTTTTAATATTGCTCTTATAAACTTAGGAAGTTGTTAGAATAACAGGATTTTGGTTAGCATGCATTTTCTGAAGGTTATGAAATTGAAACTCAAATGTATGACACTATTAAGTGAATTCAATCTTCAGTGATTTGCCAGAAAACCACAAATTTTATGCTAAGCACACTAAAATATATATTTTTTTATTTATCCTTTGTTGACTGGGTTAGTCCCATTAGGCTAGTAGCCTCTTTTCAGGGGAGACTCAATGTGGTATTTATATTACTAGGGGAGATTTGGCCAGGGCATCGGGTACTCCCCATTTTCTTTTCGATAGCTGCCATGGGATCTTTGATATCAATCTGAGCTTCCATTAACTCAAGCAGATGAGGCCTCAGTTTAAAGTCTCATCTGGAGGATGACATACGTAGGAGTGCAGCACCCCTCTTATGCTGCACAACACTGTCAGAAATCTATCTTTCTGGTGTGAGAATAGAACCCACAACCTTCTGCACCAAAGGCAAATGTGCTATTTGCTGCACCACTAACATGAGGCAAAAATCTCCATATTCTGAAAATCTGGACAGTTGACAGGTATGGTTTCATACCTTGTTAAAAAGCAACCAAACCATCACATTGATTTTTTTTTCTCTATCCAGTCTATTATCTCAGGTATCCCTCAGCCTTAAAGCTATCTCTGTACTTAACTTTCACAGACCTTTAGAGGCTTTACTAATCACTCCATTATTATTAAAATGATCTCTTGCTGAAAACAACAAATCAACAATTCTTGATTGCTTTTCTAGATGAAGACTAAATATATTTAACTTCTTCATTGTTGAAAATAGCCTCTCATATTCAATTCTACACGTGTTAATCATTTTAAACTCAGTCTTAGCTATCCAGCATCCCTTCATTTTTTCTGCTTGCCTTAGTCACTTCTAAATCATTTCAGAGTTCTTTCTTTTTCTCTAAACTACCAAACCTTCCTCATCTATATTTCCTTCTTTAGAATATGCAACAATGATTAAAGAGATTTAGCCCCTAATATTTAATCCTTCTTCATAAGCATCTTTAGACCGATAACTGACTGTTTCAAGGAATGAAAGAATTTACGCACTTGTGTTCAATGGCACCAACATGACATCCTTGCTAATACCAGTTGAGCTTCTTCTGATAACCACATAGAGGGCTTCCATTTAGCTTCATATTCACCTCTTGGGTTAAGCATAACATCTTAAACCGGACCACCTCAAAATACAATTTTTGATTTGGTACACCCAGGAAGATGTGTTATTTTGCTAATACCATTTAATCCAATGATACCCTTGGTTTGGCACCATCCCCATATAAACCACAGTATCTTTTTTAAATTGCCTTTATGAAAGTTTTATGAAACCTTGCTAGAAAGGGCTGAACTACATAGAAACAAAGAGGAGCCCTAAAAGAGTGAACCTCCATACCTTGCTCCAGTTTCAGCATTATAATTTTCCATTTCTTGACTTCTGACTTGCTCCAGCTCAACATTTCCTTATAAATGTCATTTATTAAAGCTGCCAGAGTAGAGCCAAACCAAAATCCCTGGTGTTCAGTGCACTCAGATTCTGATAAGTATGGATCCATGGATTTCAAATCTGCTTGTGGGATATTATTAATCGTGGTTGCCCTGGTTTTATTTTCAATTTCCTTGCAGTCGCAAATTCTACTACTAAGTCTCTGAATCTCACAAACATTGCTATAGTATCCTGTTCTAGATTTGTTAGGGAAATGAGCACATCCTCAATATATAATAATATTTGGTCTGTTGTTCCTTAAATTTGTATCCCTTTAAAATTTATTATGCTCTTTATAAATACTTTTAAATAAAGGCTTAAAAGAAATGAGGAGGGAGGGCATCCTCATCTCATCCTTTTAGCCCCCCAAAATGGAAGCTCTGGCTTCTAAACCATGATACATTTCAAAAGGCAGATTTAAAAAAATAAAAAGTCACAGGCATCCCAAAATTAAAAATGTACATAGTAAATATAAAACCACTCTACCTTATTGAATGCCTTTTCACTATCTCATCTAATGAAATCTACTTTTGCTCTTGTATGCTAGGTGTTTTCAATGAACGACCAAACATCTGCCACAAGCCCACACTGATTTGAGCTATATTAACTGTGGAACACATTTTTACAGTCAAGTTGCATGCAAAGACATAAATATTTTATAGCTGTGATTAAGTACATGAATATGCATATAGGAATCCAGCAGGTCTAGATCTTTTCCCTTCTTATAATTAACATTATCGCCTATTTCCACGAGTGTGAGACTATTTCAATGTTTAGGTTTTCAGTGAACAGTCTCATCAAAAGAGGAGTTAGATCTCCAACCTTCTACAACCAAAATTCCAAGGGTAACCCAGTATATCTGGGAATTTTCCCCAAAGTGTGTTAATCACTTCCAGTATTTCTTGGTGAGTAACTGGTGTGCTATAAATTCATCTGCTTGTACTGAGGACACTTCGGTAAGCTCTAACTGTCTCTAATAATTTAATATGTTATCTGAACATTCTGCCAGTCCTAGCTAGGTTGAGTTTAGTTCCAAATAATAGTGACAAAATCTTTCAGCTGTTTCCCATGAAGACCTCATCCTGTACTCAGCCAAGAGAGAGAACACACAGTGGAGATAATGCTATTTGCTGCTGAAGATGGACCTCCAGACTCCTTCAAATTTTGAAAGTCTAAATCCTTCATTCCTTCTTTTAAAAACTCACATTTCCTCAGAAAAAAATTATTTTATTTCCCTTTTCAGCTCCTCTACCTTGTAGTTATGCTTCCAGCTGGGGTGCTACCCATCAGTTTTCAGTTTTCTTACTGGACTTTTCTTATATTTCTGTTTCTGTCTCCACTACTCCCATTCGGCCATTGTATGCAATTTAACTGATTCTACTAGTACTGATTTAAATCTATGCCAGGCCACTATTAAAACCTTACATTGATCAATTACTATACCAAATTTATCTTGAAACAATTCATTGTACTAAATGCAAATGCAATCTTATTTTAGGTTAAGAATCTCCAACTCATGTTTCACAGGGCTCAACCAGGCCTCAAATTAGCTTAGTTCTCGGTGAGGAAATATCTTTTCTACTGCACTACTTTTCTAGGGGTCTATATCAGAAGCACAAAAAGACAAAACCGTGAATGCTCACATGAGCGAAAATGCCGGGAATCGAAAGTGTCATTGTGGGGTCATATTACAGTGAGGAGTGAGATATTTGCCCTTTCCTCACTGTAATGCGACCTCAGAGTTAGAATATATAGTTAGCAGAGGAGGTGTGGGGTGTAGCCCCCCACAATAGCAAGTTCGATTACCGGCATTTTCGCTCATGTGAGCGTTCGCGGTTTAGTGTTTTCATGCTTATAATATAGACCCCTTTTCTAGAAATACTGACTAACTTTTTTTTTGTTTTCAATGACTGCGTCCCTTGGATGAATTAATTCTTATACAGTCCTCATAGTCATTTGAATTTGAGAATCTTGTTTCAGATAGTATGTCTAAAACCTCCAGTGGTTATCATGTGTTTGGATGAATAAATCGATAACCTTCACATTTGTTGATAGGTAATCTGAGAGAGAGAGAGATAGGATGGATATACAAGTTTTTAACCAAATGTTGATACAACCTTGGAATACGCAATATGCCAAATAAAAAAATATTTTTTGCACGACGGCAAGGCTTCCTGCATGCCTTATGTGGGGGCTGTGTTGCCCCAAAACCCTCCCTCACTAATAAAATGTACTAAATCCAAGATCATACAAAAACAAGGCAAGGGAATATTCCTCAACCATGAGAACTGTAAGATCTTGCACATTTACTGACCATCTGTATAACTTATGAAATGCAGATGACCAAACAGATGTTGATCAAAAACTTGTTCATGTACCAGTGCATCTATATATATTAACTTTTTAGCCTGTCCACAGCATCAAGTGGTCTAATTGCTTCTAAATAATAGAGGTACATACCTTCTGACCCATAACCCTTAAAGTGAGAAAGGATGCCAACACTCCTCTGAACTCCATCTAAGTAAAATCCATTGGGGTGTATATATTAAAAAGTATACATTTTGTACATTTAAGCCCTATATGTTTATCTTTTATTCCCAAGTAGCCTCCTTGCTATCAAATAATATATCCTCTATAGTAAAAGGCCATGTTCTAGATAATAATAAAATAGCCCCGTCTTTCTCATCTTTCTAACCCCTGATATGATGATGTCACTCCTCTATGCCATCTTCACTTAAATAATCTTAAATTCTCTCAGCTTTATCTAGTTACCTCTGTTGACAAAACACTATCTCTGCTCTCTTTTGTTTAACATACTGAAACAACCCACTTCTCTTTACTGGGTGATTTAATCCATTTACCTTCCACGAAAGTATTCTGAAAGATTTGTCCATATTTACTTCTCAGTGTCTTTATTTACTAAAACTATCAATTTTACCTTTGCACTTTGAACCTCTGACTATTTTAGGGGTATTTAATACTCCATGTTTGCTATTCTTTGGCTTGTACTTGCAAACTTATATATTCTAACATATACAGACAAATTTATAAACAGTAATGCAAAATTTAACATTACCACAATTGGCACAATACAATGTCTGAACTACATAGGATCTCTCTTTCCCTCTCTTCACTATATCTATTTATCCTTTAATCAGTTACATGGATATCATTGCATATTTAGTACAGTGAGCATTTTGAATTCCAGCTTCTTGCATTGAAATGCAAGTCCATTGATGAATGTCAACATTTGCTTTGGGAAATTGGAAGACAGCAGAGAGTGGGATTTTGCACTTTCCCATCTGCAATTCAATCCCAGAGTTTGCCCCACTTGCATACGACATTGTTTATCTTTGCTTTTTTAGAATTTTGCTCATTTGTGGTCAATTTTTCTGAATGCAGATGCTGTAGATCAGTGGTGTAGGGCACTAGAAGTACATGTATATACGTGTGTGTGTGTGTGTGTGTGTGTGTGTGTGTGTGTGTGTGTGTGTGTGTGTGTGTGTGTGTGTGTGTGTGTGTGTGTGTGTTTATCTTGATGGGATGTCGACATACCTCACCTACACCCAAGAACCCCACAGTTCTTATGAAGATGCTCCTTATTCAGTTCATGTCTCCAATTTATACATTATTCCCTCTGCACTTAGACTACTCAATAACACACATAACTTCAAGTCAAAACTGAAACTATTCTTTCAAGCCTCCCAACTCTGTCATTATTCTTCTCCTTCATGACAAAATATATCAGGCATCCAGTCATACAGTCTCCTAGTTGCTACCATCCCTATCATGACTCAGTTTCCTATTGCATAGATAGAGTCACACTAGCCATTACTAAGACTTCCATTTCATCCCTACTTAGCATGCTGGAACAACTGACTCATAAACTGTTCTGTACATTATTAAGGTAACTTCAATTCTTCACATATATGATAGGCTTTTCTTGTTTTCATCACTACTGTTTAAAATAAACAAAATTGTACTTACTTTCTATTTTTTCTGATATCTCTCATTGTAATTTTGGTTGTGTTACTACAGACTACATTTCATCTACATGGTTACTTGTGTAAATTTTCTATTTATGTAATTATACTTTGTATAATCTTCAAAAATTATTCTGTTCTTTTTATGTATGTTTTTGTTTTGTGAATTGCATGCATTTTCCCTTTTTTACTGTAAATAACAATGCTATGATGGTACTGGAGTGCTTGAAGCTTTTTTTTCCGTGTGCCTCTGCTAAAAAGGTGTTTTTGCCCAGCTGATCTTTCCTGTATAAATAAATACATTCTTAGCTTTTAACGCACTCCCTACTAGGCTAGGTAAAAAATAAATACATTACAAAATTGAACATATTCAGAGTGTCTGTTGACTTCCAAGATGGCTGCACGCTGATTAACAGCATAAACTGAGCTCTCCCAGTGTAAAAAAAAGGAGTGGCATGAGGCTGACATAAAGAAAAAGCTGGCTGAATATGAAGTTTCTCAAGAAGAACCATTAAAAAAATAATAGAGTTAGAAGACAGAGCACACAGATAAAACCTGAGATTTTCTGTTGTACCAGAGAAACTGAAAGGAACAGACGCTATTAATTTCATGAAAGCACAAATAAGCAACTGGACTGGTATTCCACAGCATAATTTAATTGAAAGGGCACATCAAGTGTATGCGCCAAACCTGGCCACAAGAGAGCAACCAAGACCTAAATTAGTAAAGATGTAATCGTGATAGCAGAAAGAGTTGATCTATACAAAATTGTGGCAGAAGGGCAAACCATTAAAAATGGGAGACAGCAGAGTGTTTGAAGAAAATATTAATTCATTGTACACCAGATAGAAGAAAAGCTCACTCAGTCTCTGTCATAGATTGCTGTGTTGGAAAGGTTAGTTTGTTTGAAGTGCTAACAGAAAGAGTTGATCCATACAAAATTGTGGCAGAAGGGCAAACCATTAAAAATGGGAAACAGCAGAGTGTTTAAAGAAAATATTAATTCACTGTACACCAGATAGAAGAAAAGCTCACTCAGACTCTGTCATAGATTGCTGTGTTGGAAAGGTTAGTTTGTTTTTGCTTTCTTGTATTTTGTATTGCTTCAGTATCTTCTATTTTGTATATTGTGGTTTCTTTTTCTATATATCGTTTTTACTTGTATTCTGCTTTTAATTGCATATTTAAGCTAAGAAAGATACCACAGACATGTCTCTTGAGAGGTACACAAAAATTAGAAAACATCAGTTAAGGTTAATTACCTGTGAACTGACAGTGGAGCTATGAAATAAACCTTTTGTTTAAGGGGTTAAATAAAACATTTTGACGCTTTGGTGGAAAAGCTCACTCAGACTCTGCTATAGATTGCTGTGATGGAAAGTTTAGTTTGTTTTTGCTTTCTTGTATTTTGTATTGCTTCATTGCCTTTAATATATGAAAGGAGGGTAGACTTCTGAAGCAAGGTATTAAAATATTTGGTATGGATGATTTGAATCTAGTAGGAGAAACTCTGACAGAATTTACATATTATTCCCCAAGGTACAACAGCTGGGCTAGACTAAATAGAAATTATATTTCACAGGGAAATGAGCATTTAATTTAAAGTTTTGACACATATCCAATAATTATTTCTGATCATGCATCATTAAAAAGTAAGATAAAAATGCAGGGTAATGAAGTAAAAATAAGATGCTGATACTTTCCCACCTGGTTAACTGCAATATGTGCTTGAATGGCCTTATAGAAAAAGGATAAGGTAGTATTCATTATGTAAAATTTATAGTCGGGATTGACAATTTGCCAGAGATGCAGAAATTGTGATAACATTTGCATAAAATGTAAATAGCAATGCCCTCAGCACTAGATGGAGGTGTGGAGTTGGTGGCACTATGGGACCTAGACCATACCTTGTCCTTCAGTGGTGGGCTTCCCACCAGAAGTAGAAGTGGCTCATCCATGATGATGGTCACAGTTGTGATTAGTGGTCATGCAGGGATATCTGCAGCATACAGTCTCGCTATACTGACTTTCCATTGTGCTACATAAATGGACCCGGCCCTCCTGTAGGTCAAAAATCAGAGACATAGCTGGCACAACTAGTGTCCTGTGCAAGTCCCACAAACTTGACATCCTACATAATTCCACTAATTCACAGCCTCCAGCTCTTTAAGTGAAGAACATAAGTGCCTTTTTGCATTGGCATTTTGGAGCAGGGAATGCAGAGCTACCTTCTCAATCATGCCCCCTAACACTATGCATCCAGGGCAATTTATCCATTTGTTCCATCATTACTACACTACTGATCATGCAGATCACACACCACCCTGACCATCATTGCTACTGCTGCATTGTTTCTGACTGTCATGTAATAACAGCCCTACATAAACACTGAGCAGTTTCCATAGAGACATTAAAATCAGAATGGAAGGCAGTATCTGTGGCAATGATGGCTACCAGTATGCTGACTTGTGTCACCCCCCCCCCCACACTCACTGGGGCTAATAGAAACCAAGGATGACTTTGCAACTGGAGAAGAGGGTCATCCATTGCTCATGTTTCATTGAAATCATGTCTTACTGTAGTACCCAGTACCATGGCAGGGCAGAATTTGACTAAATCTTAAGTGTTGGCACAGGAGTTGTGTCTGTTGAAGGGGAAGGAGCTATGGCCACAGCACACCACACTTCCTGTGTCTCTCAATTCCACCATGACTCCAGACTTTGCTGTGTTTAGCTGCCATCATCATCATCATCATCATCATCTGGATCAGGCAGTTCCCTGACACTAGTCATATCTGTATCCATGGTGGTGGAATCTGACAAGCACCTCTTAAAACACATAAACATACCCAAGTATAGGTACTCACCCTTCATCTACACTGGCAGCCTAGTGTACATAAACCTCTATAGCAGAATTCCATGGAAAATCTAACATTAACATAACATGAAAAGAATAAAGCTGTGGCTGTAATAAAAAGAAGTCATGCTTGTTAGTTATATGACCCTAAATCATACAGGTAGCACATATTGCTGCACATGTTACAACATGCCCACATTGGGCATCACCAACCAATATTTGAGGTGCTCCCTGCACTTCTGCTCCAGGTCCAGCGCACCATTGTAGATCTATCAGCTTTCTAGCCCTCTAGACAAAGATACCAGGAACTCCTCCATTTCTGTTAACAGTAACTCTTTCAGCAGATCCCCACTGGTGGCCCTTTGCTCCTGTACTCAGCAAGTTGCCTTGTTGCTCACATGTGCTATCATGTTGGTGACCCTTCTCTGAACTTGCTCACAGGTTCTATTTTGGCTTCCAGTTGTGTTTGTTTGCTCTAAAATTTCCTGCCAGACATATTCATAAAAAGTCTGGTCTGCTTTAATATTCTGGAGCATCTGCCAATGTAGCTAATGTAGAGAATGAAGCAAGATGTCATTCTCTAACTGGGGAAAACTTTACCTTCTACTTTTTTTCTGCTTTAGGCATATTTACATGTAATCATAAAGAAATATATGAGTAAACTGAAGACATGTCATACACATTATAGTCATACCTCTGCAGCACGTCAATATGCTCAGTGATCACATGATGTAACTGTCACTCTTGATGAGCCACAAGGCACATGTACAGTAGCCATCCTTGCAGCAGCAGCAGCAGTCAGTATTGAATGGTCCTGAGTGATTTATTGACACACAATAGAAGGTCCATTACCCTTCAAAGGAAATCATGCAGAAGCACAGGGAAATCTGGTGCAGGTCATATGTTCTGGGTGTCAATGGGCCAAAGGAGCACACATAGTGCCTTTACGTATGAGTACAACTGTTACCCACAGTGATTGTCAAGTATAGTGAGTCTGCTCCCATAGCATACTCAACTGTTATACAATCACAGACATTACAGTGTGTGTGTGTGTGTGTGTGTGTGTGTGTGTGTGTGTGTGTGTGTGTGTGTGTGTGTGTGTGTTTGTGTGTGTGTGTGTGTGTGTGTGTGTGTGTGTGTGTGTGTGTGTGTGTGTGTGTGTGTGTGTGTGTAGCCCAAATGTAGGTTTAGGCATATGCCAGGACATCTCTCAAGATAGCAGTGCAATCCCCCAGAATTATACAAGTAAGACATTCTACTTGGGTATGCATGGAGGACCTCCCCAACAATTCCAATCCAGACATACAACATCATGTTAGAGATGTAGTAACGAGCAGCCCATAAGTATTACAAAAGTCTTTTTTTCCAAATCTTCTGCATGGGGTCAGGGTGTCATCTCAACTGTCTCCATCTCTCTTGATTCAATACCGCTCTCCGGCCTTCTTCAGCATTCTTGCCTGTCACAGGTCTTCTCTCACACAATCCATCCACCTCTTTGCTGGATGCCCTTATTTCCTCTTTCCTTCTTCCTGTCTGCCCAAATTTTCTTCACCAGATTGTCTTCTGCTTTTCTGCCTATGTACCCAAATCACCATAATCTGTTCTCTTTTAACTTGTATGCAATTGGAGCTACTTTGGATCCTGTTCTAATGTTCTAATTTCTTTGTATGCCCCACAGTGTGCATCCTACCACACATCTCAGGCACTTCCTCCCCATGACCAATAGCTTCCTCAACTGCTCTGCCTTTATTGTCCAGGTTTCTGTACCATATAGTAGTACTTATCACACTACTGTTTTCTACACCTTATCACTGTTTTGTACACCTTACTTTTCAGATATGGGTATCCATAAATTCACCCTGGGGGTTCCACCTGTGTTTCTCTTGGACAGGGGCAATAGGTGATGATCGTGGAAACAAGGGCAGAACATTGCTAGGCTTGCAAGGGCCCTTGGGTCATTAGCCTAGTAACTTCCTATGATCCTATGATTCTTTGGCATTATTCTGTCCCCTTGACTTTCTGTGCCAAATGGCTGTAGCCCCTCTCATTCTAGCTCTGACCTCTTCATTTAGACTTCCCTTCTCCTCAACCATGCCTCTCAGATACTTGAAGTTGTTAACCTGTTCCACTACTTTCTCTTCTATTTCAGTTCTCAACTTCTTCTAATTTTCCCCCATTTACTGCCATTAGAACCGTCTCATCTGTGCTCAGTTTCAACCTATGTGCCTTCAGTTTTGCATTCCATTCCTCTATCCTTTGCTGATGTTCTTGCTCAGAGACTACTTGTAATGCTACATCATCAATTTCATCAATTTTGTTGACCTGACAGCTCTGACCTGTTTGCTAATGTAACCTATCACCAATATGAACATCAGTGGGCTCAGAGTTGAACACTGATGCACACCCACTCCCACTGAAATCCCTTTGTGAGTCCAAACACTGTTCGTACTCGAGTCATTGAGTCATAGTACATAGCCTGCACCAGTTCTACCAATGATTCTGAACCACTGCAAGACTGCCTAAATCAACTTTCTTGTGATTTTGTCATATACTTTCTCCAAGTCTTGGAATGCACAACTGGACTCTTTCCTCATCTATATCTTCTTCTCAGCCATCTGCCTCACTGCAAACATTGGGTCAGTTGTGTCACATCCTGATCTGAACATGAATTGCTCGTCTCCCATCTTACTTTCTACTGCTCTTTGGATTCGTTTATCAATCACCCTCTCCATGACTTTCATGCAGTGTGACAAAAATTTGATACCTCTGTACTGTCCACATTTGGAAATGACCCCTTTGTTCTTGTACACCAGGACTAGTATACTTATTCTCCAGTCAGCTGGCATGCGCCTTTCTCTCCATACTGCTGTGAGTACCCTCAGGAGTAATTTTTTCCATTCCTCATGTAACATCTTTATCATATCTGCTGTGACCTCATCTGAACCTCCATTTTCCTCAGTTCTGTTCTTACTTCTGCTAGGGTGTGCTCCTCCTCTTCTTTCATCATAGTCTGTGTCTGGGGCAGTACAACTTCTAAGGAGAGCTGGTTGCTGCTGGCATCCTTTATGAAGGATTTCTAACTATTTTCTTTATCTTTCTGCCTTTGCCTTGCAACCTGATAAAGTTTATTTGTGGCATTTACTGTGTCACTTTGCAGAAGTTGGTAGAGTGCTTCCGCTGACTTGTCCTTTGCTACTGCAACTCCTCTCTTAGCCTCTTTGTTAGCCAGCCAGTACTCCTTCATAGCCTGGTCCATGTTTTCTATGTCCCTCTTTTTCCTGCACCCATTCTTCCTTTTGATGACTTCCTGGACTTCTGCATTCCACCACCAACTTTCCTTATGTATCTCTCTTCCATATCTGCCTCGGCTTCATATCTGTTCTATAGTCCTCACATTTCCTGTTCAGGCTATGCCATTCTTCTTCAACTCCACCTATTTCTTCTTCTTCTTGAGGTGCTAGACCTCTGAATAATTCCTTGAACTCCTGTGCTTTCTCTCCAGTTAACTTTGAGGTCTTCAGCCTGGTCTCTGTTGACATTATCATCTTCTCTGACTACTGCTTGTGCTGACTGTGGCAACTTGTGGCTTATGCTGTAGACCAACTGTTTCATTGGGGATGACTTTGCAGTCATGGATTCTATCCCACTGCCCTTTCCTTACCAGGAGGAGGTCTATCTGAATTGCATGTTGACGACTCTTGTATGTGATGCTGTGACTGCCTGTCTTCTGAAGCCATTTGTTGGCCACTATCAAGCCATTTGCTTGAGAGAAGTCTAAAATGGGCTCTCCTTCTTTAAAAAGAAGGATCTTATGATCATCCTCTCCCATACTACTCCCTGAAACAGACAAGATGTTTATTTGCAGCAAATCCACATTATGCATTACCAGGCCAACAAATGCAGTCAATGTATGTGGATGGAGAAAAGGGGGCCTAAAGTACCAAAGACATACACTCTTCACTACAGCCACAGTCCCTCAAGAATGTGCTTCTGAAAGGTCCATTGACACAGTACTCACAGCAGTCACATAACAGAGGTCTGCAGACTACAGGTTCCATTGCAGTGATGTAATTATGCTCCTAATAGGTGCAGGTTATGAGTTCCCCTATTTCTCACAACATAAAAAAAACTTCAGCCAATGGATTACTATTCCCTTGACAGATAAACCTGTAGAACTTAAATTTATCACAAGAAGTAATGTCCACTGGACAGCTATAACCTTTACCTACTGGGCAAAGCATATAAGGCAGAATATGTCGGCTACAGAAAATCAAACAGAACACTTCACGTCTCATTGATAGCAATTATGAGTACAACACACACACACACACACACACACACACACACACACACACACACACACACACACACACACACACACACACACACACACACACACACACACACACACACACACACACACACACACACACACACACACACAGCCCTCATCCTAAAGCAGGGCATGTGTCTCTCACTTACTGCAACACACACCGAGTATTCTTGTGTGTTAATTAAACTTATACATAGCAGTACCTGCAGGTGTCATAATATGTCAAGAGCCTCTGTCTGTGTTCAGATTCCCCCTGATAGAACTCATGTGTTGTCAGTTACACCCACTAACTTATCCCCTTTCTCTAACACAGTTTCAGGGAATACACCTACAGCAAATGTACAAAGTACCAAACAAAATATGCAGGCAACACTCCTCACTTTCTTACATCATGTGAATTGTTTGTAAATGTACAGAGTTTCATTTTGTCAGATGTATGAAGACACTCCACTGCTGGCAGTGAAGCAAATTCCATAGTATGCTGAGTCAACTAATGCCTGTGGTTGTTGTAAATACCCATATCTGAGACTCCTAGCAGAGTCAGTATGCTAAAGAACATATTCACAGCAGATGTCTTTGAATCACATTATTCAGCAGTGTGCCCATGACCAAGGTTTGTTCAACATCATACACTTGCATAACTAACTGTGAAGTGTATTGTGCATGTGTAATGACACTGGCGGGGAACTGGGAAAACTACTATATTGTTATGACCTGTAGAAGTACTAAAGTGCAGAAATGGAAACCCACATAGACACTATGCTGCTGTTACAGTCTGCACTTGCCATGGATCACATCCTAACACCATACTGCCATGCCATGTATATTCATACTATGCTATACTATAATGGCACCACATGTCATGTAAAATGAATACCTCTGTTGTGAATCATGTTTCGATAACAGTAACATATGTGGGCGTGAGACAGCTACCATTTTTCTCTGGCGGTGACCTGATACATAGCTCTGACTTCTGGAGGCACTAAGGGTGACAGGACTCCCAGGTGATGCCGTAAGGAGAGGAGAATGTTTTTGTACCTGATGTATTGAGACCATTAGAGGCACTTGCTTGGGGACTTTTTGAGGGTCTCCTGCATTATTCTGATGCCTAGCACAGCCTTGTCAGGGAGGTGACTGCTGCTACTGACATCTACCACTATGATGAGCATTGCAGGCACCACTACAGTGACCTGAGGAAGCAACATTTTGGCCTTCTACACCAATTGGAAGAAGAGGTCAGAAATAGTGGTCCTGAGATGCACAGTAAGTATGCAGGACAGGTCACTGCACTCTCATTTTACATATAGTTAAAGGAGCTTCAGTAAGAGATTTAATTCATGATGCTTATATTTCTTCTTACCTTTTTCCAGCTCTGGACGAAATGCTCCTATATTTGAGGAGGATAGAGTGTCCAGATGCTTTGCTGAATGTGGTTACTGTCATATATGTGTGTGTGTGTATATATATATATATATATATATATATATATATATATATATATATATATAAAATGACATAACAACTCTTAACAGCATTGTGTTAGCCACTGCTATAACTGAAGTAATTATAACACTTATATGTGAAACCACTACATACTGCTTCAGACACCTTCTGTCTATCTGTACATAAGCTGGCATGGTACTGCACACAGGACATGTTCACAAGATCCACTCGTTCCCCATTTGCAAACATATGCCCAGCACATAATACCTCCACATCATGTCCACTGCCACGAGGTGCCAGACACACAGGCCTGTTGACCTACTACCATGGTAGAGCTGTTGTGACATAGCAGGAGGTCCTATGGCATTATGCAGGGTATGCATCTCATCATATTTGCCATGTGTCATCCCACCAAATACTCACTTCTGTTCCTCTTCCAATTGGGATACCCATGGCATTTGCACATTACAACAGCTCTGTCCCAGTGGCACATATCAGTTTACACTACAGTATTTTTTTCCACCATAACTGACAGTTGTTTCTATCACCACTGTCTTTTCTGCTTTCAATATGAGATTGTTGCACTGTATACCAGTTGGTCTACATAGCTAGTAATACTTTCATGTTCACATGGTCTTTCTTTATTCCTGTCTCACATGACATAACCATGCTGGCACACCCGGACACACTTTCTATGGCATCTAATGGCCAACAGCTCCTTATTGATGGTAGTCTCCTAACTCCCCTAAAAGCCAGCTGGTGATATTCTGCTGCACCTTTGCATATGCATCTCCCAGTACAAGCATGTGATATTTGTTGGTTGACATAATGGTTAAGCTGTTTACCTCATAAACAAAAGGTACAGGGTTTGATTCTTATGAAAGAAAAATTGACTAGGCTTAAAGTGGCACACAAGGGCAGTTAGCCTATTAATTGCCTACCTATGTATAGTCATTATCCCTAGCATTCTAGCATATGTAGCAAGTGTTTAGTCCAGCTGTAGGTATCTGTAAGACTGATAATCAGATGCAGACATAATATTAATGTTTTTCTCTCTGTCTCTCTCTTTCTTTGTCACTATCTTTCTCTAATTTTATGTTTGTTTATGCTTTTATTTCTTTCCATTTATGTCACTGTTTTATGTAGTTCAATCACAGTTGTGCTAGGAGTGCTTCTATGCCCCCCCCCCCCCCCGTTTTGCTGCCCTGCCTTCTCTTGTCAACTCACCATCTGCCTCCAGGCCTGCCTTTGCTGGCTGATGTAGGTTATGTGGTAGTGAGTGATTTGGAGATGTCATTGGTAGCCTCTAGCTGTCACTCATTGGTGAGAGGGAATTGTTGCTAACTCTGCTGACACTGCAAGTAGTTCACATTTTGTTACCCAGTAGAATATGAAGAGGTGATGACAATGTTCATAGAACGATAGCTTGATACCAGCATAGGTCTCCTGAAGACTGTTGTATGACAGGTCACATTGTTGTTCTACACTGGTCTCCTGAAGACCATTATTGTATGACTAACAGCCTCATACCATTGCCTGTAACTTCCTAATGTACCATCTGAAGCAGGACACACAAATAAATGCAATCTCTGCTTGAATCCTGCCTAAGGTAGCATGAACAGGAGCCGTGACACTACTTTATCCCCAGCCATGGTGATCTTTTTCCTTGTGTGTCACCTCCCTCCCCAGTAGATAGTCCAATATTCTACATCACCAGTTTTCTCCCTTGTTAGCAGGTGTGTTTCTCTTCATTGTCTCCTCCCTCTTTTTGTCAATATCTCCTCTGATGGCCTTTGCTTTATAGGTTCATAGGTGTGTACTAGGCTAATGGCCCTGGAGCCTTTACAAACCTAGCCCATAGGATTACCCTGACATCATGCCACCCGACCTTACCTCCCAGTGCCTCTGACAAGTACAGCCACTGGAGTGATCCCCGGGGTGAATTTTCTATTTCCCATCCACTCATCAAGATTTCTCTTGAAGAGGGCCAGTGAGGTGCTCTGTTTGACATGTATGGGGAGTCTATTCCATAGCAAGGGCAGTCTCTGGGTTATGAACCTGTCCCTCCAGCATGTTCTGTTGATTGTGGTAATGGGGTTGAGGTCACTGGGGTGTGTGGTGTGGTGGAATTGGGATTTCTTTAGATGTAGCATTTCTAACAGCGCTGGATCAGACATGGCTTTGTATGTCATGCAGAGATCACCTCTAAGTACGCGATATGAGACAGAGAATAGTTAGAGTTTTTTGAGTCTGTCCATACAGGACAAGCATTTAAGGCCTAGGATCCTCTTTGTGAGGTACTTTTGTGGCCTCTCCAGTTGTTGCAGGTGTCTAGTGAGGTACATGCCAAATGGGGCACTGTACTTCTTGATTGGCCTAATGAGGGAAGAGTAGAGGGAGACAATGACCTCTTTCTTCCTGGATGCAGAACCCTTAGTAATGAGATGTGCCACATAGAAGGACTTTATGACCACAGTGGCAATGTGATGGTCAAAAGAGAGGCTGCTCCTCAACCTGTGTTCCCAGATCTCTTATAACACCTTCTGTGTTCAGTGGACTACCATCGATGTGGTAATTCATAGGAACCGGGGTTTTCTCAAAGGGGATGACGGCACATTTTTTGGCATTGAGCTTAAGGCCATGGTTCTGACACCAGTCATTGATCTCAGTGAGGCCTTTCTGTAGGATGTTAACATCTCTTGGGGAGTTAATAATAGCTCCCAACTTGCAATTGTCTGCGAACTTTGTCAGCCAGAGACCCTTTGTATTGGCCTGAACTTCAGAGAAGTAGATACCAAAGAGGAGAGGACCCAGGACCAAACCCTGTGAGACTCCACTTGTGACTGGTCGGCAGTCTGACTTGGAGTCTGCTACTTTCACACTGTGGGTTCTATCTGTGAGCCAGTTTGCAACCCACCTAAGTGATATAGGGGTTGATGCCTTGCTTAGTGAGTTTTTCTATGATTCCTGAATGGGGAGTGGTATCAAACGCCTTGACCAGATCAAGGTAGGCTGTATGAACCACCTTGCCTTCATCCACAGCTCTGGTGACTGACTCAAAGAAGTCAACCAAGTAGAACAGGCATGATCTACACTTCACAAAACCAAACTGTGTGGGATCCAGAGTTTGGAGATTCCCTATATCATTGTTTATTAGGTCCATGATGATGCGTTCCATAGCTTTGCATATCAGACTCATCAGGCTAATGGGGCGATAGTTCCCAGGGTCTGTAGTCGCTCCTCTTTTGTGGAGAGGGATGACTGTAGCAGTGCACCATTCAGTAGGGACAAGGCCTGAGGTGAGGCTGTGATTGAACAGGGCACATAGGTGAGGTGCCAGTTCACTCTGTAGTTCCTGTAGAACACAGCCAGGGATATTGTCAGGTCCTACGAAAGCTGTATTCTTGGCCTTGGACAGTGCTGTTTTAACCTATGCAGCAGTAATACTGGGTGCTTGGCAGTCTACTTGTACTGTGATTGGTCTTTTTTGGGGGGGAGGGGTAAAGTTGGCACTGAATCTGTTGGCCAATATATTGGCAATATTCGTTGGCTCGGTATAGGAGATACCATTGTGCAGTAGCTCAGAGCAAATCTGGGTATTGGCATTGAGATTCTTTACATAACTATAGAAGGCCTTGTGGTTGTCTTTACTATCTGCCGCAATTCTGTTTTCATAGCTAGGTTTAGAGGATTTGATGAGGGATCTCAACTTTTTGTTGAGGCTGATAAGGGAGTTTTTCCAGTGTTGGGACTTCACCTTATCCTGCATCAGGTTCCTCCTTCTGTTGTAGAGTTTGTTTATGGCAGGGGACCACCAGATTGACTTCCTTTTTTTTGAGGAGATTGTCTTGGTTCTATTGGGTATGGCGAGATCCATGCATTTGTGTACGTATTTGTACAGTGCATTGGTATATGATTCGGTGGTCATGCAACTATTCTCCATTTGCATGGGTGCCATGAAGTTAGCCACCTCTGTTTTTATGAGCCCACAGTTAGCCTTGGAGAAGTTTTTCATGGTGGTTACCTTTGCAGGGGGTGTGGGAGAGATGTAGATTTCCAGGCTGATCAGTTTGTGGTCTGATCTAACCAGGGAGGAGTTAAGTATTGGTGTAGAGCAATGGTTGCCCATGTTAGTAATGACCAGGTCAAGGATGTTGCTACCTCTAGTGAGGGTAAGAATGAGCTGGTCTAAGGCATTTGAATTAATGAATCCCAGGAAATGTTGGGCAAGTGTATTGGTACATGAGTAGTTTTCCTAGTTAATGGAGGGGTAGTTGAAGTCACCCAGTATGAGAGTGTTAGATTGGACCCTAATATTCTCCAATGTGCTTAGGAATGTGGAGTGTGAGCCTTGGGACATTGTTGGGGACCTATAGCAGGCTACGACCTGAAATGGTGTCTTACCCAATGTTAGCTGCACCTGAAGTATCTCTGATTCATTATGTTGGGCTACCAGTCTGGAGGTGTGCACATCCTTTATGAATATGGAACCACCACCACCTTTGGTGCTTCGGTCCAAGTTCTGGGGCCGAAAGGTGTGGAATGAGTTATAGACTGGTAGTGCAGGGGTGCATTCTGCTGCCTTGAACCAGGTCTCTGTTACAGCACAAATGTCGATGTTCTCCATTTTTAGGAGTGCTTCCAGTGAGTGCATTTTCAGATTTAGACTTCTAGCATGGAGCAGCATGACCCTCAGATTGCATTTGTTTGTAGCTGTTATGGTGGTAATTTGGTCTTTGAAACACTGCCTAAAAAACGCACTATAGGGGTGGAAAGAACATTGGCCAGTATCCAGAAGCCCAGGGGTGACAGATGCAGGCCATCTCTGGCAAAGCATCATCATCATCCTCTTTCGGCGTTTCCCGTTAGGGGTCGCCACAGCGGATCATCTCTTTCCATTTCTTCCTGTCCTCTGCATCTTGCTCTGTCACACCAACCGCCTGCATGTCCTCTCTCACCACGTCCATAAACCTTGTCTTAGGCCTTCTTCTTTTCCTCTTACCTGGCAGCTCCATCCTTAGCATCCTTTTCCCAATATACCCCTCATCCATCCTCAGCACATGTCCAAACCAATGCAATCTCGTCTCTCTTGCTTTGTCTCCAAACTGTCCAACATGAGCTGACCCTCTAATATACTGATTCCTAATCCTATCCATCCTAGTCACACCGAGTGCAAATCTTAACATTTTTAACTCTGCCACATCCAGCTCTGACTCCTGCCTTTTTGTCATTGCCACTGTCTCCAACCCATATAACATAGCTGGTCTCACTACCCTCTTGTAGACCTTCCCTTTCACTCTTACTGGTACCCGTCTGTCACAAATCACTCCTGACACTCTTCTCCACCCATTCCACCCTGCCTGTACTCTCTTCTTCACCTCTCTTCCACATTCACCATTACTCTGAACCGTTGATCCCAAGTACTTAAACTCGTCCACCTTTACCAACTCTACTCCCTGCATCCTCACCATTCCTCTACCCTCCCTCTCATTTACAGACATATATTCTGTCTTAGCCCTGCTGACCTTCATTCCTCTGCTCTCTAGAGCATATCTCCACCTCTCCAGAGTCTCCTCAACCTGATTCCTACTCTCACTACAGATCACAATGTCGTCTGCAAACATCATAGTCCACGGGGCCTCCTGTCTGATCTTATCTGTCAACCTATCCATCACCACTGCAAATAAGAAAGGACTCAGAGCTGATCCTTGATGTAATCCCATCTCCACCTTAAACGGATCTGTCACTCCCACTGCAGTCCTCACCACTGTCACACTACCCTCGTACATATCCTGTAGCACTCTTACATACTTCTCTGCCACTCCCGACTTCCTCATACAATACCACAACTCTTCTCTAGGCACCCTGTCATATGCTTTCTCCAAGTCTACAAAGACACAATTCAACTCCTTCTGACCTACTCTGTATTTCTCCAATAATACTCTCAGAGCAAACATTGTATCTGTAGTGCTCTTGCCTGGCATGAAACCATACTGCTGATCACTAATCATCACCTCCCTTCTTAACCTAGCTTCTACTACTCTTTCCCATAACTTCAAGCTGTGACTGATCAGTTTTATCCCTCTGTAGTTACTGCAGCTCTGCACATCACCCTTATTCTTAAATATAGGTAACAAAACACTTTTTCTCCACTCCTCAGGCATCCTCTGACTTTCCAAAATTTCATTAAACAATCTAGTTAAAAATTCCACTGCCATTTCTCCTAAGCACCTCCATGCTTCCATTGGGATGTCATCTGGGCCAACAGCCTTTCCATTCTTCATCCTCTTCATAGCTGTCCTTACTTCCTCCTTGCTAATCTGTTTCACTTCCTGATTCACTATCCCCACATCATCCAACCTTCTCTCGCTCTCATTCTCTTCATTCATCAGCCTCTCAAAATACTCTTTCCATCTACTCAACACACTCTCCTCTCATGTGAGTACCTTTCCCTCACTATCCTTTATCACCCTTACTTGCTGCACATCTTTCTCAGCTCTGTCACTCTGTCTAGCCAATCGGTACAGGTCCTTTTCTCCCTCTTTAGTGTCCAATCTCTCATACAACTCTCCATACACCTTATCAAGCATCGAGGTCTGTTAATCATGTCATCCCAGGCAGACAGATACTGGATCCCCTTAGAATGACATCAGAAACTTAGCCAATTGTTGAAATTGATCATTCTCTGCTTGTACTGTGGTATCATTCTGGGTGATGGTAGGATGCTGCTCAGGGCTAGGGTCATACCCACCTAAGCTACATAATCTGAGAGCTCCTCCATGTCTCTTTTCATGTTGTCCAGGGAGGTACGTCTCAAGTCAGTCACACCCACATGTACAATGACAGAGTCATATTTGTACCTGTTGTTGAGGGACCTGAGTGGGTGCGTTATGTGGTGGATCCTGGCACCTGACAGGCAGCTAACTGTTGCTTTCTACTTATTCAATCTAGTGAGTGGGGCATCAGTGTGCCTCACTATCGATTCACCTATGACTAGTGTGTTGGGCATGTTGTTCTGCCTTAGGGCTTTTGGTTGAGTGGCACACTGTTAAGGAGAGTTATGTGTCTCGTGATTAGTGTTGTGTTATGGTGGTCGAGTGCATTTCTGCCTTGCAGGTGTCAGCTGTTTGGGTAGATTTTTATTGAGAGCCTCCACAAAGGTGGGTGTGTGGTTTGTGTTTTTATGTGAAGGCAGTGCTGGTGTGTGTTCTGGAGGGCTATGTGTTCCATGTGGTGTGGTGTAAGTGTTGACCTTCTCCTCTTGACCAGCTATTCCAGTCTTGGCTGCAGAGTGCATGGCTTCCAATTTGGATATGTAAGTGCATCTCTCACAAGTCTGAGTGTTGGAAGGTAAGAGGAGAGGGTTGTCGGTGTACATGAGGCAGTTGCTACATTGCCACAGGATGCCCAAGTTCACCAGGTTAATAGGAGAAAGCACAGGGGAACTGACCTTTAGACATGCCTGGATGGTTGAGTATTAATAATAAGTACTGGAGCTGTTTCCTTGTAGAATGTTTAGTGCTGGTAGCACTTTTGTGTGCTACAATAATTGCTACAAGAAGTCTGGTAAAGTGCTAGACTGATAAGCTAGTAAAAGTGCAGGAGAGGAGAGAACTAGCAAGTCTAAGGGAAAAATTGAAGAGCAGACTTTGGCACCACTCAGAAGCTACAAACAGTCTAGACTAGTTACAGAAAAGGTGTGAAACAAGTGCAAATATGGGCTTTTAAACCAGAAGTTGACAGAGATGGGAAAAAACTGCCCAAATGGCCAATAAACTTCACTTTCTGGGCCAGTAACCACTCCTTCTGTGGTAGATAGGCTACCTAGTGCTTACCACTCCAGTTGGTAAGCTAGAAGGCTTCCCTCCAACACAGACAGGCTTGGGGGGCTCAGAAAGTTACATACAGTCCTGGATACAGCAAATCAGTATCTGGACTAGACTAGTTACAGGAAAGGCAGGATAGGTGCACACACAGGCTTTTGGACCAGGAAGTTGAAAGAGATAGAAAAACTGCCCAAACGGCCAATAAACTACAATTTCTGGGACAGAAACCACTCCTTCATAGGTTCATAGGTTCATACTAGTCTATCTGCCCTAGGGCATTTATAAGCCTAGCCAGAGTGTGTTTGGCTTTCGCCACCCATTTTAAATTAATTTTGCTATGCCCTTTTTCGAGGTTAGTACACTGTGCCTCTGTCTAACAGTGACACAGAAGTGATACCCAGGGTAAACCTACGATCCCCCATCCACTCATCAAGATTCCTCTTGAAGAGAGTCAATGAGGGACTCTGCCTAACCTGGACTGGGATTTTATTCCAGAGTGAAGGGAGCCTCTGGGTTATGAATCTGTCCCTCCAGCATATCCTACTTATTTCAGTGCTGAGGTACAAGTCTCTCTAGCGCGTAGCTCGATGGGATTTGGATTTTCTGAGGTGCAGCATGTCCATTAATTCCGGGTTGGACATGGCTTTATATGTCAGGCACAGATCGCCTCTGAGCAGGCGGTATGCCACTGAGTAGAGCTGGAGTTTCTTTAACCGGGCAGCATATGGCATCTGTTTGAGCCCTTTGATCCTCTTGGTGAGGTACTTTTGGGGTCTTTCTGGTTGCTGCAGGTGTCTGGTAAGGTACATCCCAAAAGGGGCATTATACTCAATTATGGGCCTGATGAGGGATGAGTAAAGAGGCACGATGACCTCCCCCGATCTAGATGTGAATCCCTTCATGATTAGGTGGGCTATATAAAATGTTTTTCTAACCACTTTGGCCACGTGGTTGTCAAATGAGAGATTGCTATCAACTTGGGTCCCCAGGTCCCTAATTACTTCTTCCGTACTTAATGGATTACCACTTATGTGGTAATTTGTGGGGACTTTGTTTTTGCCAAAGGGGATGACTATACACTTTTTGGCGTTTAGCTTGAGGCCATGGCTCTGGCACCAGTTGTCTGTTTCTATGAGGCTCTTTTGGAGGATGCTTGTGTTGGCTGGAGAGTTGATTATGGCTCCCAGTTTGCAGTCATCTGCGAACTTGGTCAGCCACAGTCCTTCCGTGTTGGCCTGTACCTCTGAGAAATATATACCGAACAAGAGAGGTCCCAGGACTGAGCCTTGTGGGATGCCACTTGTAACTGGTTTGGAGTCTGACATGGCTCCAGCAATTCTAACCATGTGGGTTCTGTCCTTGAGCCAGTTTGCAACCCATCTAGTGACAATAGGGGTTTATATTTAAGCTGGTGAGCTTATCTATAATGCCCGAGTGGGGTATTGTATCAAAGGCTTTTGCGAGGTCCAGGTAGGCTGTGTGGACCACCTTCTCCTCGTCAATGGCCTTGGTGACTGTTTCAAAGAAATCTACCAGGTTTAAGAGGCAGGATCTGCCCTTAACAAAGCCGAACTGGGTAGGATCCAGTGTCTGTAGGTCCCCAATATCTTTATTTATAAGGTCCATGATGATCCTTTCCATAGCTTTGCAGACCAAGCTAGTCAGGCTTATGGGGCGATAGTTTCCAGGATCTGTTGAGGCACCACCTTTGTGGAGAGGGACCACCGTTGCTGTACACCACTCTTTGGGTACATATCCTGTAGTAAGGCTGAGACTGAACAGTAGTTTTATGTTTGGGTTTAGCTCTTCTTGGAGTTCATGTAGGATGCAGCCTGGGACACCGTCTGGTCCCATTGATGTTGTGTTTTTTGCTTTGGAGAGGGCGGCTGTTACCTGAGCATCTGAGATGTCACGGGGCAGCACTCTGCTGGGATAGATATTTGCCCTTTTGGTGGGGAGGGGGGGGAGAAGTTTGCGCTGAACCTGTCAGCTAGGATGTTAGCAATGTCTGTGGGTTCGGTGTGTTTTTTGTCATTTTGGACTAATTCTGAGCATATCTGGGAATTCCCACCCAGGTTCCTAACATAACTAAAGAAAGCCTTGTGATTATCCTTAGTGTCCTGTGCAATTTTTCTCTCAAAGCTGGCCTTAGACGATTTTATGAGTGCCCGTAGTTTTTTGCTAATACTGATCAGAGATGCCTTCCCTTTTTGGGATTTTGCTCTATCGTAGTAGCTTCCTCCTTCTATTGTATAGTTTGTTTATGGCTGGGGTCCACCAGACAGGACATCTGCCTTTGGAGGATTGGGTCTTGGTTTTATTTGGGATTGCATGATCCATGCATTCCTGAAGGTGTTCATAGAATGCGTTTATAAAGGATTCTGTGGTCTGGGCCGTATTTTCCACAGGCCCGGGGGCTTTGAAGGATTCCACCTCGGTTTTGAGGAGTGTGAAATTTGCTTTAGAGAAGTTTTTCACTGTGGTTTTCTGGGCAGGGGGTGGGGTCGGGATGTGAATATCCAGTGAGATTAGTTTATGGTCTGATCTTACCAGTGAGGGATATACTTCTGGTCTGGAGCATAGAGTCCCCATGTTGGTGATGATCAGGTCCAGTATGTTTTGCCCTCTTGTGGGAGTGGTAACAAGTTGTTCCATAGCATTTGAGTTTATAAATTCTAGGAACCTTTGGGCTAGGGTGTTGGAGCTAGAGTAATGCTCCCAGTCTATGTTTGGGTAGTTGAAGTCTCCCAATATAATGGTGTTTGGAGAGACCTTCATATTTTCCAGTGTTCTCAGGAAGGCCAAGTGGAGTTCCTGGGTTTGGGAGGGTGGTCTGTAGCAGGCTATAAACTGGAAGGCAGTTTTACCCACTGTTAGTTGCACATGGATAGTCTCTGATGTTTCGTGCTGTGCCACCAACCTGGAGGTGTAGGTATCTTTGATGAATATTGATACTCCCCCTCCTTTTGTGGTTCGGTCCAAGTATTGGGGCCGAAAAGCATGGTATGAGGTATAACCTGGTAGTGCTGGGGTGCTCTTGGGAGCCTTGAACCAGGTTTCTGTTACTGCATAGATATCGATGTTCTCCATTCTAAGGAGAGTTTCGAGTGCATGCATCTTGAGGTTTAGACTTCTGGCCTTGAGTAGCACTACTCTTAGTTTCTTATCCCTTGTGATACCTATGGAGGTGGGTTTGTCTTTTGAGCCTTGCCTAAAAAAGGCACTATGGGGGTAGCAAGAACTTTTGCCAATATCCGAAAGCCCAGGGGTGATAGGTGCAAGCCGTCCCTAGTGAAGCATCGTGGCTTGTCGAGCATGTCATCCCAGGCTGATAGGCATTGGATCCCCTTTGAATGACACCAATACTTAAGCCAGTTGTTGAAATTGATCATCTTGTCTTCATATTGTGGCTTCATTCTTGGTGAGGGTAAGATGCTACTCAAGGTCAGGGTCATACCGGCTTGGGCTACATGCTTAGAGAGCTCCTCTATGTCTCTTTTCATGTAGTCCAGGGAGGTACGTCTCAGGTCATTCACACCAGCATGGACAATGACTGAGTCATATTTGTACTTGCCTTGGAGTGACCTGAGTGCTTGTGTTATGTGGCGGATCCTAGCGCCCGACAGGCAGCTCACCGTGACCTTCTCCTTGTTCAGCCTGGTGAGTGGGACGTCAGTGTGCCTGACGATAGAGTCACCTATTACAAGTGTATCAGGTGTGTTGTTTAGCCTTAAGGGCTGTGACTGTTCGGCACACTGGCTTTGTGAGCTATGTGTTGCACGTGTTTTGTTTTGGGGTAGCGGTTGCTTGGGTGTCTGCTTTGGAGGTCTCTGCTGCTTAGGCAGATTTTTATTTTGAGCCTCCGAGTATGTTTTTGTGTGTTTATGTGTTTGGTTTGCTGTCGTGGTAGGACTATGTGAGACTGGAATTGTAGTGAGTGTGGTTTCCTTTTCCTCCTGACTGGTTACGCCAGTACTGAGTTGAGAGAGCTTAGCCTCCAGTTTGGCTATATGGTTGCATCTCTCACATGTGTTGGAATTTGTTGGGAGGAGGAGAGGGTTGTCTGTGTACATGAGGCAGTTGTAACATTGCCTCAAGATTCCCAGATTCACCAGCTGGACCGGAGTGGAGATTGACAACTGACCTTTGGACATGCTAGAATAGTATTGGGAATTCCTTTATAATTGAAAAAAAGGGCCAATGGGGAACAAGGTACTCAAGGGGAGTTTGTGAGGGTGTAGTGCTTTTAATTTTTTAGTGCTGACTTATATAATTGCTTTAGTGAGCAAGTGCCAGGTAACTTAAATGCAATGTGCTACAGGTAACTTAAATGCAAAAATGACAAACAGTAACTTTCATTCAAGTGAAACAAGGAAATAAGTACAGTAAGCAATGCAGATATCACTAGTGATCCACAGAAGCGCTGAAAAGCCGTGTTTTACGTGGAATTAGCGTTTCAGGGAAATAACAAGCAAACAAACAACAAGCATACAAACAAAGCTAGATTCAGCAGGCCTGGATCTAGTCTATGCTACAGCAAACGAGGTGTACCAATTTCAGTAAGAAACAGTTCAAATATGCAGGCACTATAAGCCTTTAACCAGAAATTTCCAGCTCAGAAGGGCTCAGAATTTTACATTAAGAGGGTTCGTGGTCTGCACTCTTGTGGGAGGAGAGGTTGGACTCTGCCCTTCTGAGCTGGGAATTTCTGGTTAAAGGCTTATAGTGCTCTTGGGGTAGATAGGCTACCTAGTGCCCCTGATTGCATCCTTAAATCCTCTTTCCATCTCATGACTTTCCTTTACATCCCTCTCATCCATCTGACTTTCCTTTATTTCCTTTGCATCCCAGTTTAAATGAATATACTTAATAAGGACCTTAAGCTTCTTAATCAGAGGCAGAGCATCATGAGGTTAAGCATGTGGAAATGCATACTCATTTGCATGTAAAGTACAGCTATTGCTGTTGTGGATGTGCATTAGAAAAACACATTTCTCTTCACTGGTACTGTCATTTATGGGACCAGATTACTTAATTAGTTAATAGTCACAGTGTTAAACACCTCATTCTTAATTGATATTTACCATCAAACCCCACTGCACAACTCTGCATCACCATGTAGCCCTTGCACTGACACTTTAGGCATGTTTCTGCATCCTATAGTTTGTCTGATCCAGGCTATTGCTGGTGGTAGGAAATTTGATTATTGTTCATATTTGATACATAAGATGTGGATATTTTATTTTATTTATTTATATTTATATTTGTTTACCAGGGTAGCACACTGTTCTCAATGGACTATTTGCAGGCACAGCTCAAGTGAATAGGATCACATGATGAATGAATGAGTGCAGCTGTACTTTGTTTTGATGAAGAGGTATTCTTTGAGCTGTTGTCAGAAGTCCCAGTACTGTTAGACATTTCTGACTGAGAAAAGAATGGAGTCCCATACTTTAGGTGCTAGGATAGAAAATGCATGATCAGTGTAAATAAGGTTTAGTTTTTGGAGTGTTAGTAGGGTGGGTTGAGACTGAGAGATACTCCTGAGATTATATGTAGGGGTTTTGGTGAAAAGTTTGAATGATAGGGGAAGACATCGCAGAAGAAAGGGCTTTGTGAATTAATGATCCTAGAAGGAGGTTAGCTCTCAAATGTATTGTTAACCATTTAGCTTTGGTGATAGTGATGTTTATTATTGAGGGACTTTGTAATGAACTAGCAGATTTTATTGGATCTGGTTTGTAAATGGTGGCATTTTTCATTAAGGCTGCAATTATAATGGGTAGTCCTTATTCAAAGAGTATTCCTTTACCTATGGCAGCTTTGAATGACTTTGACAGAAGAGGTAAAAGCGTGTTTGCTCAGAAAAGTAGTGTTGATCTTTTTGCATGTGTTTTGAATGTGTAGTAAGAGATTGGTTTAGCCAACTGCTAAGGTATTTAAAGGCTGTTGTAGTTTCCATATTCAAGAAACTGGGTGCTTTGGCTATTTTTGGTCTAGCCCAGCATACACTTAACAAACTGGATACCACTAAGAATATACTTAATTTTGCTGTTTCATTACTTTGTGACCCAGTGCCTAAAAAAATCAAGGAAATGTACTTTTTGTCATTGAGTTTAGAAATTCTGAAACTATATATTTAAAAAAGTTGACATACTTTGGTGACGAAGGCTCACCTAGATCAAGTATCTGGTGGTAAGAGACTTAAACATCTGTCGTTTAAAATGCTGACTTTTAGATGGATCCTTTGCAAAGTTCAGATTCTGTTACACCTATTTTCAAACCTTGAGACCTTAGCTGAACTATTATCTGCTATGTATATCTGTTATGTATAATGACAATAATAGCCTGTTACAACCAGCTGGTAAGGCAGCCCCGCCTGTGCAATGGATTTGTCAAAATCAACAGACACAATGTCTTGTCCCTTATATTTATGGATAAATTGGACAAAATTAAGACACTGCTGCTTGACTTCAGAGAAGATGGAGGAGTTGGTCATAATTTGAAGTTTTTTATGAAATAAATGGCATGCAATCATTCTGGTATCTGTCTTGAATCTCTCATGTCTCAACAAATTTATCAAGTTAATAACTATTGCATTTATATGTCTGTAGAGAAAAAAAATATTTTTACATGTTTTATATGAAATTAAAGAATAATAATGGAAATTGTGAAGATGATTTTTGAACTTATTTTCTACTTTCCAGTTTGTCTGTAAATATTTTAACCCATTAAAGTTAGGCAGTCCATTTTTAAGTTGTATCACCTAATACATAATAGTGAACCAAAATGTTAATAAAACAATCCTAAAAATAATTTCGATTAGGATTAGGATAAAAATGTTTTTTACTGAAGGAGGGGGGATGGTAATTTATTCTGTGTGTGCCTGGGTTAAAATATACAAGTTAAATGTAAATACAAATAACTATGTACACAGGAAGTACATGGAGCCATCATTACATATTACATTTTACTGAATTTTGTAGTAAGAGGCTAGGGGACTTGCTTCATTGCTATTTTCCCATTGCAGACAGACAAAGCAATTGTATGGCCTACTTTGGTATACAGCAAATGCATACAAGCTCAGTGAACTATGCGCATATGAATGTAACATTTCATACAACATGTTGTGTGTCATGTTTATATAAGGACACTGAGAAATACAAATCTAAATGCTTCTAACAATCTAGGTATCTTTTAAATAGCATTAACTAAATAAATTTGAATTTTATATTAATTAAGTACTTTTCTAGGGAGTGTGGGCTATGATAATAGAGATGAAGGACAGAGACAAAGACAGAGACAGATCAAAGAGAGACAGATTGTAGAAGGTGTTGAAATTGGAGAATCTTTTGTAGTTTGTGGAAGAGTTTGGCACCACTCAACAAGCACTGGCTGAATTATTTCTACAATGACTGACTGTACAGGGGCTTGACCTGGAAAGCATGACAGACCAATGGCACAGCAGGGATAGCAACATGGCTGGCAGATTTAATGGGGCACAAAACAAAATTGCTAGCTATAGCTCCAGAAGCAAAGCATTTTGCAGAGCCCTTAACCTGAACACTGTCTTTGAAATGCCAAATGTACCAGATATCAAATATGTAAAAAGATCCCTGCAAAACTGATTTCATCAGGCAAGTGCAATTAAGTTTATTTGTCTTTGGTGGCAAAATTTGAAAAGTTACTCAGTGAACTGGAAGATGAAAATGAAGACGACCATAGTACCTTAACCTTCACCTGAGGATTCATAGTGGATGAACCAGGCAGACTGCCTCTTAAGCTTCAAATTAAAATTCCTGGTTGTAATAAATACTTTGTAGAAGCCTGTAGACTTCAAGGAAAAGACCGACAGACTGAAGTATTCATGCACTAAGATTGCTTTCCCATCACTGAAGAACTGACAAAACACTCACCATATCTACATCCAGTGTGTAAAAATATTTACCTGATTCAGGCATGTGATGTTGCAAATGTTACCTGTGAGACACTGCAGAGCATAAGGAGTGATGCAGAAACAATATTTATCATAAAGTTTGAGCAGGTGAATCACCTGAAAGATTATTTGTTTGATCATGACAAGATATCCAGAATATATGGCAAACAAATCCTTTATGCCACTGTGACTACATCTGACTCTGTTGATTATTAAAGGAAGAACCTATTTACAGGTTCATAGGTGTTAACTCAGCTATTGGCCTAAGAACAAGATAAAGTCTAGCTACACGTATCCCAAATTTAATAACATATTGCTGACACGTGTCAACACTCTTAAGGAAATTTACCAGTTACGATAAATACTTGTACAGATCAACTGATCACAGGGTGCCTTGTTTATTATGCACATAGGTGTCAAACCAGGGATAAATTTGTGATTTCCAGCTTCTGGAGCATTGCTCCCCGGGCCTCCGCTGAAAACAGGATCTGAGGAACCTAGTCGGACATTCCCGGTCAACAAATGTTAAATAAATAAATAAAAAATAAATAAATTTCCCCCCATTGGCCCAAGTTACATTTGAATACGGTTAGGGATGAGATTTGCTTCACTTGAATAGGAAGCCTGTTCCAAAGAAAGATTAATTTGTTTGGATTCTGCCACTATGCTGACCATTCAGCAACTCATTGACTGTGAACTATGATTTCTTGCTCATGAATGATATGTTTAATTATCTGACTGCCAGCTTGCATTTAAAAAATTAAACCAGAGTGCCACGTAGCTTAACCCTGTAAAATTGCATACCTGTCATTTGCAAATAACAATGCTGTAACTGTAATCCTATAATTAGTGTAGCAGTCACTTACTTTAGGTGTGGGTTGCTGCTCCCTAATCACTGTATTAACTACTGAAATGTAAAGTAAGGACTCTGTTATGATACTAATATTGTTATTCTGGTTGTGGTATCATTTGTAATTATATTGTGCTGGGCCAGTTTGGATTGTTTTAACTACGGAAATCTAAAACGGGCAGTCTATGGTGGTTGGTAACTCTGGCTGTCACTGAATGCGAGCACATTGTATTTGTGCTGGTCCATCATGGCTAAGTGCAGACGAACACATGTTGTTGGCATGACTGGACTTCAGTAGGTTTGACTTCCAGATTGTGGCACCAGTACTTGTCAGTGCTGCATATTATAAATGGCCCTCTGGAACTGACCATGAAATAGAAGATGGGGCACTGAATATCAACACTAGTTTGAATGGACTTTTGTATAACTAGGTACTTTGATGTGATACAGCGGCTTATCACATACTGCATTGCAAGCCAAATCTGCCAACTGTTGTACAGAGATTTGTGGGAAAGAAACAATGTAACAAAAAAAAAAAGTCAGTATGATGTGCTTAAGAAGTTACTGTACTGCAACTAAAAAGTCAGTGTTCATTTGAAGGTTGTGTACATGTTGCATGCCTATACCTTTTACTTTTTACTGTGGGGGGGGGGGGGTGAAATGTAGCTCCATATACCTCGGTGCTGTAGCAAGACTTACCTACATTTTTCTGGAGAAGCAATGCAGCTGTTGCTTGTGTAGCTTTAAATTCCTGGCTATACCCCCGTTTATTACATGGGTATGTGCATAGATACAGGGGCATATGCATTCTTAAACAAAATATTTTATTACATAGTTTTCTCTATGTCCTTCTAGGCTTTCTCCTAAAGCTTCCAACATTATTTTTCCTGTTGCTGCTAAACTTTTTCGTCTTGCAGCCCAAAAGTTCAAACATTTATCAACCGTTTCCTTATCTTACTTCCCAGTACTTGAGTTTTGCGTTTCTTTGGATGACATCCAGAATTCAAAAGAACCACTTTAATCAATAAGATCTCTTTTGTTTGTCCTTTTTTTTTCTTCTCAGAGCTGTGGGAACAAATACCACATTCTCTTCTGGCTATTATTTATTTTATTTCTTTCATACTTTGTATTTTCAGTATGGTTTATATTGACGCACAATTGAATGACTTAATTGGTTTTCTAAAGGTAGTCTGAAGTCCTAAATTAGTTTATAAGGCTGTTTTTTGCATTAGTAACACATACCAGCTTATTTTGTTTCCCCAAATTTCTTTTCTCCTCTCATTTCTGTTACAATTAAGACATTATCCCAGAATTTTATACTGAACTACATAATCTTGATATAGCATTTGTAAGAATATTTAATAGCTCTGCATTTCCATGAGGTGGATGAGAAGATGTGATTTGGAAACAATGACCCGTCTCAGAATGTTCTTGGGCTGTACATTCTGCTCAGGTCAGTTATGTTCCAAACCATTTCACCCTGATCATGATGATCGATGTTCTAATAAAATAAACAGCAGGAAGTGTGAGCCATTTCCTAAATCTCAAAAGCTGAAACAAAAAACTTTCTAGCTGCTCCACCATACCCAAGGCAGTAAAGATCACAGTCAACATGGAAACATTTTA